>NW_021604703.1:3266166-3304793 GCF_004785775.1 Grammomys surdaster | reverse complement strand
CCCAGGCCCCTAGGATAGAGGCAAATGCATTCTGCATGTATATAGCCTATATTCCCTTTCTCTCTGTCTCTGTCTGTCTCTGTCTCTGACTGTCTCTGTCTGTCTCTGTCTCCCTCCCTCTGTCCCTCCATCTCTCCCTCCCTCCTTCCCAATGCCCTAAGTAGGTACATACATTCTGCATGTATATAGCCTATATTTCCTTTCTCTCTGTCTGTCTCTGTCTCTGTCTGTCTCTGTCTTTCTCTGTCTCTGACTATCTCTGCATGTCTCTGCCTCTTTCTCCCTCCCCCTCCCTCCCTTCCTCCCTCCCTCCCTCCCTCCCTCCTTCCCAATGCCCTAGGCAGGTACATACATTCTGCATGTGTATAGCCTGGATTCCCTTTCTCTCTCAAGCCCTTTGGATGTCCCTTCCAGGCTCTCTTGGGATCCAGTAAGCCTGAATCACTTGCCACAGGTAGAGCTACTGAGGCACAGATTATGAAAGGAAACTGGAGACTTAAGTGGCTTCAGACACAGACAAGCTTAGACACCGCCATAGTATGCTTGAGTTGTTGTCAAGTAATTGGTCCACTTAGCAGCCCCAAGACCCAGCTTTGGGTCACCAGATGACATGAATTTGGGGACCATAAGGAGACTGCTTCTTGTGTGTTTCACGACTCTCTGGAATTCTTAGGATTTTGTGGCTCTGTCACCTTCACCCAAAGAACTACGTCGTATTAGTGAAAATGTATCCAAAAGATAAGCCCATTGGTTGTGGCATTTATTGTTAATTGAATTTGTTCAGAAATGGCAGCTGAAAGATTGTTAATGTTCACAAATTTACATCAAGTTAAACATCTGTTCCTCTTAAGCTAAATTCCAGCAAAGTCGTGGCGCCTCATGAATTAGATCTGGGAGCAAAAATGCTTCTTGCTCTTTGCACAGCTTAGCGGTTTCAAAATAGACCTCAGAATGACACATGGCAACCGAGGCAGGGATAACACAGCCACTTGGGTGGGAATGTTGGTGCCAGACGCTTACACAAAATTTCTGCTTTAGTGGCAAAGATCACAGAACTGTTAAGGCAAAATGTGGCTGTCGGAATGCGGGAGCCAGGGCAGATAATTTTGGAGGGAGAGGAGACTGCCTGTGAGCAAACCAGAGGGCAGACATAAGGATGGAGTCCCATCCTGTCTCTCAAGGCCTCTCTGGGAGTGCTGCTAGGTGCAGTACTGGAACCCTAAGCTCTAGTTACAGGCCACCCTGCCAGATTAAAGACAGCTGTATCCAGTAGGTGTGGCTCCTGGGTGGTTACTGAAGCAATGGTCTATACACTGCTCGGCAAAAGTGGTCTATAAGCCCCAGGGCCCCTTTAACACAGCCCACCAGACCCTACCGCAGCCGCTCCTTTCCTTCTTTCCCTGTGTGTTATTTATGTTCCTCACTGCTGAGACAAAATACAGGACAAGAAGCAACTTAAGGGAGAAGGAGTTTATTTTGGTCACAGTTTGAGAGTACAACCCATCTCAGCAAGAATGTGAGATATATATATATATATCCTTGAGGTCATTCTATAGGGCTTTGGGGTGTCCCCTGGGTGCGGTAAGGCATATAGGCCCTGTCAATCCTGGGAAAGTTTGATTGCCCATGAACAAAGCCACAAGCTCCACACTCGGGAGACATCCCCCTGCATCCACACTGCACTCAGAGAGCTGATGTGATGGAGAACTGGGCCCACCATCTTCAGATTTCCACCCTTCCCCTACCATTGTGACACACACTATCCATGCCCCTCTGCCTCCCTCCCCCACACAGGAGACTGCAGCGGTAAAGTTAACAGATGTTTAACCCTGACTCCCAGGTGCAGGCAGTAGGTCAGGTGCTGGGCTTTCGCCTGCAAACCAGGCCAGCAGGGGGGCTGCTGGTTAGCAGAGGATGTGTAAGTACTGAATGGAAGGCTGGAAAAGGGCCATGAGGGAGAAGTGGGGCAGTGAGGAAGGAGCCTGGTTAGACAGAGCCAAGTATGGTGGAGGAGGAGGTGGGGGTGGGGTCACTAAGGGCCTGAGGGAAAATAGCTCCAGTGAGTAAGGAGGAGACAACATCATACACATACACACACACACACACTGACACGCATGCACACACGTATCACACACATATATCACACTCACAGGCATGCATGCACACATGGCATATGCACACACACATGCACACACACATACACATGCACATACACAATCATCATACACACACATGCACACACACAATCATCATACACACACACATGCATGCATACATACATATTCACCTATACACATATCACACACACATGCACACACATATCACACACATGCACACACATCACATGCTCACACATGCATGCACACACACATATCACACGTACACATATCACACACACACACATGCAGGCACACAAGTGCATCACAGGCATGCATGCACACATCACACACACATCACACACTCACATGCATACATGCATACACATTACACACATACACACATCACACATGCACACACATCACACCTACATATCACACATTCACATGCATGTGTGTACACATCATACACACACATCTCACACATTTACACACGTGGACTCCTCTTCATGTCCATGCATGCACTCTTAGAACATGGGCTTCTTGCTGCCTGTCTGCCTCACCGTGCATTTCTTACCTTGCTGTCCTCTCCTTGACCCTCAGGAGTCCGCCCACCCCTCCCACCCCCAGGAATGGAACTTCACCTGCCAGGGAATGAAGACAGTTCCTTTGAGGCCCAGTCTGGCAGAGGTCACGTGACTGATGGAACATTCACAGTTCCTCCCCTGCCTCCCTTTGTCTCCCAGTAGCAAGTATCCCTCTGATGGACACTTAATTCTGGAGGCAACTCCTGCTAGCTCTCCCCTCTGCTCAAAATATTAAATGTGGCTCAGTCTGCGCTCTTGCTATGATCATCTCCCTCGGCGCAGAGGGAGCGAGGCCAGAATGGGAACACTTTAGAATCTTCAAAGAGGGACAATTATTGAGGGAGCCAGATTAATGAGGTGTCATGACAACTTAGCCAGATCTGCAACTGACCTTTCTCATGGAGAACGGGCTTGATAAATGCAGTTCATTACCAAGTTCTGACAGGAAAATAGGGACACACTCTGGGCTCCTCAGTCTGCTGATCAATATTTTATCCACCAAAGAAAGCCTGGTCTAGAGGCAGGAGGATCCTGGAACTAACTGGACAACCTCTGCTGTGTGGGGGACCCTAAGCCCCACAGGAAGTGCCTTGGGTACCATCTGACAGCCAATCAGGAGCTGAGAGGTCCCAGAGTGAAAATGGCTCTGGGTCAAGGAAGGGAGGGGGAAAGTATCCAAGATGGCTTCCTCATTCCATGCGTCTATAGGCAGAGGGTTAGTTGTCAGTTATCTCAGAGAAGGGGACAAAAATTAATGAGCTACATCCCTCCTCACTGGGGGCAACCTGCCAGTGTCATTAAAAGGACACCTCAGGCCCGGGTGACCATATACACTAGCAAAGTCCTATCATGTTGTTATATCACGATGTTCTAAAATATTAAAGACCTAGGTAGGCCCTCCCCCACCCCACCCCCATCAAGCTCGGGTGGTCCTCAGGCTCCCTAGGCAGAACTCATAAGAGCTGTTGGTGTTGGCTACATTAGCTACTTTTCTCGTTGCTAAGTCAAGATTGACTTAAGGAAGGACAAAGTGATTTTAGGCTCACAGTCTGAAGGTACACCCATCATGGTGTGAAAGGCACAGGGACAGGAGCATAGGGTATCTGTTACATTGTATCCACACTGCAGAGACAGGTGGATGCCGGTACTCGGCTGGCTTTCTCGTTTTGTTTTGTTTTGTTTTTTTCCTTTTTACTCGGCCCCAGCCCATGGGATGGTGCTACCCCCATCCAGAATTTAACTCTTTGGAAACTCTCTTACATACTCCCCAGAAGTATCTCTCCTGAGTGATTCTAAATCCTGTCAGTTTGACAATGAAGATGAAGCATCATACAGGCCAAGTTCAGCAGCCTGTAACATTTATATTCTGAAATTCCACTGCCTCAGGCTGGCCCAAGAAGCCTTGGCAATGGACTGAAGAGGGGTGTGTAGTCAAAACCCAAGCCTATAATCCTCCAGGAACCTTACCCTTCAAGGAGCCAGTGGCTTGAAGCCCAGGCTAACACTGGACCCTGACCTGGTCCAAAGATGTCACATGCCCTCCTTTCCAGGAACCCTAGGAAGAGGATGGCATAGCCTCTGGTCAACTACGTTGACATTAGATGCAGAGAGTCGATGAATATAGATGATTGATTTTATTTATCTTGTTCTGTTTTATTTCTTACTTTTTGAGTATGATCTGATTTTATTTATCTTGTTCTGTTTTATTTCTTACTTTTTGAGTATGATCTCTCACTCCATATCCCTTGCTGGCAAGAAACTGTAAGCAAACTTACAAGTTTGAGGATCGCCTCAGACTTGTGGTGATCCTCCTGCTCCTGGCTCCTGGGTACTGTGGTTCCCTCCCCTGCCTTGATTTTGTTTATTTATCCACGTGCATAGCTGCTTATTTCTTCAATTGGTTCATCGTCCTTTTATCATGTGGATGTCAGGGGACGACTTTGTGGACTTGTTTCTCTCTTTCCACTTTTCTGCAGGACCCAGGGATGGGACTCAGGTTGGCATGTGATAACTAAATAGTTTGGAAACACAGTTTGGAGCCTCAGGTAGACAGGTCTGGCAGATGCAAGAGTATGCAATACCCTGGTGTGGTCGAGCCACTTCTAACTGTCTCCATGAAAGGGGACAGTATGAAGTACACACTCCTGAGAAAGAGCTATCCTGGGGTCAAGCATGCCTCAGGGAGGAGAGCTAACCCTAAGACTGAACTGCAAGGCTGGAACATAGCATGGAATGGTAGCACGGAGCCACCAGGAAGGCATGTTTTCAGAAGCATCAAGTGTGTCCCTAGGAATAGAGGGTAGACCACAGATGCTAAATTGATGGCCTCCACAGATGCATAACTCCCTACGCCTGAGTGGCTTTCTCTGCTATGTCCTCAGATCTTCCCAACGTGTCGGGTTGGGGGCAGGTCTAGAAGAGTTCAGTTGATTCTGGGCAGATGATGTAATGGTTTGAGTCTAGGCAGACTTCTCCACACCACTCATTTGAAATATGGCTGCGGATGAAGAGAGATGTAAGACTCTTTGCTAGAAACTCAGTGTAACTCAGTAGTAGCATGATTTGCCTAGTGCTCACAAAGCCCTGGGTTTGGTCCGAAGCACTGTAGAGGACTGGTGGATGGTGGGACAAATCCTCAGGAAAGGAAAGGTTGGACAAGAGTCGGGAACATCAGAGTGCTATGCCTGGATCCCTGCCCTGGCTCCCACACCATCCTGTGGCCTCTCTGTCCTTCTGAGATGGACCAACTACCCTCTCCTGCCCTGATGGTGTCCACAGGCCCATGAGTGACTCTTTCTAGCTAGGTGTGCTCTGTATGCCACGCCTTTCCCTCTGCTTCCTCCATAGCATAGCTCGCACACAGCAGGTCTGAGCATCTTCTCCTCTCCCCCCTCCCCTTAACTGATCTCCTACTCCTTAAGACACTCTTAAAACTTTAGCACACCCACATAGAGTGTCAGTACATACTGCCCCCACAGATGGGAGCAATACAGCCTGGACAACCCGGGACGCTGACCCTGGAGACTCAGGCCACTTAACTGGGACCCCAGCTTGGCTTCTAGACACAGGAGAGAACCCTCTGAGTTCGCAGAGCAACCGTATGGATTTTTTTTTTTTTTTTGGAGACATGGTCTCATATAAACCAGACTGGACTCAGACTTGCTATGTAGCTGGAAATGACCTTGAGCTTCTGATCCTCCTGCCTCCACCTTGGGATTTTCAGGGTAATAGGCATGAACCGTAACTCCCAGTTTTATGCAGTTCAGGCAACTGAACTCAGGGCTTCTTGCAGGCTAGCCAAGCACTTGACCAATTAAGTTGCATCTACAGCCTAAAGAACTTTAGGATTTGGTAAGAGAGCGGAGCCTGAGAAGTTACCACAGCCCCCCAGGGCCACCTCCTGGTCTCCGCAGCAGCCATCGTGGGGTTGTCTAGCTATTGCACAGAACCTATGCAAAGGGTCAGGGACCAGTAAGCCTAATATTCCACTCCCCATCTGATCTGCCTGATCTGACCTTCAGGTGGCCTTAGTGTCTGTCACAGGCTCTCAGAATGTTCATCACTGACCACCATGTCTGAGGGGGGCCTTCTACTGATGCTACCTTAGTCTCTGTAGACACCAGCTTCCCAGTATGTAGTGCAGGCTCCTGTCCCCAGGGAAACAACAACACCTCCAGTTTATGCATGGCCTCCATGTGAATAAACACTTCCACCATTGCCCACCCCAACAGATACTCCCCTACTCTCACTGTGCCCCCTCCTTATTTCTACTCTGCTTGCTAGCACCAGATTTTACCCTCTTTGGTAGGGGTGATGGGCTGACTCAAATAAGACTATCCTCTTTCCCCAAAACATAGTTTGTGGGGAGAGAAAGAAGAAATCCAGCCACCAGACATATTGGCCATATTGGCTTTGCCATGAGACCAGAGTATGGAGGCCATGCTCAGTAATCCACAACCATGAAGATCTAAAGATGGCTACATCAGCTTATAGATCCTAGGAGCTCTCCGGAATGGATTACCTGCCAGGCATGAGAGGGATGTGAGCAGGTCAAGGGTGATGGGAGGGAGCCCCACTGCTGGAGCATGGCGACTCCCAGGGAGCAAATAGATTTGATTATATTGAACACAGCAATTGATTTTTTTTTCTTCTAAATAAACACACAAAGGAAATAGTAATGGGCATTTGTTTCTGACGAGAATCAATTGACCCCAAATTGGAAGAAAATCTAGAAACACAAACAAGTGTGGGGAAGGGTATTTGGGCCATCTGGGCTTCTCCAATGAGAGAGGGAGGGCAGGAGAGAAAAAAACAGCTCGTCATGTGACTCGTCATGTGACCCATGCTCTCCCCATCGCGGTTCCAACAACTGAAAGTGAGAGAGTAGCTATCAATCACTGAGCCTTGGCTCAGACTAAAGATGTGTACGACTATGTTAATTAACCCTCATAATATCCCCCTGAGGGATTCACTGTTATCTCATTTCTCAGATGAAATCACTGAGGCCTGTGTAACCTTTCCCAGGTTACACAACCGGGAAGCAGGAGAGCTGGGACTCACAAAGCCAGGGGTCCCCAAATTCAAGCCTGTTCACTATCCAGCTGGCCTTCAACTGGAGTTAGAATTCAAGGGAAGAGGCCCTGACCCCAGACAGTCCAGACCTAGCACCCCTTGATCTTCCCTGTAGAATGGAGGGTGGGGAGCCCACACCAGCGTTCCCCAGTCTCAACAAGGCCAGTCTCCGGAAGTGTTTGGTGTCCCCAGGCTGGGTGGGGAGGCAGAGCTGGAGGGGCTCCCTATTTACTGGCTGTGCCCTGTATGGTGGCCCCGTCACCAGCAAGATAAACCATGTCATGTCACAGTTCATCACAGGCCTCATTTGCCAAAGAACCATGCAATGTCGATGCATTCATCGAGCACAGCCGTGATAAAAGGCCTAAGACTAATGGGCTGTGTGCTCGGTTTAATCTCCTAAAGCTTCCTTTTGTTTCTTGGCCATGGACTTGTGTACATATGTTTGTTTTCAAGTAACCCAGCTCTGGGAGTGTACCTAATTACCTTAAGCAGGGATTATTAGCCCTGTTAACTAAAACTCCCTAATCTATGAGGCCAAGGATTCAAAAGCAGCCTTTAAAATAGGATTAAGACAAAAAGCAGACTGTGACAGAATAGAATTGGGGCTGACTTTCCTCGCACGGTGGGACAACAGCTGCAAATTCCACTGGAAGAATTTTTCCGACTCTGTCTAGTTCATATATTATTGGTATGCGATATCTGGCTTTAATATCAGTAGCCTGGGTGGGTGGGTGGGCAGATGGACACGAGAGCCCCCTCTATGGTGGTGGCCCTGTTTACTGCACACTGGAAATGTCCCAGCAGATGTTTATGAGTAAGATAGATGAATGGACTGATGGGTAGAACATTCTTTCAAGCCCCCAGGGTGCACCTGACATAACAACCATCCTCTCTTTCCAGGTGACATGTGCACCGTGGCTGGCTATGCTCGTCTCAAAAATGTCCTTCTGGCACTTCAGAGCCGCAGACAGCCACTCCAACAAGGAACCCACAGACAAAGCCTCGCCTTCCAGAAGCGCCTCTTGGTGGAGTCACTGTTTAAGGACTTGGATACCGATGGCAATGGCCACCTCAGCAGCTTGGAGCTGGCTCAGGTGTGTATGGCACTCAGCTGGAGCTGTGGAGAGATCCTGTATGCATGTGTGGTGAAGAAGCACTCGAGCTAGACGGTGGGGACAGTTGTTTGCAACTGTCTCTGTCACCAGTTGCCAAGGGGACCCCTCCCCCACCCTCCCTAGGACTCACAGCTTGTCAGCACCTCTGAGAATGTCTTACACACAGAATTCTCCCTGCCACCTGCCACCTCGGCCCATGTTTACAAACCAGTTTTGATGTGTCCTCGGCTTACAGGTAAAGCCTTCCTCAAAAGGGCTGTCCACTGGTGTTTTCCTTAGAAAACTAGTCTTTGGCGCTCTGAGCCTGTCATTTTCTACAGAAGAAATGTCAAAAGAGAACAGTACTTGCAGCAGTGAGCATCTCTGGCACTCCAGTTTGGAGGTCCCTAAGGCCTCCACCCAGTGACAGTTCTCCTCTCTGGCATCCAAATGTCAGTGACCCAACCCCCAACTGTTTTACTTGTGGGAAGCCCTGTGTCCACTCAGCAAAGGCACTAGCCTAAGAATGCCTAGGGTGGATAAATACAGCCTTTTCTGTAAGACAGCAGCCAAGGAGACAGGCTTCAAAGCTAATCATGAGCTGGTGAGTCTCTGGAGGCCCTTCACTCCTAGGCCTCCATTTCTCAGCTGTGAACCACATCACCCCAGGGTCACGATGGGAATTATTAATGATACTAAAAACACATGGGACATGGGACACGTTTAACATGATACTTGGCACGTAGGATGTTCTCGGTGGGCATCAATAGGCAGCAGCAGCATCACCGTCATCACTACCATCGTCATCATCATCACCGTCATCATTGCCACCCCCCCTTCATCCTTCAGCATCTTCTCTTGTAAGGTCAGGACTGCTACTGTCCCACTTCACAGATGTTTTTAGGTGAGGAACCTGTGGCTCTAGGGAATTGATTAACCGGTGACTGTTCCACTCACCACACAAACCCAAGCATCCCAGAGGCCTGCTGCCCACAGACGGCATAGTGTCATCAGGCCAGGATACTCCTACTCTGTCATTACTATTCATCCCTCAGCTCCAGCTAAGACCCTAAAGGGCATGTCTAGAAGCCCTCATTTGACAAGAATGGCTCTGAGAAAGCCCAGAGGATGTGCTAATTATGATTGCCTACAGGAAGACACCCCACCTGTTATTCCTCGTACCAGAGGCTGAGCAGGAAGCACAGGGCAAGTGACATTAGCCTGCCCTGGGCAGAGGCAGCTGTGAACACCTGATACCCAAGTGGCTCCCAACAGATCTTCTTGGGTTCATTGCTCTAACCTGGCAGAGACGTGGCCAGAGGCACCTGAAGCCATTAACAAGCATGGTAATTGGACTATGATTTCCTCTTTAAAATTTAATATATTTAAAGTCTGTCTCATAAATCCGCCAAGCAGAACCCAGCTAATGTGGGCCTTGCTTGACACTGAGTCAATGGCGCCGGAGGGAAGAACTCGTTGGTCCTATGAAAAGTTAATCAATTTCCAATGTAGAAATAGACAAAGGGAAATTTCCATCTTTGGAAGATTGATCTGCGGCGTCACGGTTGATCTCCTTTTTATCGAATACCCTCACTTCTGGGTGAAGGGTCATTTTTTTAACATTATCACATTAAATTGCCTTTAATATAGCAGACCAAGCTGGGAATGTTAAACAAAGAGGAAAAATGCCTCTACCTCCACCCCCTCAAAATAAAATAAAATCATTTCCTCTCTCTTGATTTTCTTTGTAGCATCTCCCTTGAGGCTCTGTGTCTTCTCGGTTAAACCATCACCACAAAGGAATCCACAGGAATCCACCAATAGCTCCTAAATCAGGATCCTGACTGAAGGGTGACATTGGTGGCCCTGGAAGAACACGGAAGGCAGAGTAGGCTCAGGTTTTACTGTGGCACAAACATAAACGCCCCCACGGACTCATGTGTCTGAACAGGAGTTCCCAGCTAATGGTAGATTTGGGAAGATTGTCAGATCTTTAGGAGATGGAGTCTTAGTGGAGGAAGTGGGCCACTGGGGGCAGGGTTAGGCTTAGTAGCCTGACCCCATCTGCCATTCAGCCTATGTTTCCTGACAGCCAGCATCCGGCTCTGCCACCTGACAGCTCTGCCTGTCATCAGACCCTCTCTGCCACTGCCACATCTTCTGCAACTCAGTGCCACTCTGTCCCCAGAGCTGTAAAAACCCTTCTCCCTTTAAGTTGCTTTTGCTGGGGTCTTTTACCACAGCAACAGAAGCATGAGACAGATCTGGTCAGCAGCTGTTCTCTGGCAGTGTGCTGTGGCGAGTAAACTCTCAACAGTGGTGAGGGCTGGTGTGTGGTTGAGGGGAGTGGGTACAGGCATGAGGTGTGGTGTGTTCTTATTCTCATCACTGTGATCTAATGCCTCTCAAGAAGCCGCTTAAGAGAGAAGGGTTTGTTTCTGGCTTACAGTTTGAGGGGATACAGTCTATCATGTGAGAAAATGTGGTCACACGAGCATGAGGCTGCTGGTCACCCCACGTCATCCATCAGAAAGCAGAGACAGATGAGTGCCAATGTTTGGCAGGTTTTGCAATTTTGCAGTTTCTTTCTCCCTATTATTCAGTCTGAGTACCCAGCCCATGTTTTGGGTGGGTCTTCCCTCCTCAGTTAAAGCTCCCTGGTGTCTTTTAGGTAATTCCAACTCCAGTCAAGTTGACAATGAGAATTAAGCATCACAAATAGCACTGGGCAGTGGTGGTGCATGCCTTTAATCCCAGCACTTGGGAGGCAGAGGCAGGTGGATTTCTGAGTTCGAGGCCAGCCTGGTCTACAGAGTGAGTTCCAGGACAGCCAGGGCTACACAGAGAAACCCTGTCTCGAAAAATCAAAAAAAAAAAAAAAAAGCATCACAAATAGTGGCCTGGGTTCCCACCCTGATTCAGCTGTTAGCTGGTTTCCTGTAATCAGGACCTCCTATAATCTGTTTCTCTACTAACACTACAAAGTGACAGACAAGTAGTCCCAAAGATTCTTCCTCACTTAGATCACCTGGGTCTGTCTGACAGTCAGGGAGACCACAGACCTGATGCCCGGCCCTTCCTTCCCTCTCTGGGCCTCTGTTTCCTTATGTATAAAATGAGGGATTCAAACCAGACAAGACTAGAGATTGAATACTTCCCAATGCAGTAACCTGCAAGGCTTTAGGATTGCCCTGAGTGAGGCATTGAAGGAATGAAGAAAGGACAGGCATATAGATACATAAAAAAGCTGGGGTTGGCTGGGTAATTCCCATGGGGATGCACCAGGAGCAGCCTAGAAACCCAGCTTATTTTATATATCTGAACGGAGACGGCAAGTCTATTCTATACTTCTGTCTTAGTTAGGGTTTTACTGCTGTGAACAGACACCATCACCAAGGCAAGTCTTATAAAGGACAACATTTAATTGGGGCTGGCTTACAGTTTCAGAAGTTCAGTCCATTATCAAGGCAGGACAGCATCCAGGTAGGCAAGGTACAGGAGAAACTGAGCGCTCTAGATCTTCATCTGAAGGCTGCTAATGGAAAAATGGCTCCCAAGCAGCTAGGACAAAGGTATTAAAGTCCACACCCACAAGGCCACATCTACTCCAACAAGGCCACACCTCCCAACAGTGCCACTCCCTGGGCCAAGCATATACAAACCATAACAATAGCTGAACCAGAAGGCAGGTTTTGCTAATCAGGATGGGGGTTACTGTAGGGAGCAGTTCAGGCTGCAGCCATCCAGGAAAAGGAGGCTATGTCTCTATTGTCCACACACACTGTCAACATCTGCACATGGACCCAGGGGAGGCTTTGCTGTATCCCTGAGCCTAATGTAGGGCAGGCTCTGCCATTCCCATAGGTCTGAGGCATTGGGGACCTTGATGTGGCAGTGCCCGTATCAACAGGACAAGTTCACTCAGGCTTCATCTGCTTCCACAGCCTGAATCCCCACTAGATCTGGGCATTTTCCAGCAACATCCATGATGCTGAGCTCACTGGTGACTCTGGCTTTGTCTCTTCTGACCTCACAGTATGTGCTAAAGGAACAGGATATGGATGGTTCACTGAACAGATGCTCACCAGGCGATCTCCTGCGATTTGATGACTATAATAGCGATGGCTCCTTGACCCTCGGAGAGTTCTACACAGCCTTCCGTAAGTGAGACCTCTGCGCAGGGCTGTGGGCATGGGAACTAATTACCTCAGGTATCCGTCCTGTGCTGTGGTGGTGATGTGGCATCAGGAGCCTGGACTGTGGGTACTTGGGACACGTGAGTCTGGCCTCAGTCATCTTCCAGGCAGATTTGGCTTAAACGTGAAAGAAGTTGAAACTGTTCTGTACAAGCCTGAGCTATAAGAAAAGGGCAAAACGAGATGTATAGGAAAGAGAGGATTCACTCACCAACCCTCTGCCTTTTGCATAAAGGTGTTTCCTCACTGATGATGGGATTTGGGGCTGTAACAACAGCAGGGCTGTAACAACAATCCTCTGACTATACTCATGTGACTTTTCCTGGAGAGACTTGAAGAAATGTTTATCTGCCTCAGATATGGCATCAGTAGCAGACTACAGAAATGACTCCAAGTTCAGCTTAGTGAACCAGGGAGTTATTGGAATTATTTAAAGGAGCCTGGATGATTCAACAGTGGCAGTACCGCTGAAAAGCCCACAGATCACAGGCAATATTTCACCTGTAGAATTTGAAGACAGGTGGGCTTATCAGAGAGTCTCCTCTCTCCTGCAATTTCTGTTACTTTTATAATTTGGGCATGGTGGGGTGTTCCGTGAATCTTGTGGGCTTCAGGGGCTTCCTGGACTTGTTTTATTTACTTCCTGAGTCATATGCCTCAATGTTTCAACTCAGGGGAAAGTACAGCAATGGACATGGAGGTAGCCCAGCTCCACTGGGCAGCCCGGCCTGGAGGGAGACTAGAGAGATGCTGGAGGCATGGCCAGGCAGAAGTTAGGACTAGTCCCTACCCAAGTACTTCTGCTAGAGTGGGGTAGGGGCTCCCAACCCTCCCTAATGAGAAATCTCAGGAAAAATAATCATTAATTAACTTGTTGTTATAGCCTCTAGCTATTGCTTAAAGAGGCCCAGCCTTGATCAGAACTATTTCTTAGGGTTAGAGAAAGGAACGGTGTTCAACACAAGTTCTCAACACAAAGGAGATTTATTTGCCCCCCTAGAGACAGACGGCAGGGATAAGGGACAAAGACAGGAGACAGAGGATGAGGGAGAAGGGGGAGGGAACAAGGGAGAAGAAGGAGGCATATTTGTCCTGGTGGACAAAGGACTGCCTCTGGATAGAGAGAAGACAGATGTGGCCCATTAGGTATATGGCGGTTTATAAAGGTAAAGGGGGAACCCTGTGTTAGGATGAGGTATTTAATTTTGAGCCAAAGGGGGCTTTTGATTGCTGGACTTCGATACTTTGATAGTTGGATCTTTGTGGTCAGTATCAGGAGGAGGAAATCACCAAATAAGGGAATAGACCTTGGTGGCTAGCTTTAGGATATCATCTAATGGTTTTTAGTAAGGCAGAGGAAATGGGGGAGAAGGGCAAGGCCTGCCAGAGCCATGACCCCCACACTCAAGCTGGCCAGAGTCCCTTTATTTAGGCATTGTCGTAATCTTGCAATCATCTTAGGGAGGTCTTTTTATCCTCACCCCCAAAGGAGATTTTTCCTGAACTAAGCAGGTTTTACAGAAGCCGAAATGTGCAGGTTTCTAGTTAAGACAGTTTGATCTTCAGCAAACAGGACTTGCTGTCTAAGAGGATATTGGAGGTGGCCACTTCTCAAGGGAGAAGAGCAGATGCGATATGCACAGCTTTCAGGAAGCGGAGCGGTGGGCAGGTTTACAGGAGTAAAAGCAGTAGCTCAGTGTTAGCTCTGTGGTCTCAGGTGAGAGACCGCTTCTTCTTCCCGTGTAACTTCACACTTCCTACATCAGCTTGCTAATCATACTGTTACACTTGCTATTTCCCTTTGCTTTTTCGCTCCTGTGAAAACAGAGGGGGTGCTCTGAGTGCCTTCTCCATAGGGTTCCCTGGTGTGTACCACACTTGGAGATGACCTGCTTAGAGATTCTATCAAGCTAACTCTAGGCGGGACTTCTTGATGTGAGCATTAACCTCAGTGGACCGACACTGAGGGGAAGCCAGCGAATGTGCTGGGCCCACACACTAGAGACCAGAAGAACATGCTTTACCCTGAATGGAAGAAGCCCCTTTATAGTCGAGGTTATGTGGGTCTGCTTAGTGTGGTAGTGTGAGAGCCTGGTGATGTACTTGTGAGTGTGACCTGCAAGCTCCCAGCACCTGGTGGTCAGCCTTGGGGAGGCAGTGTAATCCCCTGAAGACACGGAAGCCACACCCTAAGCTACAGAATTCAGGATCCTTCCTCCTAGCATTCATCTGGAATTCCATCTCACCAGAAGGTATCCCTGCAGAATAGCAATACTCGTTGAACTCTGGTTATTCTCAAGAGGCAGTTCTTCTGTCCTGACAGCAAAGGGACATTTGTGGCTGATAGAAGACATGCTTGAAGGACATAAAAGAGAAAAGCAAATGATTTTCCCAGCAGTAATTAATTGCCTATGTGCCTGGTGTGGTTCTGTGGAGGAAAGAGAAGGCTTTCCAGTTCACAGCATCTTTAGTATCCAAGGTTACATCCAGCCGCCATTGCAAGGCCTTTATTGATGTACCAAGACCATGTTTGGTCTCTTACATCTTCATCCATGCCAACTAGGAAAACCAAAACCTGTATCTGCAGCTTCTAGTTCATGATAGAGCGTGAATGACTTGTAAGCTTGTCGTGTTGCTAGAAGTACCTGTTTGGAGCATCAAGAGCTTACTCCCCAAAATGATTCCTGACATTTAAAAATGTTTAGAGAGGTGACTATTAAATAGTCAGAGATTTTGTAAACACACAGTTGAGTGGTCAGTGGTTTTAAATCCACGGTGGTGGGAAACTTTACATCTCAGATATCTATAGCACATAAAGGCTGCCCAAAATGGGGGGAATTATTACTGTTGTTATTATTATTACTATTATTATTATTGTTCTATTATTATTATTATTTATTATTATTATTATTATTCAGTGAGACATGTGCTAAGTGTAGACCTGAACATCACTAGAGAGACCTTCCCTGTTGGCTCCAGTGTTTGGCTCGAAACTAGTCTCTCCATCCTCTTCCCTCGATAATACTAGTCCCTCAGAACTTTGATGAACTAGGGACCCAGCGTCAAAGGGCTCACAGCCAGATTTGTTCTCCCAGTCAGGAAGTGGATGTTTTCCAGGAACAGACGTGATACATTCCAGGGAAGCTGCCTAAACTCCAACTCTTCTGTGAAGGGTCTAGATCACTTTGTGGCATGCCTGTGGCAGACAAGGAGGAAGTTTCTTGATTAGCTTAGTTGAGCTGGGAAGACCCACCCTAGATGTGGACAGAAGCATCCCACAGGCTGGGGTCCTAGACTGCCTGAAAAAGGGAAGGCAAGCTGGGCTCTAGAGTTTGTCTCTCTCTGCTTCCTGACTGTGGATTTAATATAACCAGCTGCCTCATAGTCCTACGCCTGTGACACACCCGCCATGATGACCGTGATCCCCTCAAACTGTGAGCCAAATTAAACCCTTCCTTCTTTAAGTTGCTCGTCACAGCAGTAATTAATTAATTATTTAGCTGCCAATGGCACATCCTTGATCCCGAGAGTGGGTCTGGAGCTAACCTGCAAGCTCTTGGCTTTGCTCCTGAGGAAATGCAAGCATCTCTTCTACCCATGAAGACAGACAGGCAGTTTCCTTAATGAAGGTCAGCATAAACATGAGCCACTATACGGAAGGGCCACATTGTCCCCTCAGCTCCAGCCATAGGTTTCAGACAGTGCCCCCTAATGTCTGCTTCTCCCATTCCTGGATTATCATTTGAAAAGCTTTATAATAATCATTCTTGAAGCAAATTAGATTCTGTGGTCGCCTTGGACTTGTTTTGATCCAGGCAGCCAAACCATTCATCACAGCCCAACCCAAATAATAGATATGCAATAAAATGTAAACTTGCAGCCATTGAGGAAGCCACAAAATGAGTTAACCCAGCTATAAAGGCCTGACATGCTGCGGCTCTGAGCACCCAGGGATCAATAGCTTTTCAAAGTTATAGGAACTACCAATTCCCAGAGCTGTAGTGATGGATGTATGGCTGGGAGAGTTTTAAATGAGTAATTAAAATGAGACATACTGGTGTAAATGGTTCCCTAGAAAGCAGTGGGCACTCGAGAAATCTCACTGAAGGCCAGCTGTATCTTACACATCCCAGCAACACCGTTTTGGATTTAGTTTTAACAACTGGAGTTGACAGGCTGGGAGAAGTTCAGTGTGTGAGGTTTCATTTTCCAGCTTCTGTTTTGTGAGTTTTGCTCCTGGGTTCCAGGAAGGGTAGAGGCTGCAACAAGACTCCAGCCCCATAGCCTTCTGAAGCAATCTCAGAAGCTCTAACGAGGATGACAGGTCTGGGCTGGGAGTAGTGGTGCACACCTTTAATTCCAGCACTTGGGAGGCAAAAGCAGGCAGATATCTGAGCTGCAGACATCCAGGGGTACATAGTGAGACCCTGTCTCAATCAATCAATCAATCAGTAAGATGATGGGTCTGGATGTTTACCCTGCAGAAATGACATGTATTGATAAGTTTGGGGTGAGGATGGAGAGGGAGGCTTCTAAAGCTTACCTTCCAGTGCAGCTGTTTTGGCCCTCCACTGAGCTGGTTTGCCACACACAGCCTGTTAGAGGCTGTGGCATGGGGTTCCATGGCTGCCCTGCTAACTGAGTTGGTTCATGGTGAGGTTGCATCTCACTCCTGACTTTAGGAAGTAGGTGAATGCCACACTCTGGAAAGAGGGTGCAGGAGGTATGTTAGCCATGAAACCAGATCTCTTTCCCTCCCTCTCTGTCTCTCTGTCTCTTTCTATGTCTCTCTGTGTCTCTCTGTCTGTGTGTGTGTGTGTGTGTGTGTGTGTGTGTGTGTGTGTGTGTGTTCAGGTATGTGTGTGCATGAAGGTGTGTGGAGGCCAGAGAACAACTTCAGATATAGTTTCTTGGGCACTGTCCACCTCGGTTTTTAAGAGAGCCTTTCACTTGCTTGGAAACCATCAAGCAGTAAAGGCTGGCTGGCCAACAAGCCCCAGGGATCTGCCCATCTCTGCCTCCCCAGTCCTAGAGAGGGATTTCAATCATGTGCCACCAGGCTGAGCTTTAAAGGTGGGGGTAGTTTCTAAGATCACACTTGGGTCCCCATGCTTGCAAAGCAAGCACTTTACCAGCTGAACCATCTCCTCCACCCCTGCATCCATCCCTTTCTGACCATCAGACTGAGCTAGGACTCCCATCGGTCACCCATCCCATCCCATACAGTGACAGGCATGAAAGATGAAGGTGGCCTCCCTGTCTCACTCCATCTATCAACTAAACATTGTTTTCAGGTTGCTTTTGACATCCCAGATCAAAGTCAGGTCTAGGAACCAAAGACACAGTGCCTTCTCTGCATGTGTCCTCCACCTCCCTCCCCTCCTCCCCCACAGCCACCTGTCCCTGCTGTGGCAGAGATCCAGGCTCCAGGGCTACTGGAAAGCAGGATGCAAGCTAGTCCTGACTGTTCATCACAGTCAATTAACTTAAAAGTTGCTCACCTAAAAAAACAAAAACAAACAAACAAACAAAAAAAAACAAAGCTTCTCAATTCTGCATGTTTTTACACTTTTCTGAATGTTCAAGTTGGGATCATGGGGGGAAAAAACAGGTCGCTTAAATGAGGACTTTTTTTTTCCCCTCTCTTTAAATTCATTATCAGTTTCTCCTACTTTTTTAGAAAAATACTTGTCCGCTTAATTAATCCTCTGAGGGCAAGCCCAGCAAACTCGTGGATTGGGGGAGGGCAGCCACATGCGCTTCACATGGTAACGTTCCAGGTCACCAGGGACCCCAGGTGCTGACAGGGTGGGAATCAGACCCAAGTCTCCCACTGGCACTTGGGGGCTCCAGGCATACAGAAAAGGAAAAGAGAGTGTTGATAACCTCGCCGCCTGGCTCTTGTAACCAGGCAACTCTGAATCAGAGGGACCATGAAGTTGCACATGTTTTTCCACCATCTTTGCTACAAAGTAGAAGGAAGGCAGAGTCCGGCTGTGTGCATCTTATCCCCTGGAGCCCATAATGGATGCTACCGTCCTAGGCTTCCATACCAACCTCCTCGGACCCCACGATCACCAAGGTGGTAAAATAAGACAGCCACAAACATCCAACCAACTCTCTTGGTCTGGTTTTCCACAGAGGGTGGGCTTGACTGCAATTGTAGGCAGATCTTGCTTCATCCTTGACATTTACCCCTAGGTTCTGCGCAGTGAGGCCAGGTTAGAGGATGGGTTCAGAGCCAGCACACCACCCTCAGAGTCTGTGTATGGTCAGCATCACTGTAGTTGGAAATGGGCTCTTACAGTCATAGAGACACCTAGTGTTTAACATGAGCCAGCACTGTGTGCACGGGGTCTACTTTCTCAGGTAAAGAGACAAACTCAGTGATGTTTAAGTATCCAACCTGAGGTCACACAGTCAGCAAGTAGCAAAACTGGAGTGGCCCATGCACATGATTCTAGAACCTTCTACTTAAACATTCTTGACATTCCCCTCTGCATTCTCCAGGAAAGAGTGCGCTGTTCACCCCACACTTCAAGGTTATCCCAATAGACTTCTCACCCAAGAAGTCTTTCTCACCGCCCCCACATGGACCAAGCCCTGTACCCCCCATTATCTGAGAGCCCAGAGACTGTGCTGGGCTTGTCTCTGCTGCTCTTGCTCCTCTCCTTCTCTTCTTCCTTTCCTCCTCCTCTTCCTCCTCTGTCCATCTCAAAGTCTCAAAACGACACTGCCTCTTTCTCATCTCAGTTGTTCACTCCTAAGGACTGGAACTGCACTGTGAGGCCCAGTGTCTCCTGGCATTGTCTGGAGCTCAGTCCTTTTTTTTTTTAAAAAAAGATCCCAGCTGGAAGTTCTCAAAGGCCTCAGTGCAGAGCAACTGAATAGTAGAAAATGAACTAATTACAGGTTGTTATTGAAAATCTATTACACACAAATTACAAAAAAACACTCATTAAAATATGATGCCCTGGTATTTTTTTTTAAACCTTACTCTTGGAGGGAGGGGTGGAGTTGGGTGACTGGACACTTCGACCATCATTCTCCTGGTGCTGCACAGTCACCTCATGTTCCTGGGGTCACACAGCCCAGCCTGACTTTGTATATCATAGAGAAACTAAGACGCCTGTACGGAGCTCTGTGGATATTAGTGAATACTTTAAAGTGGCTGCAGAGGAGGCAGAAGATTTGGTTACAGAGATATAAATGAGAACAATTGAAATGTCAGCCTTTTACAGGAGAGTGCCGTATTGCCATCATGAATCTTACTGTTTCTGCAAAGCTTTTGTGGTAACTTGAATGCGCAATTCAGCACCGAAGGTCGTACTTCTGATTCTTAAGCCTGCTCCCCTAAATGGTACTGTTGGGGAGGCTTAAGATGTGCAAGCTGGAGCTATCCAAAGCCTGCATCTCGGTGAGGATCCTTGTGTGCCCAAGGTTGCCTCCAAGGCTCCAAGCAAAAGCCCAGAGAGAAAACTTAAAAAACAGAGTGAAACCCCCCAGCACTCTGTTTGACTCCTTGGCCTGCCCTTGGGCCCCTGATTTCTTGTGGGGGTGGCTGGCAGGGAGTGTAAGGCACCTGGTGGTGACCACTCGCTCTGAAGTGTAAGGAAGCACACCTGAAAGGCACCTATGGTTTGGATGTGGAGTGTCCCCCACAGGCTCATACATCAACACTTTGTCCCCCACCTGGTGGTGCTGTTGGGGGAGACTGAAGAACCTTTCAGAAATGGGCTCTAGACGGAGGAGGTGGGTTGCTGGGGATGGGGGTGGTCACTTGAGGATTATCCCAATAAACTCCTCCTCCAAGAAGTCTTTCTCCCCCCACCCCACATGGGCCAAGCCCTGCACCCCATTATCTTGGAGCCCAGAGACTGCCCTGGGCTTGTCTCTGCTTCTCTTCCCCCTCTCCTCCTCTTCCTCCTCCTCTGTCCACCTTGAAGTCTCAAAAACACGCTGCCTCGTTCTCATCTCAGTAGTTTGTTCCTACCACCTTGATAAGGTTTCTGATCCAGCTCTACTTCCTGTCCTGTCTTCCTGACCCACTCAGAGGTAAGCAGCCTTACATACTCCTGCTGCTGTGCTGTCCCTGCCTGGATGAACCACTCTGTCAAACATGAGCAAAGTCAGTGCTTCTCTTAGGCAGAATGTACATGTCCTAAGGGAGGGCAGTGGTCAGAGGAAGCCATGACGGGATACATGTCAGGATACATGTATGACATGACAGGATACAATGACTAAGTAAACATTTTATGGGTCATACTCAATTGGCCCAATAGCATGGCCCCTGTAAGAACAGGCTGAAGAGTCTGAAGCTGGAGCCAAGAAGCTCTGGGTAGGTAGGGAGAGGCATCTGATGCCTGTGCTGCTACTCAAACACCAGAGAAGGGGGGATTTCAGACCCCAGACTGCCAGATGCTACCTCATCTTAAATTCCCCATACATCAGCCCCTTTTTATCACAGATCTCTCGGGGCACTGCTCCATCCCTAGAGGCCCAGGTGGCTTCTGGCTACCCCAGAACTTAGCCTGTATTTGGGGCCTCCCTCTGGGCCAAAGGTTGAGACAGGGAGGATGGTTGATGATTGGAATATTGACAGAGACCATAGGACTAAAAAGTATCCTCCAAGATGGCAGCAGAGGGGACAAGACAGAGAATAGTTGGGCAAAGGGAAAGGACAAGATTGTTATTGTCCTGAGTAGCTCTCACGGTTGGAAAGGAAAGGCAGCTGAGCTGTGGGGAGAAACCTGGAGCTTTTCCTGTGGTAGCCACTCACCCTGGTAGCAGCAGGGACTCTTTAAGAAGATCAGAGGCCATATTGGAAAATAAATATCTATGTGAATATTTAAGAAAGTGGTCAGAGTGATATGACAGTTTCCAAAGATAATAGTCAAGGTGTTAGCCTGCTCCCCACACAGCATTAGCTGCATTGGTTGTCCACCATGGTCCATGGGGTAGTCTAGGAGCTGAACGGTTGGGCTGGTAAAGAGGTCCCATCCCCTGTATATAATCTAAGTTACTTCTCGGCCCAGCTGGCCTTCTGTCATGTCCCCACTCACTCCGTGCTGCCCTCATAGGACTCTTTTAGAAGCTGGCCTTAGCTGTCTGTATGACTGGGCACCTGACCGTTCCTGTCACATGTCTCCCAGAGGCTCCCTTGAAGCTCCATAGGAAGCTCAAGTCCAAGAGGCTAGTGCAGTGATATCCATAGACCCATCCCACATCTGACTTCTGTGTGTGCAGGACCTGTAAGGTCAGAGGTCATGGCCACTGTAAAAGTTGGTCTCTCTGGCTATTTGTATTCTTCTGGATATAGGACCACAGCAAATGGTCAGATAAACAAGCCAATGAGAGACGCTCTCTAGTGATGGAGGAGCAGGAGTTCTGACAATGTGAACCATCATATACTCTAATTCCAGCTTTCACTGATATAAACAGTAAATGTCTCTAGCTGCCTTTGCCCTGAATCCCCCATGAGTCCCACCTACAGTGAGGACAGACAGCCAGTCTGGTTGCTACCACCAAGGCAGTGATAGTGCTCTTTAGCACAGAATACTTGGTAATAGCTTTGTGTTACAGGCTACAGCTCAATATTGGCTCCTTAGCCACAGTGCTGCTGGCATGGCCTCTTCTTCCTGGTATGGAGCAGCCCCGAGGAAGGTGTGGAGCAGCTGGCACGTGGAGCCTTGGAGAGCAGTCTCTGATGGCATAGGTATTTTGTCTTCAGAAGGGATTTTAGGTGGAACAACTGCTCGTGATTTGCTGGGAGATTGCCTGCAGCTAGGAATGAACCCAGGTCCCCAGAGCTCCATTCCCAGTCCAAGTAGGTGAATGAGTAGGGTGCCTGAAATGTACTGATCCTCCCACTGTCTGCATGGCACATCCAGGTTCACAGTCTTCCGGAACACCTTGGAGACTTCCCAGGTAGGCCACACACATGCCCCCCAAGCCCAAGGACTCTGGAGGCTACAGAGCCCCATCCAAAGCCAGGTCATGGATTCCAGATCTGACCACAACAGGGCCTGCAGTGAAAACTTAGGAGAGCTTCACACCTGCTGGAGCCAGAGACCTCTAGGGTCTTCACTCTCTACGCCTACAGTGTGTGTACAGCAAACATGCTCCACTCACGGACTGATGCAGACGGTAGGACCTGGGCCATCACCTGTGTGCTGACTCCTGAAGCAGGCACCTCACAGGTGCTTTTGGACACCTGTCATCTGCTTCTCTCCCAGACCATACCACAAGAGTAACCGAGTTACTTGTGAGGGGATGGGCAGTTACTGCCCAGAGCTTCCTGGTTAATAGGGAAGAGAGCGTTTTAGTTCCATAGGGAAGCTAAAGCCCCAAAGAGCAGAATTGTTCAGAAATGGCCCCCAACTCTCCCTTGAGTAACTAGACCTCTGTAGGATCTCTTCCTCTGAAATCCAAGTGGCTTCTCAGCTCCCCAAAACACACTTCCAGAGACTCTATTGGCCCTGCTCATCTATAGAACTGGCCCTAACCTTCAAAGGCCACATCTATGAGATGGGACTGAAAACACACTGGTACCTGGCAATAGGTTCAAATGTGAAGAAGTAAGGACTTGGAAACAAAGCCTACACCCCTGCCTTTGTGTGCTCAGAGCACCCATTACTCAGCATCCCTCACTGATATCTTGATGGCAGCTGACAGTGTAGGTGCTCTCAAGAAGCTGAGCCCTGGCCTGGAGGCAGCTACCATAAGCCATCCTCAGGGCTACACTGCTCATACTCAGGACGTGGTAGATATTTAAAGGTTGAGTTGGCCTATGGCTGGCTTGGACAGAATGAATGAGAGCAGATCCGCTGGGCAACAAAGAACTAAAGGTCAGATAACTCAGCATCAAGAAAGCTTCTGGTGCTAGCCAAGAGCCCTGCCAGCCTCTGGCCCCTGCAGTCATTAAATAAACAGATGGGCCCGGAGTAGGCATGTTGCCTCCCTGTGGGAGTTCAGAGTCCCTGTGTCACATCATCCAGCACCAGGGTGCAGAATATACACAAGGCAGAGCAGATCTCCACCATCCTGCTGTGTGCTAACCAGATGCCAGGGCACATCCCTGCCCTCTCTGAGGAGCCATGAGTCCTGAGAATACAGACATATGATTGGTAGGCAATGAGTGACCGGAACTTCCTCAGGAAGCTTGGGATTCTGGGTTTGGAAAATAAGAGAATTGTAGAATGTCTTCCAGAGAGGTTGGGAGTTAAGAAAGTGTAACGGTCACACCCAGAGGGGGCCCTGGACTCAGTAACAGCCCTGTATTATTAGTGAGAGTTCTCTAAAGGAACAGTACTGATAAGATGAAAAACGTTTTACACGCGTGCGAGCGAGCGCACACACACACACACACACACACACACACACACACATACACACACACATATGGGCTTTATTAAAGTGGCTTTGGGGCTGTGGTCCAGGCAGTCCAGCAGTAGCTGTCTCCCAGTGAAGAGCAAGATTCAGGTAGTCCACAGGCTAGGCATCCCAGCAGTCCCATTCTGGTACTGAAACCCCAGGGGACTCCTGGAGAGCTGCTGATCATCAGTCTGTGTTGGAATCCTGAAGAAGAAGGTTGTAACATCAGCAAGAGGACGGGTGAAACTGCTTGTGAGAGTAGGGTCAAGCAGGGGAAGGGCACAAGTTCCCTTCTCCCGTGTCTTTTTTGAGGGCTGCCATCAGAAGGTATGGCCCAGATTTAGGGTGGGTCTTCTCACCTCAAATGATCTAATCAGGAAAATCCCTCAAGGCATGTCCAGCTGCTTTAGTTGGTTCCAGATGTAGTCAAGTTGGCAACCAAGATTAGCCATCCCAAGTCCCATGCCTCCAACCTAAATACATGTCTGCCATGGGGGCTACCTGTTGAATTGTGACATGCAGAGGCCAAGTCTAGTCCACCCATCCTGGGCTCTCCCATAACCCCCACCCCTTGCTTCTAACCAAGGGTTGATGGAATGTATCTTCCAAGACATGAGGGTGCAGTGGGAGGTATTCGACGGCCCCATAGAGCATCCTTTCGGGGAGAGCAGCTTCTACTGGCACAGGAGCGGTTGGCATCTGCTTCTGCCTTGAGAAGGTAGCCTGTGTGCTTCTACTGGAAATGCTGTAACCATAAAAGAATGGCCTGAGCAAGACCCCTGGGTCCCCCATGTCAACTCTCTATCCTAAAGAGGCTGGATGTTCACTTCAGAGGATTCAGGACCAGACTCTTCACAACCTCCCCTCCCTCCCCTGCCTTCCAGCCATGGGTTGGGAAGGATTTGGAAAGAAGTCCATGTGAAGGGGAAGCAGAGATGTTGTCGGCCCAGGGAGAACTCAGAGCAGCTGTGTAGCTGTTGATTAATAGCTGTGGGCCATGGCAGCTTTGAGAGGGAAGGAGGACCTCTCAGTTAAACGGGACTAGGAGGAGGCATGAGGAACGTGTGGCCGTGTAGGCCCCTTGTGAGCCTCTGTGCTGTGTCTGCATACCTTTGAAGTCAGAAGAGCTGATTGATCTTGCCTCAAATGAAGGGCAGAGACCCGGCCCAAGCTCACGATCGCTCGCTCCCAGACCACAGGCTCTCAGTAAGCAGCTATGGCCAGGCCGCCAGGCAGATGAAATATTAAAGAGCCTTGGAGTCTAGGAAGTTTTACTCTAAATGGGTTGTGTCGGACTGAACCAACTGAACTAGAGAACAACATCTCAGAAGGCCATGGGCCCTTGCCAACTGTAATGTTTGCAAGAAAAATGGTTTCCAGATGCCCAGGGTGCAGGAAACAGTGCCCACCATTAAGGAACAGTATGGCATTACAATGGCTGCAGCCCAAGCCTCAACAGCCCCAATTGGTGTGTGGGGATGGTCTCCTGGATGCTAGTCCCTGCTCCTGATCCTCAGGAGAGAATGCTGGTGTCAAAAGTTCTTCCAGTGTGAGTGGCCAGATAAGTACCTGTCACTGGTCTCTGCAGGACAGTAAATGTCCAGAGTGAACTAACATACACTCAGCACCATGGCTTCATGCAGCTCCACTACAAAAATCTTCACACAGTCCTTAAAGTCATAGAGCCAGCAAGTGGGCCAGTGAGCTGCTTCCTGTGATTATAGCATAAGGGAGTCCTGTTAAGGTTTGAACACTTGATCACCAGCTGGTGGCGCTGTTTGAGGAGGTTGTAGAACTTGAAGGAAGTGAGTCAGATTAGGTGATAAGCTTTGAAGGTTATGGACCAGCCCTGTTTTTAGCCCCACTCTAGATGTTTCTTGATCATCCAGACCTGAGCTAGCAGCCACATGTCCCTACAGCCACAGCCACCAGTTGTTTCCACCAACTTATCTTCTCCACTATGGTGAACTCTGTCCCTTCCGACTTTGAGCGGGAAGAGAACTCTGATCTCTGAAGTTGTTTAATGCCCAGTGTTTTGTCACAGCCATGAGAAAAGCAAACAACACATGCCCTGAATGGAAGCAATTGGTGACATTTGCTGTCATGTAGCCCTGCATGCCAAGAATCTGCTCCAGGCAAGCTCTGGGCTTAGCCCTGAGAAGACAGGGGTGACATGGTAAGCCCGTGCCTGTCCCTCAATCTACAAATTACCTACTGAGGGAAATGGTCCAGGGCCCAAGGTGGGGAAGCCCACCCAGAATGGACGTCTGCCATGTGGTCAGGGCACTGTGCCAATTTGCAGTGCAGAGACATCACAACTCAGAAGCCGAGTACTGCAGCAGGTTCACAGCATTCGGCAGAGCTGGCTTCTGAAGCCACATCATTAATTTCAGGTAATAACCTGGCATTAATAGCTGATGCTAAACCCGTCTAGGTGAATTCATTAATCCTTACAACAATCTATGAGGGAGGAGCTATCATTATTCCCCTGCACAGATGAAACCCAGAGGCCCCATGCATTTGATAACTTGCCCATTTTCCAGACCTAGAAGGCTACAGGACAGGGCTTGAATCCAGGAGCCTGGCTTCAAAGCCCAAACCCTTGCCCACTCTGCTCTGACTCTCAAGTACCTCAGACAGCGTTGGTCACCAGCATGTGTTTCATGAGGGCCCTTTTGGCACCTCAGACTTGGCAGCTATTGTCTTTGTAGATACTGGTGGCTTGGGAAGGGAGAATCTATCCACCCAAAAGATAGACTGTTGATCCCAGCTCTGCCCAGCCCCACTCCCAGCATCCTGTCCCACGGTGGCCATCCAACCCAGCACCTGCTTCTAGAATCTGTGAAAGACTAGATCAGGGCTTTGGGGCTAAATCCATAGAGGGCCAGAATCAATCTGGCAAGCTCTTTCTGGCTCTCCATGTGTCCAGACTCAGGTATCTGTGGACTGCGAGTAGATAGAAACAATGGGGACCAGTCAGGTGCACAGGATTCATTCACGTACAGGAAGTCAAGAGCAGGAGGCTATAGCTGGTGACTGAGCCAGGCTTATGTTACTACTTAAAACATCCCATTAGTCAATATAATATATAGTGTCTCACTTTGTGACAGTCTTTATGGAAGGTATAGCATGTAGTCCCAGTTATAGATGGGGAAACTGAGGCACTAAGATGTTAAAGAACTTGCCTATGGTCACCCAGATGGAACCCAAAAGACCAAGGACTTAGCATGGATCCTGGTAATCCCAGAGCCCCCTCCATATGTCTCAGGAGGCCACATGCCACCCACGAGTCTTCACACTGGCTTAGGGACCGATGTGGATCTTCTCTGCTTCTAGCATCCTGGAGCTTGCATGTACCATCTTTTGCCTGATTTAGTCCATCTTTTTATTCATTTATCAAGGGACTGATTCTTCCCCTGACTGTCGGTGATGTTGTAAAACTCAATTAATACCCTTTAGCAAAATGCTTTGAGATCCTACATGTGGGACATGACACATTAGCCCAAAATTATTTTTTGGTGATACTGTTTGACATGAAATATCATCCCACTGATGCCTAAAGAGAGCCTCTTGCAAGGGGCTTTGATGGACTGTGCCCATCAAAAAGTATAGGCACTGGGCTGGAGAGAAGGCTTAGCAACTAAGAACACTTCCCGTACTTCCAGAGGACCTGAGTTCAGTTCAGCACCTGCTTCTGGCCTCTGCATGCAAGTGAACATGTACCTACTTACACAATATATATGTTTTAGTGGATACATATACATACATACATACATACATACATACATACATACATACATATATATGTATATATATATATGAGAGGTCTCAGAGGTCTCAGAGGTGAGAAGTGTCCCCTATAGAACCCACACCTAAGCATTCTTGATTTCCCATTACACCCTGAGCCCCTGGAATCAGCACCAGGTCACCCACACAAATGTTCTCTTGCAGGGGATGTGTGAGCCATGGAGATTCTGCAAGCCTGGAAACAAAATCCCTTATGTTGGTGAAACTTTCACTGCAGTGAGGCTCCTGGACACACACCAGCAGCAAGAACACTGGGACTTGGAACACTGGGGATGCTTTGAGAACAGCCCAGAGGGAAGGCAGGGCAGGGTGGGTGGTAGGCAGCAAAATTTAAATATGGTAGAAGTTTGTTAGTAATTAGTCAGGTAGGAGGTGTCTTTGGTCACCAGGGCAACATGAAGCCCCACCATTTGGTTAAGACTAGGTCTGTTCTCTAGAAAGAAGGGTGAGGTCCCTGGATCTCAAGAAGCCAGTCTGAGGACCATTTTTTTCACTAGATGGAACAGAATCTCTGTGACAGTTTTCCTGGGGAGATAAGGGCAAAAGGTCTATGCACCCTGGATAAGAAAGACATTTTGACACTGTTTATAGTCATAAGGTAGGACAAGGCCATTGAATTGGTAAGGTGTAGGTGGGTAGAGAACCACCGAGACCAGGCCCTGGGAAGAAGTCAGCAAGGTGGGGAAATTCCAGTGGCAAAAGACAATACAGAGAGATGTCAGCACTGAGGGAAGAGGAAGCAGTGTCCTGGGAGCCAGAGAAGAATGGAGCCGCTAGCTGGGACGCTGGAAGTTGCTCTGAACAGAGCATAAGGAAAGAGTCTCCCTTCGCTGGTTTGTAGTCTTTGCTACTCTAAAGAGAGTTTCCCCCGTGGAGGCGTGTAAGAAGAGGAGACAACAGTCTCCAGTGAGTTTAGGGTAGAGTTGGAAGACAGGAATGCTAGAGAGCCTTTCTACGGCTTTAGAGACGTTTGTAACTGTTGGTCTGGTAGGATCGCCATAGTCAAGGACCTAAATAAAAATGGACAATCTCCAGGTGCCCAGAGATGTCAACATAGTCACTTCAGGCTCAAGGGGGTAGAGTCGGGCCTCAAGAGGAAAGAGCAACTAGACTAGCCCATGGCAACTGGACTACCCCATGGCAATCCTCCAGTCCACAGCCTGGCCTCAGAGAGGGGCAAAGAAAGGACCTATTTTAATTTTCTTCTCAGGCCTCCACATGACAAAGGAGAAATATCACCCAACATTATTATCTCTCAGAAAATACTCTCTGGAACCATAAAAAGGGAAATACAGCAGAGCCAGCCTACGAAGGCTGCCCCTAAATCAGCAGCCTCTAAATTACCACGGTGGTACTCTCTAATTCCTGTGGATGAAAACATTAAAGATGACAATGTCCTTTTAAATCAAACTCCCTGGGACTTGCTGGACAGAGTCCCTGGGTTTTCCCCTCTCCCCCCACCCCCGATTTTTTTCTCGTTTCACCTTGTAATAGGATGTAAATCATAACTGGTGGGGGCCAAGCTCCAGGATGCATGCTGTGAACATGGATCTTTCTGAAAATGAAGGTGTTTTGTCAATGGGAAGTCTCTCAAGTAGAGTTTGCTATTTAATGTCACACTTCTAAAGTATATTTTATTCTCAGGCTGGTCAGGCTGTCTGTGGTATCACTATGATGAATCAGATGATCTGATGGCACCTCAGAGACTTGCGTCTGCCTGGATACCCCAAAGGGGACCGCTGGACTCAGGTTACACAGAGGCAAAGACAGAATCCGCAGAGCCTTGCCCTGTGAGGCAAGGAGGCACTTCTCAGAAATGGACGCAGAAGCAGGATGGAGCCCTGCTGCTTGGGTCCTGCCCATGCTGGCCTAGCTTACTGTCTTAGTTAGAGTTTCTGTTACTGTGAACAGACACTATGACTGTTAGTCATTGTTCGGCCATTCTTATAAAGGGTAACATTTAATTGGGGCTGGCTTATGGTTTCAGAGGTTTAGCCTATTATCATCATTTGGGGAGGGATGCATGTCAGTGTGCAGGTAGACTTGGTGCTGAAGGAGCTGAGAGTTCTACCTCTGGATTGGCAGGCAGCTGAAAGAGAATGAGACACATTTCCTCCAACTAGGCCACACCTTCTCCATCTAGGGCACACCTTCTCCAACTAGGTCACACCTTCTCCAACAAGGCCACACCTCCTAATAGTGCCATTCCCTATGAAACTATGGGGCTATTTTTATTCAAACTACCACATCTAGCCAACTAGGTACAAAAGCCCCACATGGGATCCAGAGTCTGTTACATCCCAGGATAGATAGGAGACAGGAGTCACGGGTCAGAGCAGTCATACTGGCAAAGTCCCAGATATGTAAAGAAAGCTGTTGGTGTTTCTGGGGTAAGAAAGAGGTAAAAAGGAAAGAAACTTGGAGTTAGGCTAAGCAATGACAGAGACAGCAGGGCCCCCACGGCTGTTCTCTATGTTGGCTTCTTTTCCCTCTATGGTTGTCCATACTCAGACCTGAATGGAGAGCCAAGCCCAGACCAAGCTAAGTCTGAACTTGTACTATATGACTGTAATGATCGATATTTTCAACTCAACAGATCTAGAATTACCTAGGAGACATTTTTCTAAGCATGTCTGTGAGAGAGATTCTACATTGGATTGGTTGAGGTAGGAAGCTCTCCCGCCCCCAACTGTAGACAGCTCCATTCTAAGAGCTGGGTTCTCGAGTTGCTTTTATAAAAGGGGAACACAAGTTGAACACCAGCATTTACTTTTCCTGCTGTGCACATGCAGTATGACCATCCACTGTGCCTTCTCCATGCTACCCAGACTGGAACAGACCTTCCTTAAGTTGCCCTTGCCAGGTGTCTGATAGCAGCCATGAGGACAGTGCCTGATGAAGCTGACAGAGTAAGAGGTCTTGGCAGTTTTACAGGAGGGCTCAAGACTTAGGCCTAAAATGAAAGGGTCTGCTGGCTAACTCCCACACACCCTGCTGTTTACGGCCCCTTTTCTTCCAGAATAGCCAATACCTTAAAAGGCTTTCTCAGCCTTAACACTTCAGTCTGTGCCTGTCCCCTGCCTTGCCTGTACAGCACACACCTGTACAGATGAGAAAACTGAGTCCTGCAAAGTCACTCATGGCCCACATACACTGTCAAAAGATACCCTAGATCCTCATACAATGTGATCTCACTGCAGGTCTGGCTCCACTAACCTATCTTCTCCAAATATGCCCCCACTCCCCCACCCTACCCCACATCATCATTGTCGTCTTCGTCTTCTTCCTCCTCCTCCTCTTCTTCTCCTTCTCCTTCTCCTTCTCCTTCTCCTTCTTCTTCTTCCTCTTCCTTTTCCTCTTCCTCCTCTTCTTCCTCCTCCTCCTCCTCCTCTTTCTTCTCCTCCTCTTTTTTCTGCTCCTCCTCTTTCTCCTCTTCTATTGTTTTTTTTTCAGTTTTTATATGTCTGTGTTTTGTGCATGTATGTGAGCACATGTGTGAGAGTACATGTACATGTATGTACAGGTGCATATGGAGGCCTATGGTTAATGGCAGGAGTTATCCTGAGTTGCTCTTGCACGGTACTTGTTGAGGCAAGGTGTCTCTGTCAAATCCTAAGCTCATCCATATGGCTAGCATCCCTAGCCAGCTTGTTCAGGGGATCCCCTGTTCTACCTTCTGGGGCTGGCATTACAGGTGGACTTCTATGCCTACCTTGGGACCTGGGGATCCAGACTCCAGTCCTCCCACTTGCAGGTAAGCGCTTTAACTGCCAAGCCATTTCTCCAGCCCTCTAGCTTCTAAGTGACATCTTTGCACTGTATGTCACTGACTTTTTCTATAGGTGACAAATTCTTTGGGCCTCACAAGATAGAATATCCATCACAACTGTTAAATATATAGTGAGAAGCGTTGTAGATTATGCAGAAACCAGTAAGTGTGGCTACATCCAATGGAACTTGACTCATGTGCCATGAGGGATCTCCCTCCTCCAGCCATGCCTCACTCTCTCAGTGGGTCTTGGCCCGGTCAACCTCTAACCTCTAAAGCAAACCCTTGGCTATTGCTTATGGGTACCATATATGTCTAAATTCTCAGTCCTATCTCCTGTGTCTGCCCCATTAATGTATTATTCTTCCCAACTTCATTTGTAACAGGACTGTATCCAAGTACAATGTTGAGTAGGAGAAGCCATATGATTCAGTGGAGGAGACAGAGATACAGGTTCTAGATGTAGGCCACCAGCTGGGGAGGCTGAACAGGACCCTTACTGTGATAAGCCTGTTGGACCAGCTCAGTTTCCTGCCAATGACTGGCCAACACCCAGCCTAGTGCCTTGGCTTATCCCATTGGAAAGCATTCCGGTGACGAATGCAGGCTAATGGAGTCCCCAGGTACAAACAAGAGAACATGAGTGAAAGGCAGCTAGACACATTTGTTGTCTGGCTTCCCCATCTCTGGGTGTTCCCATGGCCACTGAGCTGAGAAAAAAGCCTGTTCTTAGAGCTATCTGTGAGGAGTCTAGAGAGGCCATATCTGAGGCCTCCCCTTACCATACCCCCTGCAGGTATCTGCTTAGTCTTATGCCAGAGTGCTCATAGCAGAGGCCTAGACATGGAAGTAAAACCCAGGGGCCTCAGATAGCCATGACAGGAGCCACACACCCTCCAGGATGTAGTGCCCATGTGGAACACTCACTCTACCCCAGAGCCTGGAAATAGGGCTGCTGGGTGAAGAGACAGGACAAGCCAGAGGTTGGCCCTGCTCTCATGCAGAGGAGCTAGGCCCTCTGTGGCCTTTGAGATGCCAAGTCTTCCAGCTGCGTGACACTAGGTTTTGGGGGTGCTGTGGTAAGGGGTTAAGCTACGGTCACAGGTGCTAATGGATGACCCTCCAAACATTCAGCTGCTGGAATCAGCAAACAGCCCCGCCTGCCTCCAGACTAATGCGAGCAGAGACAAAATTGCATCTCATTTATTCTTTTTCTTCTTCCTGATCCAAGCTGTGGCCTGTGATAGTTAATCATCAGTTTGCCTTTGTGAGGAAACACATGCACACACACACACACACACACACACACACACACACACACAGAGAGAGAGAGAGAGAGAGAGAGAGAGAGAGAGAGAGAGAGAGAGAGAGAGAGAGAGAGAGAGAACCAGGAGCAAGAGGAGAGCAGGGGCCCTCCAGGTGGTGAGCCTGTGTGGCTGTTGACCAGATTGACCGCCCAAGGCCTGTTCAAAGCCTCGTTTTTCATCTCAGCCTCTCTCAGGGACAGGGGGCCAGCAGCAGCTCGCCCTGCACATTTCGGCATCACTCCTGGCATACTCAGGAAACCACTGAAATTTATTTCTTCCATTTGAATACAAATGCAATAGAGACAAAAAAAAATTTTTTTTTTTTTTTTTGGTTTCAGAAGCCACCGCTCCAATTCTGTTTCTCATCAAGCGAATTGACAGCCAAAGAGAGACGAAATAAGCAACTAAGTGTCTGGCTGTGCCGGGTGAAATAAAACCCCTCACTCATTATGGGATGTGGACACGGTGGTGTCAAGCTGTGTTAGCAGCCAGGGTGGGGCTCCACCCCAGGCAGTAGATTAGTTACTTAGGCATCGCTGCGATCAAAGTACTTTATAGAATAATCTAGAAGAGGGAAGATTTACTTCAGCCCGTGCTTTTGGAGGTTCTCAGTCTGTCGTGGTGGGAGAAGCTTGCAGGGGTTAGTGACAATAAGAGTGTGCTGTAGACTGGGTAGCAGCAAGGAGCAGGATGGGATGACAGATATGACTTTGAAAGGCCAACCCCCCCCCCCAAGACCTACTTTAACCTTCCAGGCCCCACTTGCTGAAGGATCCACAGCCTCCCCCAAGAACATACCACCAGCCAAGGTAGGGACACTCAAATCAGGAGCCTCTGGGGACGTTCCCTATTCAGATCACAACAGGAAAGTCTAGAGACAGAGTGTAGAGGCTCTGGGCAGTCTGGAGTCAGTGGAGCTGGGAGACAGGTACTCATAGCAATTGCTTGCCTGACTCTACTTGAGGGCCTGTCGTTCTTCTTCCTCAGCCTCTAGGCAGAGGGAGGGAGACACGGCCAATAACTCTTGCAAGATGTGTCCTGCAGAATGAGTATGAGCTGGGGGTGCTTCCTAGAGGAAGGTGGCCTTGGCTGAGCCCTAAGACAAAGATGGATGGATTTGTACAGAGAGAGGAGAGGCCTCTGCTTGGAGGTGAGAGGAAGCTAGAGAAGGTTCAAGCATGGATGTTCAAAAGTGAATACTCCACTTGCCAGTCAGTGTGGGACACCGAGCTGAGCCTCCAAGGCCAGGCTCCACCTCTGTCTAGCATTCCCTGAGCCAAGAGAAGCCTGCCTCTGTCTAGCATGCCCTGAACTGCTGCCAACCCTTCGGCCTCTATAGCTCCTATCCTTATTCCAGGTCCCAAAGGTAGCTAAGAGATCAATGCCCCTGAGCCAACCTTGCTACCAAGGAGAGCACTACCAAAGAGGGGCATATGATATACAGCACCCTGTCCCTGACAGAGCCTCTCACACACTCAGGTTTGCTTCCATCTAGGCAGTAAAGAGAGGAGTGTTGCCATGGGTCCATACCTGGGGCAGGTGTTTCTAAGCCCTTGGCGTCTCACTCAAGGAACTGAAATAAAGGTGTACCTCGATTGCCTCAGACAGATGGACAGAGCAGGCCCACAGGTACTGGCTCCCATTTAGCGCCTTTGCCCACAGAAGACTTTGTCTCCTGAGTGTCTCGCTGTGGGGCTGTAAGCCCAAGAGTGTGGCAGCTCTCACATCAAGTCTGACCAGGTAGGTCCTGCTTGCTCTTATGGATGCTAAATGTGACAGTTTTATAAAGGACCAACTACTGCCTGTCAAACAACTCAATACAGGAAACAGGCAGGTACCAGGCCTGGGCAGAACCAGGCAGGTCCAGACAGGCCCAGTATGGGGCTGGTGCCATTTGCCCAACCCCCTGACTGTGCTACATGGGATTCTTGAGCAATTATGGGGTTCCAGAAACAGAAGGACATTTTACCACTACAGAGACCCCCAAAGCCCAGACCCAAGATGCTTAAGTAGAGCCTCAGACTCACCAGGCCCCAACTGAGGGAGGTCACGTCCCTTACTCTCAAGCTACCCAGTCAATAAGAGCCAAGGTTGAGCTAATACAAATAAGCCAGTCATTTTTTTTCAAAGGGGAATTACTTACTGTGCTAAGTACTTAATATTATAAGTTGTTCAGTTCTCAAACAAGGTGTTATTGCTATCCCATTCTACAAATGGGGTGACCGAGGCCAGACAATAGCAGGGCTGTGATTAAAGCCATAATTCCAAGGCATGTACCCCACCCCTATACTTTCTATGTGAGAGTATGAGGAAGTACTCCTGAAAGGCTTCCTGGAGGAAGTGGTATCTGATATTGGATCAGCTCCTAGAAGGTGTGATGTTTGGAGTGACTTGGGGAAGATACTGTGCTACGGAAACACCAGGGTACAGAACACACTCAAGAAACAGGGTGATACCAGAGCCTGCAGGACAGGCAGTGTAAGGTTAGCTAAAGCAAGAAGACCTCAAATATCAGACCAGGGGCAGCCAACCAAAGCTGAACCAGGGCTGAGCAGTCTAGGATCCCACACCTGTATCTGGTAAAGAGCCATCTAGCCCGCCTCTCCATCCCGGGTCAGCACCCAGGTAGCATCCCAACCCTTTATGAGTGCAGCAGGTGTGCTGCCGAGAGTCTCTCAGATCCCTCATAGTCGGGCCATGTCTCTGTCAAACAGACATCATACCGCTCTGGCTGGAGACCTAGCTCTCTGCCTGAAAACTTCCCAGTACCCAGCCCCTGGGAAGTATGTGATGAGAGCCAGGCCAGGCAGCCTGGCAAGGCAGGGCTGCCCACAGTCAAGGGACTGCTTTTAAGTGAAAGAGGTGGAAATATATTTAAAATTAATACTCTCAAATTAGGTTTTCCTATGGTGAGATTGTACATGCTCCATTCAAACCCCAAGTGTGAAAGAATGTCTGGGTGGCACCAAGGCATTGGCATGTCTTGTGAATTACAGGCGCTCAGAGGCACTCTGAGCAAAAACAAAAATTGTAGAAATTGTCTCCAAACAATAGCCAGGAAGGCTGCCTGCCCATGAGGATGCTTGCACTCCATGTGAGCTAGCTCAGCCGACCCTGCATCCCTCCTCCCCAGTTCGTCCCTGTGTACTTCACTCAGCTAGGGTCATATAAGAGATGATATGACTGGACGGGATCTCCATTCATCCACAAGCTCCAGAGCGGCCTCGTGGCTCATGGCTTGAGGTTTTGCCCTTTGAACCACAGCCTGAAGATGAGAAGTCTTTGTCAAGACTGAGGAGGAAAGTCTGAGTGGGTGGGCCTGCATCCAAAATGCACCCCATAGAAATAAGTCCTCTCCAGGATAAGGAACTCAAGATGGGTGATTTTTTTACTTACTTGAACTTGGACATCTAGGGATGTTTCTCCAAGTTCCAGGACCTATTAACTCTCTCTGACTAGCATACAAACTAACATGCATTCATCACCCTCCACCATAACGTCAGATACCTTTCACACACTCCTCTCAGGAGAGCTAGGAGGCAGAGTTTATGACGAGTCCCATTTTATAGAAGAAGAAACTGAGGCACTGAGAAGTTAAAAAGTTTGCCCAAACTCAGAGACTAAATCGACAATCAGGAAGCTTGCATGAGTCTGACCTAGGTCCTCTGCATATGTTATGGTTGTATAACTTGGTCTTCTTGTGGGGCTCCTGACAATGGAAGCAGGGGCTGTCTCTGACTCCTTTGCCTATTTGGGGGACCCTTTCTTCCTGCTGGGTTGCTCCTTCCACCATAAATCCAAGGGGAGGTGCCTAATCTTACCGACCAGGCATGTTTTGTGACATCTATGGGAAACAGGGAGAAGGACCGAATCTGGGGCAGAGGGGACATTGGGAGGGGAAGCTGAGAGGAGAAGAAACTGTTTGTTAGGTGTAACATATGAGAGAAAAATAAATAGAATTAATTAATTTAAAAATTTGTCCAAAGTTGCACAAACAGCACAGCTGGAACTAGAATCTAGGCTCCTAGCCACCGCACAATATTCTAGCTGACATGCCATGGTCCTGTCCCATACCGAGACAGAAAAATTCATATTCCATTGTCCTTGGGTGCTCACAGCAGAGCCAGGCACCTAACAGAGTTCTTGGTGCCCTGGGTGATGAAGCTGCTGGCTCAGCTCCCATCCGGAACTCTATGCTTGCAGCTTGTGGTCAACACTGAGAGCTGTGAGTGTCCAACTAACAGGGTCATCTGACACCACTTGCTCCTAAACATGCAAAACCCAGGAATTATTCTAGAGACTGGGGAGGTCTCCAGGCAGCCGCTGCTTCTACAGCCACAGCCTGTGTTAGTGACTTTCTATTACTGTGATAAATCAGCATGACCAAGGCAACTTAGAGAAGAGAAGGCTTGTTTGGGCTTATGGTACCAGAGGGTTAGAGTCCATCAGCATCACCATGAGGATGCATGGCAGTAGGTAGTCATGGTGACCAGAGCAGCAACCTGAAGACTCACCTCTTAAACCACTAGCAGGAAACAGAAAGCAAATCATGAGTGTTGTGAGTCTTTGAACTCTCAAAGCCCACGCCTAGTGATACACCTCCTCCAGCAAGGCCACACTTCCTATGCCTCCCCAAACAGAGCTACCAGCTGGGGACCAAGTATTCAAAAGCCATAAACTATAGGGGACATCTCACCCACAACATGTGGTTACAGGAGGTTGGTACCCTGACCTCAATACTTACAGGCATGTGCATGTATGTGTTCTTGCACCACACAACACACAGAGAATTCAGTGGGAGCTATTTCTAAGTCAGGAATGGGAAGGAGTTGGAGGTTCATCCGGGTCTTGACTACCTGAATCTGCTTTATGAAGGTTGGAGAAGAACTTACAAAACAGAGCAAGTAGTCCAGGCCAAGTCTGCCTGTAGTACAGCAGCATCCAGTGGGAGAGCAGTGCCAGGCTGTGTCTACACAGATGGAAGAAGAAAGACAGTGTCAGGGGCATGCTGGGAGGAGACGAGCCAGCAGGCACCACCCACAGCAACAATCCCCAACTGCAAAGCCACCAAAGGCTGAGCCCCTCACTGCCACCAGATGTCCACATCCATCCCCCTGTCCTGCTCCCTCACCAAGGGACACCTGTCTTTGAATCAAAAAGGCACATCACACTCTAACAATCGGCAGGGGATGTTTTTAACAACATCAGTGGAGTGGTCCATAAAGGAAGCAGAGGTTTTTGATCAGTGGCAACCCAACCTGGGGGCCTGGACTTGGAAGATGGGCTCCTAGATGAATGCTTGGAGTTCCAGGGGTAGGAATGACTTGGCGGCCCCTGCTGGCATCTGTGCTGATCACACCTGTCCTGCTTTGTGTCCTGATCCTGCTCCTTGACCCTTGCCTCAGGCCAGTACACACACACACACACACACACGCACGCACACACACGCATGCATGCACACGCACACACGCACACACACTCCCCAGCCAGCTCCATCTGCACCCATGACCAATGCCTTCAGAGCCTGCTCTCAGTTCCCACTGAGCCACACATGGAACCTGCTTCTCTCTGGAAACCTGCAGCCTGTCAGAACAGAGAGGAGAGTAATGTGTTCCTCATCATCTGGGATGAACAAGGAGAGAGGCGTGGGCAGACACACCTTCCTGTGGGATCCATGTCCATCTATCATTTGGAGAGCCAAGGCTCAGGTCCTTAGAGCAGGCTCTTCAAAGCACAACAGGGCCCTGTTAGAACCTACAGGAATCCATACAGATATATATGTATATATATATCATTCCCCACCCACCCAGGAGCCCCCTATCC
>NW_021604703.1:3217351-3266066 GCF_004785775.1 Grammomys surdaster | reverse complement strand
GACCCTGGGAGCTCTGGTTGGTTGGTATTGTTGCTCTCTCCCAGATGGCTGCGGGTTCCCTACCCCAGGACCCACAGGGTATGCCAGGAGCAGTGCTCTGAGCAGCCCTCAGTACGTGTCTAGGAAATGTAGCCAAACATGGCTCCCCTGCACCCATCCTGCCTCTTCTTGGGAGCCCTACAGAGCCCTACCCTTCCATCCACTGCCAATTCTCCTAAGTCCTTCACTCCCAGGGGCCTTGGAAGAGTCAGAGCCAAATCCACAAGCGTTTCTCACTCCTATCCCAACTTTCTCCCTTGGCCCGACTTAGCATTCTCTGCTGCACACAGGAGACTGTATGTCGTCCTGCTGAAAATGGATGTTCATGCTCTCACCAGCCTTATTCACCTGCCAAGCCAAGACCGAGCCAGTCTTAAAGTCAAGAACCTTGGTGCCAAACCCAGTTCTCAAAGTCCTGTAGTCAAAAGCCTTAACTCAAACCCTCTGGCCCTGCCTGCCACTCACCTGGTCCCTTGAGAACCAACCGAGGCTCCAGAGTCAGTGAACAGCAACACAGGAAGCCTACTCAGTGCAGACTCTCACTTGGCAGCTCATAAGAACCTCTCCCTGGTTACGTCCCCTCAGCCTCCAGTCCTACTATGTGCATCTCCTTTTTTTTCTCCCATTTGAGTTTTTTGGGCCAAATAATTAGGAAAGGCTCGGGTCAACAGGAGGCTGGGGGAGACTTTGGCTCTAGAGTCCTGGGGAACTGGGGTGCTGCACCTTTCTATGCCTCGGTTTCCTTCCTATCTGTGCAATGGGAGTCACTGTGACTCTGGAACTTTTAGTAGGTAATATGTGTGGAGGCTTGGGGGAAGGCAAAGAAAGGTGCACAGAGATCAGTTTAATTGATGGGTTTTGCTTCCTATACTTAATCTATTTAAGAGACATTTTTCTAGATCTAGAGTGTTCTAGGCCAGGCCAGCCATCTCAGGAAGCCCCTGGACCCATGCATGACCTCGGGGTGCCCCTCGGGGGCAGTTAATGCATGTCACAGCAGGCCCAGGAGCCCGGGCAAAGGAAAGAGCAAGGGGACTATTGTGGCACTGGCTCACAGCTCACTGGCAAGAGTTCACCCTCCTCGGTCCCTGTGTCAGGCACTGAGAGGATTCTAGGACTCACCAGTGAGCAAGGGCAGCTGTGGCTTCTGCCCTCCAAACTTAGATTCTTTCCCAGAAAGAGATAGAAAAGCTTTGGGTGGGATGGTGGTCGCTGAGGCCCCTCTCCAAGGAACAGCATTAAAGAGGAGAACTGGGGCTGTAAAGAAGCCAATCATGCATCCAGGGGACCTGGGGCTGGGAAAAGGCTGCCATGTTTGAGGGCTGAGGGCAGGCCAGCATGGTTGGGAACTGTAGGTGGGCAGCCCTTGTTTGCTCTAAGTAGGACTGTAGGCTACCAGGCTCTGTTCTAGCTTGAGGAAACACCAAAAAGGAGACCAGGCAGCTGAGATATCTGCCCTTGGGACCTTCTGGGTAATGGGTGGTCGCTTGGTACCCTCTTTGGGGGCTAGGCATTTGAGACTGCCACATCAGGAGCAGGCTTCAGAGCAGCTCAGGAGTGATAGTCACACCTTATTCACACCCATCTGGCCCAGCCCTCACCCCAAGTATCCTAGGTCCCTTGTAGCTAGGGGTGGCTTGCTCGGTCATGAAGTTACTGCTGGGCTCTCCTTGGTAGCCAGCTCAGTGCAGCTGAGACACACACATGTGCCTGCCTGGTCATGGCAAGGTTGGCCTCCTCCTCTTCCTCCTCAGGCTCACCTGACGCTTTCCACCCAAACTGCCTTATGCAGAATGGCTGGAGCCACTGGCCCTGATGTGATTAGCAGGGGGTCAGAGCAGGTATCACCCTGCAGATCTGGAGGGGGCTGAAGGTTGACTTGCACTCCTGAACTCCAAAAATGACCCTGCATGCATTTCCTGGCAGTGTCAATAACAAATTGTTACAAGGTACCTTGAAACACCGAAAATTTATTCTCTGCTAGTTCCAGAGACAGAAGTTAGAAATCAAGGTGTCGCCAGGCCAACAGCTCCTGGGGCTCTCCTCTGTGCTTAGCCAGCTCCTGGCAGCTTCCAGTGTTCCTGTGCATGTGGTAAAAACAACCTCAGGCTCCGCCTCCATCTTCCCAAGGCTGCCTACTTTGCTCCTGTGTTCTCACCTCTTTCTGTGAGGCACTTGACCTCAGACTCAGGGCTGACCCTAAACCCTAGAGAAGCTGTCTTCAAATCCTTAACTAACTATATCTAAAAAGATCCTTTGTTCAAATAAGATGACAAGACGCCTATAACCTTCTGAGTTGAAGTAAAGGGACATGGAACAGCAGCCAAAGGGGAGACAAGGCCAGAAAAACCAGGTCTCTTTAATTCCCTTCAAAACTTAAGACCCCAGGTCTGTTTTCCTCTCTGCAAAGCCAGTATATAGTAAATACTGATGGTCCAGGCCCTGGGAACTCAGAATCACATGTACTCCTGTGTGCCTCGAAATGGTTGTTAATGGCCTTTGTGTCCCCTTAGTATTAAGTTCCCTTATGAATCCTCCACAGCTGTTTTGAACAAGGCATCAGTATTAAATCAGAGTGAGAAAGGACTCTAGAGCCCCAAGATCCTTCTAGAACCAGCCTTGTTCATGGGGCTTCTCACCCCACAAACTCCAACTGAAATAGAGTAAACAGATAAAAGCACCCCACTCCATGAAGAGACGTGAGTGTCTCCTTAATAGCCTGACTAGCATGCACAAGGCCCTGGATTTAACCCCTGGTGTATCCCAGTGAAGTAACCTCACCAGCACACTAGACACCTCACTCGTGACATCCCATGTGTCCCCTCCTGGTCCCCAAACCTTTTCTTCCTCCCCAGCATAATGATCTCCTGCCCAGCACTGGGAGTAACCTGTGTGCCTTAGAACTTAGTGTCAATGGAATCACACAGTGTGACCCTTCCGTGTCTGGCTGCTTGCCCAAAGCTGTCTGCAGGTTTACCTATTGTAACTCCATCTATAGCAGAAGCCCGTCCTTCTTTCTCCTCAGCAATAATAGTCCATTGTACCAACATGCCAGAATTGACACAGCTGACTTGTTTCCACTTTGGGGAAACTTTTTTTTTTAAGTTCCTGAGAATGTACAAGTTTTTCTACAAGCCTTTGACAGGCATTCCTGCCAGAAACACACCTCAGCATCAGCTTGCCAGTGTGTGTGTGTGGGGGGGGGTATGGTGTCCAGAGTGACAGGTAACACTTTAAACACACTCCTGTCCTGTCTAGATGACAGGTGACACTAAACTCACTCCTGTCCTGTCCAAAGAAGGGAGGATTAACTGGCAGGGTTGAGGGTACAGAGGCTGTCACTTGACTCCAAAGCCCCTGCTCCAAGTCAGCTAGGGACACAGCCTGGAAGGACATCACCACTCCCTCAGGCATAGCCTTATGTCCTACAGACGCACCCTTTCCTTTGGTCAAGTGCCACTGTCTGGGAATGTGGGTCACAAAACTTTGCGCTTCTGGGCTGAGGCAAAGGGACACAGAGCAGCAGCCAGGCAGCTAGCCAAGGCTAAAAACCTGCCAGGTCCATTCAATTCTCAGCCTTTCTTCCTGTCCTGTCCTTCCTACTCCTCTTCTGCCCCTTGATTCCTACCCATCCCCCCTTCCTTCTCCCACTCCACTTCTTCGCTTCCCCCCTTCACTTCCTTCCTCCCAATTCTTCCCTTCCCTCCTCACCTCCTTCCTTCCCTCTCACTTCCTTTCGTTCCTCAAACCACCTTCCCCCATCTCCAAGACCAGGTCGCCAGGAATCAGTACAGAACTACGAGCACCCCTATAAGACCCATCTTGGGACAAGATTACTCTACTCTAAGGAAGATGTTTCTCTGTCGATTTAAATTATGTTCGGTATGCTGTTAGTTAAATATGTACAAGCATAAAGCTGGGAACATGTCCCTTATGCATAGAGCTCTTTTATAACCATAAAGCTCAAACAAATTTATAAATGAAATAAAAACAAACTGCAAAACCAATAAACTTCAAATTAACAACATTAATTTAATGGAACAAATGATACTGTTTTCTTGAAACTAAATCAGTGCTCACAGCGTGACTCTGGGGTGGCCTGCTGCGGTCTCCACCTCCTCTGAAACTCCGCTGTGAGCTGGGGGAGTGACCCCACTCCCACTCCATCTCCACTCAAAACCTCCCGTCCCATAGCGTCCCAACCTCTTTGTGCCTCGGTTGCTCATTTATGAAAAGGAAGAAGGAAGACAGCTTGTGTGGAGCTGGGGATGCGGCTCGGATGGTAGCATGCTTGCCTAGCATGCACAAGGCCTGAGGTTCAGTTCCCAGTGTCACAGAAAACCAAACATGGTACACACCTGCAGCCCCAGGAGGAAGCAGGAGGAGCATATGTTCAACATTATCCTTGGTGATCAGTTCAGTTTCATCTTTGTCTACACAGTAAGTCTCAAGCCAACACAGGTTTTTGAGACTCTATCTCAAAAGCAGAGGCAGGACAGAGAAAAGGCTCTGCAGTTAAGAGCACTTGTTGCTCTTGCAGAGGACCCAAGTTCAGTTCCCAGCACCCACATAGGTGACTTAAAACCACCTTTAACTCCAGTGCCAGGAGATCCAACAACCTCTTCTGGCCTCTATGGGTCCCTGCATACATAGGCATATACACATACACTTAAGAACTTCATACACATAAAAATGAATAATTTTAAAGAGACTTGTGAGAAATCAGCCTTTGATACACATAGAGCTTCCTGGACTTGACCATCTGGAAGCCAGAAAAGCAATCCCACTACATAATGACCCCATTCTCCTGACAACATCTCAGAATTCTTATTTATTTTACATGTATGAGTGTATACATACATATATAGATATAAATATATAGATATGGATGATATCATTCATGTGCAATGCCCACAGAGGTCAGAAAAGAGCATTGCATTGGATGCCCTGAACTGGAGTTACAGACAGTAGTGAAAAGCCATGCAGATGCAGGGAACCAAACTTTGGTCCTCTCCAAGAATGCCCAGTGCACTTAACTGATGAGCCACTGATCCATCCCTTCTCAGTGATTTTTAACAAAGGGTCCTCTGTCTTCATACTACACTGAGCCACAAACCTATGTCAGAGGTCCTGCGGGTAGTAGAGCTGAATACACAGTAGGTACTCAGTCTTGTTTCTGTGAGTACTTAGTACTCCTATTACCAAGTGTAGTTTCCTTAGGATGCTTTCCTCCTAGACAGTATCATCTCCTATGGTGTGATAGGAGTTGGAGAGGCCACCTCATGTGTGTAATTGGGTCTGACTAATCCATGGAGTTGGGTATGTGCTATGGAGGAAGGACTCTGTAATGGCAAAAGATTAGCAAGCAGGGGCACGTGGTTATCCTGAGCACATGAACCCTTGCCTACCTCAGCCCATTGGCTCATCTCCAGCTCCCAGTTTTCAATCACTTTTATCAGAACTGGTGCAAAAATGGGGCCATTAGAAATACTGCTTGCTATTTCCTTCAAACTGCTTAAGTCGACGGCCAGAGTTTAAGTTAACAGGTTATGGAGGTGAAGACACCTTAGTGGGTTAGAAGCTCATACGGAGTTGCTAATTTAATTTCCCCTTTTTATTGCTGTTCTCGGACAAAACAGCACAGATAGCCCTTTTTCTGAGAGGGAGATATTAATAACCGAGAAATACTCCAAGAGCAAGGGTAGGCATTAAGATTTTGCAAGGTCACTCTATTTGTCCCTCGTTTCTCAAGGCCTCTATGCTGGCCCAGATAGGACATACACCCAAAGGATTAAGTACTCAAACTTCTAGGAATTGGAAAGTGCCCTCAGCCACTGTCAACAGAGCCAAGTAGCATCCCCACCTGCCCTGAGCACATGTCTCCAATCAGCTCCACCAGCCTCTGGGTATGGGCAGGAGTTGCCAAAGGAAAATGGGCACATGGGCATCTGAGAATAGAATGCTAATACCCTCTCACTGTATAAGACTTGGATGTCTGGGGAGAGTCAGTCTTCCTTCTTGGGGCACAGAAGGCTAGAGAACCCCTGGGCTCAGTGAGCAGCCTCATGGTTAGTCTCCTGGTAGAGATTCAGGGGGGACCTTCCTGGGCCAGGGATGAATGGAGAGTAGGACTGTCCCCAGCTAGCATCATTTTTTAGCCCCTGGGCTAGGCTCCTCCTTCCCCTTACCATAAAACCTTAGTTTTCCTTTGCAATGCCGAGGCCTGTGGACTAGGATATGTTGTGACAACACTGTTGGAGCCGATTCTTCTGTCTGCCACTCCTTCCTGGGCCTTCTGGCTTTCTGCAACCTTAGGGCATGATAAATCCCAGAGGCTATATGTGGCCAGCATCTACTGTTGTAACTCTCTGTGAGATAACTTCCAAGGACTGGATAACCGACTTCTGCAGACAAATGTACCAGATAGCCCTGAGCCCAAGATGGCCCCTCCTCTATCAGAGGGTCCCACAGGCCCAGACAAGACAGCCCAGCTGCACCAGCCACAAGGCCCTCTGACCCCAGAGGGTACCTCCAATGTGGCAATTAGATTCTAGAGATCATGTTATCCCAAACCCCACATACCCTCACTAGCTATGTGTGCAGTGCAGCCAGGCTGAATTGAAGGCATGCAGTAAGTGTAAAGCATACATTTTGAAGCCTTGTATATAAAACATGTCAAACTTAAGTTCATTAGATTTTATGCTGATGACTTGTCAAAGCGACAGGATTTCGATAGATTAAGTTACAGAAAATTATTGAAATGAGCACCACTGATTTTGTTTTACTGTTTTACGTAGCTGCTGGGAAATGGAAATTAGATATATAACATGAGTTATCTATTTCCATGGACAGTCCTATGCCTGAAGAAGACAGAGGAGATGCCTCACAGGTCAACTGGGCTGAAGTTGAGAGTATAACTCTGTTGGTAGATTACTTGCCTAACATGCACAAAGTCTAGCTTTAACCTCTAGCCAGGCATGGTGGTGGGTGCCTATAATCCCAGAACTCCATAGGTAAAGACGGTCAGGAGTTCAAGGTTATTTTTCTCCATTTAAGGTTAGTCTGGCTACATGGGGCCCTGAATCAAATTTTAAAAAGAGTCAACCAGATAGAATCATGACCAAACAGAGGGACAAACCATATCCTACCATGATATGGGCCCCACTGCAGGTTTGTTCCTGAGCTGTGGCTCTGGGTGGCCTCTCAAGCCAACCCCTGCAGTAGAAGGAGATGGGGATCGAGAATCCTGGCAAGAAGCCCTCAAAGGAGGGATTTCAAGGCTGTACTATAACAAATATTAGTAGAACTGGAAAAGCAATGTGATTTTCCAGGAGCACCTGAGTGCAAGTGGCAACAGATGGTCTGAGTTTCCCTGTTCTCTTCTGGATCTCGCTACAAAATCCGGAGACACAATCCCAGACCTGCTGTTACACAGACGTGGGCAGACATTTGCCACTTGGAGTGTGGCTCCTCTGGTGCTAATGCAGCATGATGGTTTACAGACTCATAAAAACCCAAGAGTTATTATTCCTCCTCCCCGCAGGCCTATCTGGGGTACCCACTTAACAGCACCCATAGAATAAATTACTTCCGGACGACACTTTTTAATTGAATTGAACTAACAGCTCAGTAATATGTTGCAATAAGAAGAATATTAGGATGATTAAAAGATCTGAAAACTCTTGCAAAATTAAATGATTAAACGTAACACCAAGTAAATGAATGAGTCTGTGTACATTAATCAGTTGTGGGACTCAGCAAACAGTTGTGTAGCTAAGCATTCATTGCAGCCCCACACACTCATGGTTTCTCTCTCCCTGTGTGTGGCTCTCCATCAAATCCTCTTTACTGCCACTCGGAGAGTCAAGCGGCATCTCCCAGAGGCAAAAGAGCTGAAGTCCTTTTACCTGGGAGTGGTGTCAATCATGGCTTCTGGTCAAGCACTCATTCCTGTGGGTCTGGTCACATGTGTGTATCAGTGTGTGCAGGTGGGTGTGTCTGTGTGTTTAGTCAGGGTGCTAATTGTCAATACTTGTTGTCAGTTTAACCAAAACTTAAAGGAACAGCAATTCAAATTTTTGCAGAAATTCAAATTATACACACCTGTAATCTCAGCACCAAGGGTAGGTACAGAAGGAGAAAAAGTTCCCAGCTGACTTGGGCTGTATGATAAGACTCTGACTCAGAAAAGAAAAAGAAAAAAAAAACTTAGTCAGTAAAGTACTGTCCAAATCTGAGAACCTGAGTTTGCCCCAGCACCCATGTATAAGCCTGGCACAGAGGTACAAATCTGTAATCCCAGGGTGGGGGAAGGCAGAGATGGGCACCTCCCCAGAGCTCACTGGCCAGCCAGCATAACTAAATCAATAAGCTCCAGCTTCTGTGAGAGCCAGACCCTGTCACAGACAATAAGCTGGTGATCTATCAAGGAACACAGCCACATCAACCTCTGGACTGCACACAGACATGCCCACCTGCACACACGCTGATATACACAAACACATACGTGTGCTACACACACAAGGGATGTTAGGAACTGGAGGGATGGCTCACCGGTTAAGAGTGATTGCTGTTCTTCCAGAGAACCAAAGTTTGCTTGGTTCCCAGCACCCAAGACAGGTGGTTCACAATTGCTTGTAACTCCAGCTCCAGGGGATCTGATGCTTTCTTCTGAGGTGTGCAGGTATCTATACACAGGCTGTACTCATACATAGACACACATATACATGTAAATAGAAATAGAGAAAAAGAGGAAAAAAGAATTCTGATCACAGGAATTTCATTTTGATCACAGGAATTATAATTTTTGGTAGGCTCCCTTTTGTTTGTTTTTAGTATGTCTCTTGTGCTCCATACCCCAAGTGTTGAATCTGTCAAGTTGGTCTTAGGAACGTGGAGGTGGATGTCATATGGGAAAGGCAGCTATGGACAGCGTCCCAGGAAGGCGTCTTCTGTGGCCCATCCTCCACCACTGACCACACCAGCCAGAACCATGCAGGTACCTCCTGTATGACCTAGAAAACTAATCACCTTCCTTACACAGCTCGTCCTCCACCTGCCCAGAGAAAACACAGGTCGTTTCTTTTCTGATCATATAAATCTTTCATGCCCTGTTCATAGCCATAATTAGTTGCATAAAAATTCAGGTTATGTTTCGGGGCCGTTATTAGGGAAACATGAAAACACTGAGAAGTTGTGTTTTGCTCTCTGATAAAACCTCTCAAGGTCTCCATTACAGAGAACAGAAGGGACTTTGTACCTCATTAAGGTTAAAATTCAATTCAGAGCAGATTCTCATTGGCTAGACTTGATGCTGAATATATTTCCCCAGGCATGCCTAGCAGAAGTTCAAGGCAGGTCTACTATCTTCTACACCTTGTGATGCCCTGGTGACCCCACTCTGGGGTGCCTTCCCAGGCTAAGGATCTGGAGCTTCTTAAAACAAAGCTATAAAAATTCTCCTCAAATGAAAATAGATCCCACAAAGTGCCTTTAGTACACAGAGGAGATCCAGTAAGTCTGAGGCTCCTAAAGAAGAGGCCATCTTTCTGATAAGTTACAGAAATGAAGCTGGCATTGTCTAAGGGTTGGGGAAGGCTGGGGGGAGGGCACTATGGGTTGTAAGTACCTTCTAAGGCCACTAGATTCTTCTCCCCTGGCAAGCTCAGAGCCCAAGGAAGGAAGTGCATTCCCACAGTTACCCTGGAGACCAAGAGGGTTCTTGAAGGTCAACTGGTGTTGGCAGGGTGTCAGCCTTCACAGTCTTGTCCATTGTACTTCTACCTCAGCCCCAGGACTGGCCACACTCATAAAGCAGCTTTAACAGGATTCTAAATGATCAGGGAAGCTCCCCTCAGAGGGCCAAGGGTCTGAGCTTTGAGGAAGGGCATTGTAGCTTCCAGAAGATTCCTGTCACAAAGACCCAGCCCATTATGTGAAACCCACCTTCTTCAGGTTGAGTTAAGTCACACCTTCTGTGGTAGTGTTAGTCAGTTTTTCTGTTGCTATAATATGTATATGTATATGTATATATGTATACATATATACATATATGTGTGTGTATTATATATATGTATATATAATAGAGAGAGAGATGAGAGAAATTAATGTACATGGAAAAAGGCTTATTTTAGCTCATAGTATTAGAGGTTTCAACCCATGGTCTCTTGGTTCCATCACTTTAGGCCTGTTGAGGCACTGTATGTTACCATGGGAACAAGTAGCAAAAGAAACTAGTGTACTTCATAGAGGCTGCAGAACACTGAAAGGAAAGAAGATGCTGGGGTCTGAAGATCCCCTTCAAGAGCATATCCCCAATGATCTGACCCTCTGCCACTAGGCCCCGCCCCTCTATGCCCTACTACCTCCCAACAATGCCAACAGCTAGAGAACACATGGCCCTATGGGAAATGTTTAAAATTCAAACCATAAAATAATTAATCCAGTACCCAGCAATTAACTGGTTCCGGGCATTAGCAGTGAGCATGGAGGGGCTTATAGTCTACCAGGTGGAGAAGCTAGAGTGTGAATGGCCACACCTCAGTGGTTCCTATCCTGACCTTGTCACCTGAAAAACCCTCTTACCTCAGCAGATTTCATTGCTCACTTGACTCCAGGACAAGTGCCCTAAAAACCTTCATTTGTCAAAACTCTGAAAGTCACTGTCCTGGGCCAGCAGGAGAGGGGTGATCCCAGCTTTGTTGTCAGAGGAGGAGACCATTTCATTGTCCCATCAAATTAATCCAGCATGTACTTTTCCATTATCATCACTATGTCCTTCACCACCAGGCCAGCTCAGGAATGAGCATTAATACATTCCGTTCAGTCTCTTTATGGGGAGGATGGGATCCTTGGTGGCCCTTGACAGAGAGGACTGGAACATAATACAACAGAAGACTTTTGAAATGCTAATGCATGCTCCCTGCAACTTAATTTTATTTTATATATATATGACATTTCACAGTTCTGTAGCCTCAATAGCTAGAACAGCATCGTAAAACTGACAACTAGGTGATTTACGGAGGAGAGTCCATCCAAGGGAAATGGATGGTGGGCCTTTAAAGACCCTGTTTAGTACCTCTTACCTGGGGTCAGTGTTCATTTTCAATAGTCATAAAAGCGTTCTGTTAAATCATTCGCAGAGTGGCTCGGCTCCTCTTCTCCATCTTCATGTTGGATTATGGAGCTAATGAGGCAGAACCCCGCAGGAAGGGCCAGAGTAGGCTCACGGGATTTTCCCTGAGTTAGGAAGTACCCAGAGAAGGCTGACTTGAATTAAAGACCTGCAGAGGAAACAGCGCAGGAAGAGCACAGAAAGGGTTTCCACCCTGAAGTTGGAAGGTAGTGTTGGGTTCCACTCCATCCCAGCCTTCTCTCTCTGCAGGCTTCACAAGCACAGCGTTCAGCAAACCAATATTCATGAAAATCCAAAATGCAGTCAGGCCTGCAGCCAGCAACATAGGAAGATGAAAGAGGACCCACTGCGTGCCTTGTGGAATTTTCTAGACCTCAAAGGCAGAGAGAAGGGCTGAACAGATCTAACAGGGCAAAGGGGTTGAAGCCAAGCCTCAAGCAGGACCCAGATTAACATGACCTTGAAGAGTGCATCTGTTCTGCCCCCATTGAGATCACCAAGAGACCCTGAGACAGTGACAGCCCTGAGCTAGTGCGCTCTCTCTCTCTCTCTCTCTCTCTCTCTCTCTCTCTCTCTCTCTCTCTCTCTCTCTCTCTCTGTTTCTCTCCCTCCCTCCCTCCCTCCCTCCCTCCTCTCTCCTCTCTCCTTTCTTTTCTTTCTAAACTAAAATCTGTTGTTTCATAGTAAAATGTTGCTGATTTTATACATGTTGAAAGATAGGCTGGGGAGATGGCTTAGTTGGTGAACCGCTTGTCATTCAATCATGAGGACCTGTGTTCCATCCCCACAGTTTAAGAGCTGAGCATGTTGAGTGCACTTAGACTCCTGGTGCTGGGAAGACAGCCGGGGATCCATGGGGCTTACAAGCTGTTGCCTCTTCTTGTAGTTTCCAGTGTTAAGAAACCATCCTGCAGTCCAGTCCCTCCTCCCTGTCTCAGGAAGAACAGGAAAATCACTGAGATCCACATTTAGATTTACTCTGGAGGAAGCTGGGCTACGAAGACAAAGGAGCAGGGTCTCCAGAAGCTCCCATCTGAACTGCAAAGGCCTCAGAACTCCCCAGGGTCTTCCATCTCGAGGACCTCTATATGTGTCTGCCAGTCTCTCAAACAATCCCCTGCCTTACCCAAAGTAAAGCATGGGACTGGCACTTTGGGAGTTGGCATCCAGTTGTCTTCCATTCAATGTGGACAGGCACAACCTTGCCCACCTCCCTGTTTAAAACTCAAAACCTGTGGCCTTGGAGCTGAGGCCACAGCAGAAGCAGCCGGGAGGAGGAGGTAGAACCCACCCTCCATCTGAGGTATTTGACACTCCTTACAGAGCCTGGCCAGTAGGTTTGTCAGTACTGTTCTGCACACTGGACTGCCTCCCTGTGTCTGTGGCACTGTTGAACTGCTCTCCAGGTGGTTTTCTTGGTCATCAATGCAGAGCTTCTAACTTTCATTCACTGGTTTGGGCTTTTGCAGTGCAAACGTGCTTACTTTCAGTTAGAGGTCTGGCCCCAGGAAAAGCAGATCCCTCCCTTGGTGGCTGTACATGCAGCCCGTCATCTCTTCTCTCCTGCTGCCCAGCCTGGGTGTGGTCCAGGTGTCTCAAGGTGGCCAGTTAGGTGGGAAGCTTATCCACCTGTCAGCCCTGCATCCCGGGTACAAAGCACTGTCTAGAACATAAGAGGTACATGGACAGAGCCCAGTGTCACCCAAACATCTGTGTTCCTCCAACTCTGTAAACCATCAATACTGTGTATGCTATCCAAAATATCACCCAAAGAGTACATCAGAAAGAAGATGAGTTCAGTCTATAGGGATGGCTACTGGGAAACTCCAGAGGCATCCAAGTATCCATGCATTGTATCCCAGGTCACCACCTGAGTAGCCGTGTCACATGGAGCAGCATCACGGCACCAGTCCTTAGATGGCATGTAAGAACTATACATCAGAATCCCCGATAGAAGGTGGGCCCTGCTCTAGTCAGGTTCTGGCACCACACCCTGACAGTCACACACACCATCCCTATGGTTGGCCAGTGGGGGGAAAGGCCTGGCCTGTCCCACCTACACTACATGTAAAGCATTTGACTTCTCAGTCATGCCAGCCCTGGTCCTGGCCAGCTTGCCAAGAGCATGGGGGCTGGCAGCTTTGGAGATGGAAGAACACACAAAGAATAGGACAGTGTGACCTCTGCCATGGTCATGAGTCCACCTACTCCTGAGATAAACACAGTGCAGGCCAGGGGCTGGGGGAGGTCCTTTGAGGAGTTCTTCGGGTATTTGTGTCATTGATATACAAACATAAGTAGCTTTTAAAATTATCGGCAGGGCTTCAAGGTCCATGAACTCCTGTCAAACCTAGACCCACGTATGAAACTTTGACACCCGTGAGATGTACAGCGGGTTGGAATTGAGAAGCTACAATCACTCAATCCCAAGGCATCTGGTTCCAGGGTAAGGGGAGTGCTCTCTGAAACCACTAGGTCACAATACTTTCTGTGCTCCTGCAAGCCTGGGCATCAGTGGAAAGGATCCATTCAGAGACCTTATATATAATCTGACCTTAGTTTCTTCATCTGTGAGATGGACAGATTTCCCTGGCCCATGCTCTCTGTAAGGCTGATGGGACTTCAGCTCTGAAAGTGCACTGGGTAACGGAGGGGCTATCCTTACCCCAGGCATGTCTTCTCATCCAGCCTGTGGTCCTCTTGAGTCAGTTCTGGGAGGTGCCCCATGGCTACAGACAGACACACAGCCTTCAGCGTTCAAAGGCTGATACAGGGGTTGCCCTGAGATGACCCCACCCTGGTGCTGCACCAGCTCTCTCCAGACTCCGCTCCTTGCCTCTCCCCCTTTCTTGACTCTCCTTTGTTCCTCCCCTCTCCTTCCCCCAAGACTAATAAACAAAGTCTCTGACTTTTCTGCTACTCCTGTTCCTCCTGGCAGGAAAGGCGACTCTGAAAAATGGCACCTCAAAGACTCCGGGCAGAGACATGAAACAATGTGAAGGCCTAACCTGCCAGGCTGGCAGCCAGATGTTTTACCAATGTGACCCGTGGGGACATCCTTGCTCTCTCATTTCAATGGGAGGAGTCAGAAAATCATGACTCCCCCCACCTTCCCCAGAGTATAGGGACAACCAGTGGGGATTCAGGGACAATGGGCAAGTTCCAGGGTAACAGGAACTCAACTGCTATGGCTCCACCAGTCTGAGCCAGAGTGGGTGTCCTGACCTACAAGGAACATGGCTCCTAGGTCACCTCCACCTCTGTCTACTGAGCAAGCAAAAAACAGTAGACTGTGTCCTTTTGGTCTCTGTGCTAGGTGCTCCCTCCACCTGGAGCTGGTCATTCTTTGGTGACACACCAAAGGGGCATGATGACCAGGGATGAGAAGATAAGAGGATAAGCTGATGGCTAGTATAAGCAAGTTTATCAAGAAATACACATTATATACTGTTTCCTGAAAGGAAAAATGGGACAGGATCAGAAAGAAGAAAACAAAAGCTGTCATACACTGGGACAAAGTCAACGAGGATCTAACCAAGCAATGTTGCACAGGGAGCACAGGATAGCTCAAAGGTGTCAGACTGAGCACACCGTGTTGTGGGGACAAATAACTCCAGTCTCTTCAGGGGAAAAGACAACTTTCCAGGAACCTTACCTACTACGAGGCTCTGACCCCAGCCCTAGATCAGACCTTGCCAAGTCTGTCCCTGGGCAAGGACACCAAACTAGGTTCCTTTTGTCCTTTCATCCGAGACACTGAGAAAGCCTTAGATCAGCCTGACTCCCGACGTTCCCTTACTTCCCAGTCAGCAACAACAGAGGGAGATCAGGCTGGCCCCTGGCTCTCCAGACACTCACCCTTGGCTGTGATTCAGCTAGGAGCAGCTGGGTAGCCTCATGAGCCTCACTATCTCAGTGGGTATACATCACTGATGTCTGTCCAACCTGTAGGAGATCATTAGGTTGGCGATGGTGTCTGGAGCCCCTCTCTGCCCATGTCTCCCTGGTTCATCTGGAGAACCACACAAGCATGAAGTCATTTTTATCTCCCAGTGTCAGGATACAAGTAGGGGGGGTGTACTTTGTGGACTAGGGACCCTGTGTTGGCGTAGAGGGTCTCTGACTTTCTGTAAGATCAGCAACAGCCAAGCAGTATTGGGAGGACTCACAGTGCTTAGTTAGAGACTAATAGGAGTTCTGTGGTGATAGGGGGTGGGGTCACTATTCAGGATGCTCATGCTATATACTCCTCTTTAATGAGAGTAGCCGCCCCATTGTGAATCTGGAGCCAGGGAGAACATGACAAGGATTGGTAAGGTTGCTGTCAGGCTTCAGGGATGTATCCTATAGCGAATCAATGTGCCCATTCCTACAAAGGAAACGTGATGTCCCAACCACTGACCGAGCAAAACAGCACCATACAATGTGTGTCCCGCCCTGAGTAGCGAAGCAGTATGCCTGGGCAGATCACCCACACTCAGCTATAGCCCTGCCACTTCCTCTTGTGTGGCTGTGAGTGTGCCTTGTACCTACAGGGTTAACCCAAGGACTGGATTAATAGGGTGCTCCTGTTGGGGACTGTACACAGAGACCTGGTGAACCTCATTGTCCTGACTCATACGCCCATTCACTTCCACTATGTAGGTCCAACACCCCAGGCTCCTAGCTGTTCTTCTACCCTCCTGCCTCTACAAAACTGTCTTTCTTCCCCCTCCCTTTCCCCTCCCGCCTCCCCTCTCTCCTCCTCCTTGTTCTTACCAAGTTATTTTCCTTTGATACAGCTCCTAGTTATTGAGATCGAGCAGAGTGCTAGGCTCCATGGGAAGTGCTGAGAGGCGGTAGGAAACCAGGCAGAGGCAGTTCCTGTGATGCTGAACCTTGCTGAGTCCTGTCCCTACCTCTACCCTTACCCCTTCACACCCAGTGTTCCCTCTCTGTCAGTGCACCTCATGTGGGGTCTCACCCACCTGGTCTTCCAGAAGCCAAGCCCAGGGAGCACTTAGTAAGGCCATGGTCCTGACCCAAGAAACAAGTGTGATTGACAGGCAGCCCAGGAAGATGCCGGGAGAGGAAGAAAGCAGGACAGAGATAGGAAATGAGACTGGTGCCAGTTCACACCCTGCTGTGAAGGTGGCCTTTCAGGACTTGGAGGTAGGAGGCCTTCAAAGAAGCCTACAGCTGTTTAAGTGCAAGGGATGATGATCTGAAGAGGTAGGAAGAGTGGGGGAGGGAGGGTCAGGGGACCAGGAGGAACAGTGCAGATGGCCCTGGGAGAAATGGCTGGTGGTAAGAGATGTGATAAGCCATGTAGGGTGTGGACTCTGGGCACACAGAACACCAGAGTCCAAAAGGCACTGCAGAGACACTAGGAATCCACTGCTGAAGACTCCTAGGTAGCCCATGGCCTGGCCCCAGCAGACACATGATTGCTTCCAAGAACCTGGAGGTATCTTCAGAGCGTGAATATAGTAACTCTGTCCCACTAATGGCACCAAGTGCCATTGGAGTCAGTCACCACCAGTGACTTCCAGTGCTTCCTAGGGACCACTGAGCTGGTATTGTGGCATACCATGGGGACAGATGGAAGCCTCCTGGGATCATTTCAGCAGACCAGGACTCAGTGGGAATGTGGAAAGACCCAGAAAGCACCTCTCTGCCTTCAGCTGAGCTTTCTCAGCAGATCCTGTGATCCTTTCCTTCCTGGTGGGGAGAAAACAGAATCAGACACGGGGCCTCTTTGCACAGATGGGCTTCAGGCAGGCAAAAAGAACTGTGCAGAGTATCTTGCCTCCTCAGCCAGCCAGGTGGAGCAGGGCGCTTGCAGGCAGGGAAGGGGTGAAACTGGAGTCTCTAGGAGCAGGGCAGGGTGATGTGCAGTACAGGGCAGGTGGTAGTGTATCTGCAGGGCTTGTACATGAGATGGAGGTTTATAAACAGCCATAGAGTCACTCCGTGGAATCTATAGGGAAACTTTACCCAAAATGCTGAGCTCCTTTTAACCTGTTTTTATAATGTGCAAAATTAATTAATTAATTAATTAATTAAAAGGAGGAGGAGGAAGCAAGTCTCAGCTCAGCATGGAAACCTCTGTAGGTTCCCAACATAGATTTCTGTCCAGGACGTGCAGCCTTCGTCTCATGGGAACCCTTTGACAGCCTGCTGGCTTCCTTCTGCTCAGCTGCCCTAGGAACCTCTGCAGCATCCCTGGGCTGCAGGAGAGTGCTCAGGTCTAACAATGAAGGCAAGCCATAAAATGCAGGGGACCCAAGAAACAGATCCTCTACTGCTAGGAAGGGTGGGCTCTGCCTGGGACACTGGTGATAGCGCTCAGTCCCAAGCTAACGAGTCTCAAATCCCACTGGGGTGTTGATCCTACCACTGTTGCCCTCTGCAGCTCTTTGTCCAGTTCCCCACATGGGGAACAGCCACCCAGCATGGGGACATCAGACCAGGATGGCCAGCCATGCAGGGCTGTGAGCTGCCCACATGTCAGGCCACTCCTGTGGGCCTGTAAGTTCTGAATGCATGTGAGTCCTGGATGTGTATATCACCCCTCCCTTGCCTAAGATGGACTGCAGGCCACATCTCTAAACTAAAGCTGCCAAATAACATTTTGGCAAACTATGGTTTTACTCTAACTTATGTGATAGCTGGAATTTTTCTGATTTTGTAGGATTTAGGGGAGGGCTCACCTGGCCCATGGTTCACCGTAGAATCCAGGCCAAGTGCCATAAGGGCTTCCCCTCTGGAGCAGGGTAGAACAAGGGCAGGGCAGAGATAAAGCCAAAGCCTGGAATGTTCACATTGGCCTTCTGCCAGCTTCCCTGGTTTGAGCAGGGATGTACCAGGAATCTTTGTGAATGGCTGAGCTCACTGGTGCTAGTATGGTCAGTGAGCATGGGAAAGCCCAGGATGCATCTGGAGAATAGCCAAGAGTTCAGTTTGGCTCCATCTAAGTAGGAGCCGTGGGAGATGAGGTGTTAGTGGAACTGCCAGGCAGGGGAGGGCAGATTTCCTATGAGAGACTCATTGCCATCTTCTAGAGAAACAAGGTCCTGCCAGGGAGCCACTATGGAGGGGATAGAGAGAAAAGGGTGGATTTGGGGGGCACAGGATGGGTTGACTGTAAGGATGAGGAGAGGTAGGTGGGATGGGGGCTCAACCCTCCTTTTCTCAAATGGCCCACTCGCTTAGCTGGCCAGCAGCCCTGTGTGTGTGCAAGCTACGGCAGACACCACATGGCATTGCTGCCAAGAAGTAATTTGCCATGGGTCAAGATGTGGAGATTTCCAAACTGACAGATGGTGGAGGGGTCTTGGGAGACGGATCCGGAGGCATTTTTCTTACCGAGACTTGTCCTTGTACAAAACATGCATCACAGGGCTTTCTTTCTCAAAGATAAATGAAAGAGGCTGGCCAAGATGGGGGTGGAGAGAGAGAGAGAGAGAGAGAGAGAGAGAGAGAGAGAGAGAGAGAGAGATCTCCACACAAAGAGAAGAAACCCCTCACATCCTCCCAGTACTTGTCAAGGATTTTGCTGACATGAGTGTTTACTCTCAGGCAAGAGAAAAGGTTTCAGCAAAGGTTCTGTGGCATCTCTAAAAGGGATAACAGTCACTCTCAGGAGATCTCCCTCCCCCAGTCAGCTGCCTGTACAGAGATCCATTCCCCAGCAGGAGCAGCAAGTGGGCCGAGCAGACTGGGTGCTTCAAGGGTACAACTGCTCCTGCCCAGGGAAGGAAAGCCATGTCTAGCAAAGAAAACATGCGTACTTACGTCATGATGTTGAACTATGCTGTGATTCCCAAATGGTACCACTGCTGGTATCAGAGCCAGATCTCCTTGTTATGGGGACTCTTGTGTGCCTTGTAGTTTTCAGCAGAACCCCTGGCCATCACTCTGTAGAGGCCAACAGGAAACTGCCTTCTCCCCCCATTGAAACCAAAACTATTTCAGGCAGCACCAGAAATCTCCTGGGGACTAGAATAATGGTTAGTGGAGAACCACAGATGTAGACTGAAGGGTTCTGCCTATTCTCCCCACCCTCCATGCCACTTCCCAACATCATGTCCCACCCACCTTCTGTCCTGTTGTTGTAAAGCTCCAGGGACTGGTGTAGTGACAAGGCCTCTTCAGATTGGGACAGGAGGATTAAGAGTTCGAGACTAGCCTGAGGTACGTTGGTGAGTACCAGTCCTCAAGCCTCCAGCTCCTTGATTTTCTTCACATTCTCCCAGGGATCCCCCTTTAAATATCACTTGAGCATGGGTTCATTACAAGGTTGTCTTCCTAACCTAGACCACCTCTCCCCAAAGCCCTAGGCTGAGGTCAAACGCCTCCATCTTCATCCACCTGCCTCAGCTGAAAGCAGTTTCTATTCCACCTTCTATATCCTCCCTCAGTCATTCAACAAACAGAGCCAGCACCTGGCCAGGATTTCAGCCCCAAGCTCGGTAATCAGCTTCGCATCTTCTCTTCCTATCAACCCCCTCCATCTATCACCGTTCATTCAATCCGCCTCAGCAGATAGTCTGCTTTGCAATCACTCATGGTCTAGCCAAAGCCCTTGGCACCACAACACCAGCCTCCTGTCAGCTCGCTGTCCCCTCTGCGTAAACAATGAGCATTTACCCCTTCTTCCTGACAGAGCCTTCTCCTCATGGGCTCCCCAAGCCAGCCTAAGGAGCCTAAGGAGCCACTGAGGTTCTTGCCTCAGTGGCTCTAAAAATGAAGGCATAATGCAAATGTGACTGTGGAGTTTGAGGGGACAACAGTGAGGACTTTGGAGAAGGGTTTCTTTGTTCTGTAGGCTCAGACGTCCTCGACCAGTTCATGGCATGGGGTACAGATGTGTACTATGAAAGCAAAGAGCCCACAGGGGACTGAGGCAGCTTGCTGAGGATACTGGAGGGACAAGTGATCCCCTGATACCAAGGAATTAACCTGCCTAGGAAACTGCCACCAGGGTGTCCTATTAACACAGCTGGGGATTTCTCCTGTGGTGCACATTTTGTGTGAGTCAGAGCACCTCTGTTGCTTGCCTGAAGTCCTCCTGTGATTTCTAAATGAAATCCAAGCTCCTTCCTGTCACCACAGGGTCAGCCCTGCTCCAGCCTCCTCCCAGTTACTGGAGTTGTTAGGGTTCCAAGCCTGACTCTGGCAGTCCCAGCAACCTAGAGACAAATGGGAACTAGAAAGATGGCTCAGTCAGTGAAGTGCTTGCCAAACAAGCCTGAGGACCTGAGTTCAATCCTCAGAACATACATAAAAGATTAGCATGGTAGGTGAACCCAGACTTTTTAAAAAGCTAGCCATAGTGGTATGCCTCCATAATCCCAGCATTGAGGGGAAGCAGAGACAGAAGGATCCATGGGGCTCACTGGGCAGCCACACTAGACTCTGACTAGTCCCAAACCAATGAGAGACCCTGTCTCTTTTCTTTCTTTCTTTCTTTCTTTTTTGGTTGTTTGTTTGTCTGTCTTTCTGTCTGTCTGTCTGTCTGTCTGTCTGTTGTTTTTTGAGACAGGGTTTCTCTGTATAGCCCTGGCTGTCCTGGAACTCACTCTGTAGACTAGGCTGGTCTAGGACTCAGAAAACCACCTGCCTCTGCCCCCCAAGTGCTGGGATTAAAGACATGTGCCACCACTGCCCGTCGAGACCCTGTCTCACTAAACAAGGTGAATGGCTCCTGAAGAATCACACACGCACACGCACACACACACACACACACCCTAAATAAAACAAACTTTAAAAACTAAATAAATAAATGAGGGAGTTGGCAAAAGGTCCAAGGGCCTGAAGCCCCTCAGCTGGTGTTCATGGGCAGTGTGGGAAGCTGGCATCAGAAACAAGTACAAACTGCTCTCCAGAACGGACTGCTGATGCCTAGTTACAAAATGCAGCCATGAGTGAGCATCCTCTGAAGGATAATTAACCAGAAAGTGTGCTATGTTTATTCACAATCCTTTCCACCATGGCTTCCCCCCCCCCCTTTGCATGCAAGAAGCATGTCTGGTAGAGGTCAAATGGGAGGAGTTGGGGTCAGGGAAGGTGAGGGTAGAGAGGGCTCCTGCTGTGTACTCTGGCCCCAGGACACATACAGAGTGGGACTTGGACCATAGAGACATCTTTTCTCCTAGATGGTGGCTCACAGAAGGCGGCCACTGAGAAAGGCCCTTCAAAGCTCGCTTCTTCACTCAGGAAGCCAAGGGTGTGGCTGTAATCTTCATTTCACACGGATGCTTGGGAAGGTATAGAGGACTATCAGCTAAGCCAGCAGGGCCATAGGCTAAGTGGGTGGGGAAGTCTCTATCCTGGAGTTCTTCTCTTCATCTGTCCTGCCTCAAGGGTAACGTGGGAACTCAGGAGATCCTTCTTGGCACCTCATCCAAGCTGATTCTGAGCCCAGTCCTGTCCTCACTGTCCCTTGAACCACTGAGCTGCTTCCTGCCTTGGCCTCTGTGTTTTTCCAGATCTTCTCCTCTTCCTACAAAATGACCTTAGCCACAGGACTACCAGGGTAGTGCTTTGGCACATACAATCAGGTGAGGTCCTTTCCTGGTTTTAAAACCTCCCTGTATATCCGAGGAGATGGTTTCAGTGTGAGGTAAGGACTGGAGTTCCGTGATCCACAGAACCCAAGTAAAATGCCAGGTGGGAGTGGAGGCCTGTCTGTTCTTAAGCCTCAGAAAGTAGAACCAGGAGTCCCCAGAACATGCTGACTAAGAAGACTAGCCAAATCGGTGAGCTCTGGGTTTGATTGGGAGACCTTGCCCCAGTGACTAAAATAGAAGAGCAATTAAAGATTTCCACCATTAACCTCAGGACTCCACATGCATGTGCACACATGCACCCAACATGCATGCAAACGGGAAAAATTAATTCCCTGACACTTCCCATCACTTTAAAGCTATTAGTCCTTACCTCAACTCTCTTCTACCCAGTCACAGTCACTTCCTGCCCACCTGCAACCGTGTCACATACCCTGCCATGTCAGACACACACACACCAACACCAACTTGGGAAGTTTGTCTGAACGCTTTCCTCTAAAGTATCCTTCTAAGGCATAAAGATAACTCAGTTGGTAGACTGCCTAACATGTGCAAAGCCCTGGTTCAATCCCTAGCACTGCATAAACAGTGAGTCATATTACAAGACTGCAATCCCAGCATTGCACTGGGATTCTATACAGGAGGAGCAGAAGTTCACGTTCAAGGGCTGGCACAACTCATCAGTGGTGACAGGCACTTAACCAAGCCTGATGACCTGAGCTGGATCCCTGGAACCCATACGGTGGAAGGAGAGAACCAGCTCCTGCAAGTCGTCCTCTGTCCTAGACACACACACACACACACACACACACACACACACATTCAAGTAATAAATGTAAAAAAAATACAGCCCCCCCCCCCAAAAAAAAGCTGTTCAGGCTCATCCTCAAGTACATAGCAAATTCTGGGCCAGCTTGGGCTGTCTAAGGCCCTCAAAATGAAAAATGCCCTTTCCCCCAGTCTCCTCACCTTCCGGGTCTCAGATCTCCATCTAACTATAGTTGATCCAGAATCCATCCACCAAGCCAGGGGAGGCAAGAGACCCCCTCCTCTGTTCTCCCTCCTCATGTCTTTCTTTGCATCCATCATGCTTGTGACCCTGTTTCCTCTGTGTATGTTTTCCCTGCCCCTCTGATGTCCCTGTGATAGACAGGGAGTCTGAGGGTGTGGGGTAATAGAACCACCTCACAGCAGAGAAGACTTAATGCAGAAAGGGGATCTCCTGAGTGTGAAGAGGCTTCTTAACCTGCTGCTGGCTTCAGGTCTGTCCTACATCACCCTGATGTTCCCTCCATAGAAGCACATTAACTTGTATTCCTTCTTTTCCAAGGAGGTGTAATAGGTAGTTACAACGCCATCTGCTACAGAAACCTCCAACTCTCGGTAGTATGCCACAGGAAGGCTGAGTTCGCCACCCTCATCAGGTCTGATGGGGTTGGGCAGCTCACCTCAAATAGAGATGAGGGAACCATGGTCCTCACTCCCACTTAGGCCTGACCATCACAGGGTCCCTGCAGCAGGAGGCTGGAGTATGAATAATGGCTTTATTAATCTGGATTCCCCAGAAAAACAGCCAACAGGAGCTGGAGACAGCAATAGAGACTGAGACAGTAAGACGGACATAGATTCTGAGTAAGGAATTGTTCTACACCATTCTAGAAGCTGACGAGTCCCAACCACTCTGCTGGAGTCCCAGGAGACCTAGAAAGACTAACAGTATCCATCCCATTCTGAAAGTCAGGAGTTTTAAGATCCAGGAAGGGCCAGCTTATGAATTATTTGTCTTGTTTCTGGGACAAGATACCCTGACAAAAGTGAGGGAGGGAAGGAAAGAAAAGTTTATTTCGGTTCATAGTTCCAGGGTACGGTCCATCATGGCAACAGGAGCCACAGGCCACTCACCACGTCACATCTGTGAGAGGAAGGAAAGCTGAGTGCTGGCCTTCGCTTTCTCTTTTCAATGCACCCTGAGACCCCAGCCTGAGGAACCATCCCTCCCGTGGTCATACATGCCGACCTCTGTTAAACTACTCTAGACAATCCCTCAGAGACATGCCCAGATGAATCTAGACCCTATCTGATTAACCAGTCAATATTAATCACCACACCCAACATCCTACCTCAATGGCCTCTCTTATTCAGCCTGTTTATTCTACTTGAGCCTTTGACTAACTGGATGAGGCCCACCCACTTGGAAGGGCAATCTGCTCTACTCTATCTACAGATTGGAATCTTCCTCCCCCTCAGAAGCACCCACACATAGACAGAGTAATGATTCAACAGATATCTGGCACCCTATGACCCCGTCAAGTGAACACACCAAATCAGCCCCCGTAGTGACACTGAGGATATGGCCAGATGCCATCACCCGCCCCCGTGGATAACATCCAATCACGTGTGCCTCCCTGACTCCAAGAGAAATGGTAGAGTGAACACTCAGGAACCAGGAAAGGACACACAACAGCCTTTCCTGGGGGTGTAGAAATTTCTGTTCCTCCCTCTCTGTCCAGCGTTCTACACCCAGTCTTAGAGATTCAGAGCAATTTCTGATGTGCAGAGTAAGTGGCATGTAATTACAGAAGATACATTTTAACGCCCCTTCCCCTAATGCCACCAAACAATAGGCAGGTAATGTTTGCTAGTATCATCGGTTTGGCAGCACCGTGCGTGGATAGAACACAAGGCCCTGCTGCCTGTTTGAAGCAGGTATCCTAACCCCTGAGTAACGCACCTAGCTCGTCTCTTTGCACATATCCTGAGCAGAGAGGTATTTCAAGCCTCCAAGGGAGGATGAAGCAAGGAGTGGGCAACACATAGGGTGGCCTATCTCACTAAGGCATCCCCAAGCACAGAGATGGGGGAAGGAGGAGATAACAGGGGGCTGGACATGGCTAGACATGGCTCTGGGATGGCCACAGACTCTGCTGACCAAGAAGCCCTGAGCTTTAAGCTCAACATTGCCCCCTCGCTCCCTTCAGTAGGTACCTCTGCTGCCAGTGTACCACACTGGGACAGCCCAGAACACCAAAGAACAGGGCCATCAAAACCTAAGCACACTGCTGTACTAACTTCTCCAGTGAGAATGACATTCAGTTTTCTGGAAAAATTCAAAAGGTTTATCACCTAAAGGAGGTGAACAGACCCCAAAACTCGGAAAGACTCTCAGGTGACTCTGCCCCTCTGCACCAGCCCATCCTGCAAGCAAGGAGAACCTACACCAGGCTGGGCAACTAGAAAGGCCATGGCTCTACCTTCTGCATTGAGTACACAGGAAGAGCCTAAACATGGAGGGCAGCTAGGAACCATGGGAGCCAAGGATCTCACCCTGCATCCACAGACAGTCTCTCCTCTCCCCCCAAGTTCAAAATTCATCTCTGCTGAGCTGTGAGCTCCAACTTGGCAGGCACTGGGCCTGTTTTGCTTGCCAGTCCATTCCTACCACATCTTGGCAGGTAGTAGGTATTCAGTGAAGAACAGCTGAACGAGCAGGAGTCCTTTGCCTGCATAAAATTACTTATTCAGTCACTTCTGTGCGCCCAGCATTTTGTGACGCGTTGAGGCTGCAAAGGTAATAGAGCAGGTCTGGTCTCTGTCTGTACGCAACTCATAAAGATGTTTGTTTACACTGGAGACCACAACTTGACAACTAAACTGTAATGAAGAGTGAAACAACACCACGCCAACTGAAAATGTAAATTACCTATGACTCCATGGGTAATTAGCTAATAAGTTTATTGCCATCTCCGAAATGAGGCTAGGGAGAGGAATGGGGGCAACGGCAGAAAAACTGAAACTGATTGTGCTTAGGGAAACAGGATGCAGCCAAGTGCTCTCTTGTGTGGCTTTGGAGCAAACTGCCTGCATAGGCTGGCTGCACCTTGGTACTCAAAGCCTGTGTCAAGATGACATTCTCTAAAATAACCCAGCCCCAGCCTCACGTCTGCAAGGCTTCAACAGGTACTTGAAAGAGCCCAACATGACAGTTCTCTGATGGAGAGAACAGAGGGAGAGGGTATACAAGCCTGGTCCTATTCCCAGTACAGCAAACACACACACACACACACACACACAGAGAGAGAGAGAGAGAGAGAGAGAGAGAGAGACCATCCCTGAGCAAAGCCCAAGCAGTTTCATTCTATAAACTGCAGTTGAAGTCGCAAAGTCTAGGGTACTGGAGACCTTGGACACACACTCAACACTTAACGCCTATCACAGGAGTGACACCAGAGTTTGACACATAGTGACCACACCTCCTTTGGTGACATTCAGGTCACATGAAGAGTGCATCCACCCCCAAGGAAAGTGCATATGAACAGAGATTGCCCCTACAGACCTAAGCACCTGACTTCGCTTGCCTAGCACTGTAATCCTTCAGCAGGATTGTCCTGAGCCTCGGTGCACCCTTAAAGGCTCCCAGATATTGAGGTGGGGACTGAGGATATGGCTCAGTGGGTCAAGCACTTGCCACACAAGTATGAGACTCGGAGTTCGGATCCCCAGAACCTACATAAAACCAGATGCTGTGGTGCACCTCTGTAATCCCACTTCTCCAATGCAAGATGGAAGACAGAGTCAAGAGAATCCCCAGAAGGCCAGCTACTCTGGTGTATGCAGGGTGGACAGTGAGAGAAACCTGTCTCAAACAAGGTGGAAGATGGGGACCAACCCCTGAGGTTGTCTTTTGACCTCCACAGAGATGACATGGTATGAGTGCCTGCCCACACTCACACATATCAACACACACACACCAAGAAGAAAAAAACAAAAACAAAAGATAGAATGCATTGGTATGCAGACTGGCTAACCTTGTAACGAGTTTTCACTGATGGCACCCTCTGAAACATAGCATTATGTCCAGGCTTGACCATGTGCCAGCTGTTAAATTCATTTCTGACAAAAAGAAAACAAACACCAACTTGGTGAGAATTGGAGACATTTCATTTTCTTTAGCTAGGAAGTACCAGAGTTCCATTTGAGCTGGTGCTACTGCCTTTGTGAGTCTCACTGAGTTCAAGTTCACTGGGAGAGGAACGGACGTGGAGACAGACTCGGTTCTCCAGCAGCTGAAATCATATGACCTCCTGCTTTCTGGGAAGAGGAAGGTTAGCCTGACATGAGGGTTTCTAGGTTCTTCTCAAAGGAAATAATTCCATCAAGAGACAGAAACAGTTTAAACAGAAGTTCATTTGGCTAGAACACACCAAAGAGAGATTGTAGTAAGAGAGTTTGTCTCAAGGTAGAGCAGCTGCCTAGTGGGTCTGTATTGTGAATTTTTAAATCTTTCTCTCTCTCTCTCTCTCTCTCTCTCTCTCTCTCTCTCTCTCTCTCTCTCTCTCTCTCTCCCCCCCCCCCCCCCCCTGTGTGTGTGTGTGTGTGTGTGTGTGTGTGTGTGTGTGTGTGTACCCACAGAGTCCAGAACTATCAGATTCCCTGGAGCTGTAGTTACAGGCAGTTGTAAGCCACCTAATACAGGTGCTCTCAACCAAACTCGTCCTCTGCAGTAGCAAACTACTAAGCCACCTCTCCAGTCCTATACTGTGACTTTTAAAGATGCTTTAATGAATATTTATGAGGTAGACGGCATGCTCATGGGGTAAGCTAACCCTGTTTCCTTTGCATCATGGTGGACTTGATTTTCCTTTTAGGGTATTTCCTCCCATGATCCTCTAGGAAAGCCAACAATAGGGAATGTGGTAGCTTAGATAAGGGGTCCCCCATAGTCTCAGGCATTTGAACAGTTGGTGCACAATTGATGGCACTCTTTGGGAGGTTTAGGAAATGTAGCCTTGTTGGGGGAAGGTGTGTCACTAGAAGCGGGCTTTGAGGTTTTAAAGCCTCTCGCCATTCCCAGTTTTCTCTCTGTGTGCTAGCCATGCACTGTGTGAGCCCTCAGCTCCCTGCTGCTGCTGCCATCCCAGTCTCCCCGCCATGACAGACTCTTATCCCTCTGGAACCATAAGTCCCAATAAACTCTGTAAGTTGCTGTGATCGTGGTGTTTTAGCACAGCAATAGAAAAGTCACTAATACAGGCGATATGTAAACCATCATGCAGGTGACATATCGATGTAGACCTTCTTATGGATAGAGGCCCTGTATTAGTGTATATGTGGGAAGATGCTTCTGGAATAGTGGGGACAGCATAGTCATAGCATTAAGGATGTTTAACCACAGGGGCAATCTGACCACTTCATTACCCCTCCTTAACTCGGTTTCAAGCCTGCTTAAGGAAGACGTCTAGGTTCTCCATAGACACCCTTCTCTCCAACATCTGTGAAGGCAGGAGTGTAGAGGCCAGTGCCTATAACACTTTGTCTGCAAAATGAAGGACGTACTACCCTGGGGCAGGGAAGGAGAAAAAGGTTAGGCCTCAGCACACCTACTATGTGCCAGGCACCATGCTAGTCACAAACAGCTCCATAGCTACAGGACAGACCACCCAGCCATGAGAGCCACCCTTGCCGAAAGGAGGTCACTTGTACAGACCTGACAGTTGTCACAGTGTATGTCCTATCTCCTTACACCAGGGGGAAGCAAGAGGAAGCCCATGTATGCCAGAAAGCCTGAGCCACAGCATGCTAGGTACCCAAACTCTGACCACCTGATTTTCTTACTTTCCTTAAGATCCTTCATCACCCAGCAGCTTTCCAGTGCCAGATCTCATAGCAGAGACATTCATGTCCCTATGGACTCAGAGCACTGCTCTGGTCTCCGTATACATGCACGTAAGTGTATACACCAGCACTTAAATACACACACATACACACACATGCAGGCACATAAACACACACACATGCAGGCACACACACACACACACACACACACACGCAGTTTTAGATACAAGGAGCAGGAAACCAGCTGAAGACAGCAGAGTTAACAGAAAGTAGGGCTGGGCTATAAAGCCTGAAGGTCCTCCCTGGTGACCCACTTCCTCTAGCAAGGCTCCACCTGCTAAAGCTGATGGGGAACATTTCACATTGAAACCACATTTAGAGAGAGTCATGTAGGAAGCCATTGGAAGCCATTGGATAAGAGAAGAGGCATCAAAGGGGAAGCTCTTGGGAGGCCTGGCAATGCCTGGTGCTTCTACTTGAGACATATCTCTTACAATAGTGAGCAAATGGGCAAAGAGCAGAGGCAGAAAACCCTGGAGGATAAGGATGCGAGGCAGGTACCACCTGCTGGATGAAAGGGCTCTGCAGGGGCATCCACTCAGAACTGTCTACTCAGAGCTGTAGAATCTAACAGTTTATAGGTGGTGCTTAACCACTTGTTAGCTTGGTTGGTTTTAGACCCACCTAGGAGACACACCTCTGAATATGTCTGTGAGAAGTTTCCAGAGAGGTGTAACCGAGGAAGGATGTGTTCATTTCTTCCCTATTGCTATGATAAAACATGACCAAAACCAAAGGCAACTTATGGAAGAAAGAGTTTATTTTGGCCTACAGTTCCAGAAGAATACCAGTTGATCGTGGTAAAGAGGCACACCAGTGTGCTGGGAGCTCTTGGCTCCAAACTCAAGCACAAAGTAGAGAGCAAACTGAGAGCAGGGCCAGAATATTGGATCTCAAATCCTTTCTTTGGTGATATACTTCCAGCAGATGTACCACCTAAACCTCCCCAAACAGCGCCACCTACCGGGAACCAAGTATTCAAATACCCCAGCCTTATGGGAGCTGCTTCTCATTCAATCCACCACAGGGAGGAGGAACCACCCTGAATGATGTGAGCAACTCCCCATCAGGTAGGGTACTAGAGTGGGAAAAGATAAAGGAGAACACAAGCTGAGCATCAGAATTTGTCTCTCTCTGCTTCCTGCTTCCAGATGCAATATGTCCAGTGCTCTCCTGCTACCAAGCTTTCCTCAGCATGGTGGGATAGATCCCTTCTCAAACCATAAGCAAAAATAAAGCCTCCCACCTTAAGCAGTGTCTTAGTTTGTGTTTTACTGCTCTTAACAGACACCACGACCAAGGCAACTCTTATAAAAGACAATATTTAGTTGGGGCTGGCTTACAGGTCCAGAGGTTCCGTCCACTATTATCAAGGCAGGAAGCATGGCAGCATCTAGGCAGGCATGGCGCTGGAGGAGCTGTCTACTCAGGCATGTTCTACATCTTCTTCCACATCTGGTTCCAAAGGCAAACAGGAGAGGACTGCTGTCTTCTAGGTAGCTAGGAGAAGGGCCTCATTGCCCACCCCCACAGTGACACACATTCTCCAACAAAGCCACACCTCCTAATAGTACCACACCCTGGACCAAGCATATTCAAACCACCACTAGCAATTTCTTGTCCATATTTAGTCACAACAATGAGAAAAGTCAATGACAGTGAGCCCCTTGGCCTCCTAGCCAATTTTTTTTTCATTTTATTGATACGTACATTGAAGACTAAGGAAAGGAAGGGACCTGCCCAAGATCCCTCCACTTCTCAGAAGCCAAGCCAGGTTCAGAAGTAAGGAGTCCTTTCCTGTCCACTTAACCCCAGCTCCTGACTGCCCCCAACCCCCCAAGTTTACCTCAGAACGCTACTTGCCTGGACTTCCCACTTAGCCTGAAAGCAAGGGCTGCCAGTGAAAGCTTGCTTAACAGTAAATAGAGAAACCAGGGTGGGAGAGGAGGGCTCAGTAACCGTAAATCTCTTTAGAATTTTAAAAGGAGCTGGGGAATATTGACACGAATTAAATCCAATAAAACATTCATTTAATTAAACTTTAAATGATCCAAATATTTGCTGTTTGGTTAATATTTGTGTAGCTGACAGGAGCAGAATTACGATGGTTCTGCGGGTATTCACGCATTCTAATTTTGCACGAGTTTTTCCTGCACAAAGTATACGTCTTCATACATACAAATGATGAGGACCCCAGCCGACAAAGATGCATCACCGAGCTGGGAGGGTCGTAGTAGGCTCCCACTGCCCTGACCCCTGGATGTTTGCCTTGTTTGTATTTGGCCCTACCTTTCATGAAAGTTGGGACCCTGGCGGTCCCATGAAGGAGGGGATTCTACAGTTCATGTCAGAGCCCTATCCTGCATGAAAGCCAGTACTTGCCATCCAGAACTCTTAACCCATCAGATTGCCTGCCTCTCATTCTCTGCTTTGCAGTGCCCCACTTTGAGATTCCCAGGCTCCTCCTTGTCTTGGAAGGCAGTGTTTCCCAGGCCTCACAGATGCCCACTATACTCATAAGAGTCCACAGAGGTCCAAGCAGAGGGGCACCACTGTGTGTTAGTTACCTAGGGATGTGATGCAGGCACCTGGGGAAACCACAGCAGAGAAGTGGAGCTGGAGGGACCAGGAGAAGGAAGCCTTGTCTCCTGCAAACGCTGTGATGATCGCTTGGCCTGTCTTTCTCGTTTTGATGGAGGTCAGATGCAGAGAGTGGTGGTCCCTTTAGTACCTAGCCTCATTCCTTCCCCCAAGGCACTGAGAAAGAGGCGACTAGACGCTCCCTCCATTGGTAAGCCTGGTCCATGCCAACAACTCCACAGTTCAGAGAGCTTCTCTGTGCAGCTTCATCCAAGCTGCCCTCCAGGCTGGCTTCCAGGGAAGTAGCATGGCGTCTTTCCTGCTCCTCCTAGTTCCAACCAGCAGGGTCTCCAGGCGACAAAGGTCAGCCCTGCCTCGAATCGAGCTGAGCCTCCCACAACCCCTCTCAGCCATTAGCACACCATCAGGCTTCAGTCCAGCTCACAGGATGCAGGGAACAGACTGCTATAGGAGTGTGCAGCGTCTTTCAAAGCCCCTCGGGATCCCTTCCTTTACATACCTGGGAGAGTCTCTTCTTATTCCCATAGTCCCCTGGGGCAAAAGCAGCATTGCACCCATCTTCTTGATCCCAGAGCACAGTGGTCATCTGATGAGGAAGAGCTCCTTTCTCTGGCTGAGAACCCTGGCACCTGAGCTCCAAGACCTTGAGAGCTCAGTAGGAACTACACTATAGTTTCATCAAATTCTCTCTCTCTCTCTCTCTCTCTCTCTCTCTCTCTCTCTCTCTCTCTCTCTCTCTCCCGCCCGCCCTCCCTCCCTCTCCCTCTCTCTCCCTCTCTCTCCCTCTCTGCCCTTCTTCCCTCCCTCCCTCTCTCCCTCCCTCCTTTTCTCTCTTCCTCTTTTTCTCTCTCCCTTTTTCTTCCTCTCCCTCCCTCTTTCTCTCCCTCTCTCCTTCCCTGCCTTCCTCACCCCCTTCCATCACACCCTCTTTCCCATCCTCCGAGTCTGCAAAGCCTTGGTTCTTGGTCTTGCCACACAGTCTGCACCCTCTTTTTCCCTACCCTGAGCAGTAACAATCCTGGGCCAGAGGTGGGAGGGCAGCAGGCCGACCATGATTTAAGAGGAAACTTGAAATGCATCACTATAATGTTTGTGAAATATTATGCCGGCCCCGTCCACATCCATCACCCGGTGCTTATCTTTCCTCACACTGGCTCCTCCGCTCCAGTTACATTTTTCCTCGAAGTGACCGCCCCTCCCCGCTGCCCTCTCGGCTCTTGAGCTCCTTTATTTTCATTTTCTCTGTTGTTCACCCATCCATCTAACAAACGCCGCGGGAACGCCTTCTGTACAGCTTGATCATCTTCACAGGCCCAGAGCAGGACCACTAAGTGGCAAGGAAGAGACTTTGCTGCTGTGGATCTGACCCTACAGCTCGCACTCTGCAGTGCTAAACCTGCACCTCTTTTCTGTCCTGTTCCCCTCCCCCACGTTCTGGCAAAAGAGCATGCAGTCCAGATGCACAGCCTGAGGTGATGCCACTCTAGCTCCTGGCTTCCAGCATCCCACAGAGCTCAGCTCCCACTTTATGCTTTGTTTCCAACACTTTGAAGGATATATCTGTCAGGGGATCTATGTCCCAAAACAACGGCATAGTGAGACAGAAGAGCACCTTATAGTTTTGCCAGTCCCTTAGACTACGTACAGACACACATACCCACCCCCGAGCCAACCTGCCTCCCCAGCCCCTCAGAGGACATGGAGAAAGAGCAGGGGACACCCGTTCCATCCCCTCCGCTGTAACCTAGTCCCATGTTTGCATTGAGCAGACTAGATTCAATTAATTTTTCATAAATCCTGAGAGTTTCAGAAAGCCTGGGGGGGGTAGGGGGTGGAAATATTTTAGATCCTTCTATGTTTGCCTAAAGAATGACCAGTCTCCATGCCAGTTAGCAAGCAGAAATGGCAAGGATTCATAATTTGGCCAGCCTGAAAAATACTCTGAGAAAAATACATAAATGAATGAATAAATAAATAAATAATGAAAGGCCACAGTGCATAGTCACAGAACAGAAATCCAAATCCAAGCTCAGTGAATCTTCAGGCAGAAACAGACTTTCAAAGGTCAGCCAGTTCATTCGCCAGACCTCAGACAGTGCAACCTTTAAGCTACCCCCAGATGGATGACATACCTCTCGGCTCACCAATAGACCTTGACCGTACTTAGCAGGTTCCAACTTCATTAAGCCAGAGCACTCCAAGTAGCCTACCCTGCAACGAGCTCTGTGAGCTCTCTGCTGGGTGGGCCTTATGGGACCTGGCAACTGGTATTTTCAAGTCCATTCACGAACCCATGGCCCAGATGTTTCCCGTCCACCTTAGCCAGGTTCCTGACTGGTTTTGACATGTAGAACCTTTCAGACATTAGTTAGACATCATTGTAATGATCACCCAGCAAGGGCGTCTATCAGTGTATTTAGCTGGCATGTTATAAACCATTTCTGGGGGCCCAAAGCTCCCCTTAACCCTGCTGTTAGGTAAATCCATAACTGTTTACCTAGAGTTGGGATTTGACCTCTGTGTCTGCCTCTGACTGTTCTCTCCTCTCTCTCTACAGAGGTGATTCAACTGAGCCTCGCCCCTGAGGACAGGGTCAGTGTGACCACAGTGACTGTGGGCCTGAGCACAGTGCTGACCTGTGCTATTCGTGGAGACCTGAGACCACCAATCATCTGGAAGCGCAATGGGCTCACTCTGAGCTTCCTGGGCCTGGAAGACATCAATGTAAGTCACCGAGTGCCGGTGTTATATCCCAGGGATGCCGATTTGTGGGGTACCATGTGGCCATAGTGGCAAAGGGCTTCCTTTTAATAGGTCCATGCTCAGCCTGACAGCTTTAGAGGATCCAAGTCCCTGAATGAAGAGGATGTGATGAATTACAGTCATGCTGAATGAGAGTCATATCTAGTCAAAGGAGAGGGGTTACCAACCGGGAGGCGCATGGCCAGGGCAGGTGGCAGCTGGCCTGGGCCCTGATTTACCAAAGGCCTAATATAGGCCCTAAACCTGGGATCTGGAGAGGAAAGGGCTGTGTGAGCCCACTGTCATCCCTCACAGGGATGGGCCACAAGCTGTCAGAGAGCCAGAGAGAGACACTGGCCAGGAACTACAAGGAGGAGATCCCCGCTCTATACTAGATAGAGTGTGGGCAGAAGGGTGGTCCCTGTGGAGGGCAAAAATGAGCAGGGTGACTGTTTGAAGGGAAGGTATGTGTACACACAAGGTAGGAGGGGGCCAAGTTAGGCCAGAGGAGGCTTGCTTTGAGGATCTTCTTTGGTGGGTAAGTACATGCGGATTCAAAGATCTTCAAGCTGCCTCCCTCCTTAGCTGGGCATGTAGGTTATTCAGTCATGAGTGGCCCTGGTTTAGCATGGAACCAATCACAGTGTCCAAAGGCATTTACAAACTGATGCCAACTGTAAGCGCTTCTGTACATATAAACCCATATACCCAACATACACACACATGCACACATATACACACAGCACACACATGCACACACACGTACACCACACACACAACACACCATACATACTCACATACACGTTCCCCATTAGAAGAGAGCAGGTGGGTGGATTCACATTGGTGGGTGATACTGGTGTGACCAATAGGAATACTTCTGGACCCTGAAGTATTCAGGGTCTAGACAGCTAGTTCTATACCAGATTTGTGATTTTGAATAATCACTGGGCCTGCTGATCCCTGGTAAATTTATCCCTAAGAAAGCAACCTGGGGAATCCCTCCCTTCCACTGAACTTCAAGAAGACATGGACTAATACATCAATTGGTCTAGCTTTGGCAAAGAGTTGACTACCCAGACATCAGCCATGCTACCCATGTTGGTGAGATGCTGGGGTAGCTGTGGATCTTGGGCTAAAAATAAGAGGAGTATAGTTTTCAAGCAGAGGAGACCTCCCTGGTCTTCTTGACTCAGGACAGAACAATGGGTCTACAATAGGATTCTTGGGTCAGAAAAGGAAGACTCGTGGGTGAATGGTCAGATCCTGACTATCTATAAGGAGGTAGAGTAGGGGGGAGGGTAGAGAGAGTTGACCTGAACCATGTGACCATAAAGTAGACTGATCTGAGCTCTTGAGATGGTTCACCATCACTGCCACTGAGCCCGTCTCCTGGTAGAATAAGCCTCCCATCCCTGGGGATGTGCAAGCACAAGCAGAGTCTGTAGTCAGCAATGCAGCCAGCCTCAAGATGGCAGCTAAACTCATGATCTGAAGATCCTTCCAGTGCTGAATCTATCATGGTGTAAGGGGTCCAGCCCAAGGTATAGATGCCATTAGAGTAGAGAGTTAAGACTCTGGGTTCCTTCAGGTGGAACTTGCAGAACATAGGAGAAGCAGCTGGAAAGGGTGACCACTCTGGAGTTTCTAACCTGGCAGATGCATGTCCTCAACCATCTTGTCACACCAGGCAGGGCTATTTCCCTGAGATTTCCCCTACATGGTATGGACAGCCAGTATCTTCTCCCCTCCCTCTCTGAGTGTCGGTAAAGCACTGCCCCGGTGGATGCCTGATAGACACTCCTTAAGTAGAATCCTTCATCCCTTCATCCTCTGGATCTGAGCTGGCCAGGCCATGCCTGAGATCATAACAAGAAAGTTCAGTGTCCTGTGTGTATTTGTGTGTGTGTGTGTGTGTGTGTGTGTGTGTGTGTGTTGAGTGTAAGTATATATATGTGTAATTTGTGTGTGTGCATGTGTGTGTGTGTATGCGTGTGTGTGTGTTGAGTGTAAGTATATATATGTGTAATTTGTGTGTGTGTGTATGTTGAGTGTGTGGGTGCATGTGTGTGTTGAGTATGATTGTATGTTGGATGTGTGGGGAGTATCAAGTGCATGTGTGTATGTATACGTGTATTGAGTGTGTGTGTGTGTGTGTGTGTGTGTGTTGGATGTGTGAGCTTGTATATATAGAATCTCTCATAATTAGCATCCATTTACAAACTCCTTTGGCCACTGTGACTATCTCCTCAATAGGCCAGGGCCACTGGTGACTGACTAACCTCTCGAGCGTTACTTGGTGCTCTATTTAAACACATCAGAAAGAAAAGCAGAGGCAAACGCTCCTTAGTGCACTTGCCACCAGTTAATTAAATTACTCAAACATGCCTCCAGCACCAACTCGATTGCGTTTCTCCTTTTCAAATCAGGTTAGCAATTTGGATAATTGTGGGTGCAACCAGAGATTAATGGTCTCTCGTTACCTTCCCAGAAACACTTGCTCATGGTTGAGTCGGTAGCCTGCAAATAGGCCAAGGCGGGTCTGTGCTTCTCAGATGCCCCATACACAGGTACAGGGTGGCACCTGCTCCGTGGGGGTCCTCACTACATGCAAGTGCACTCGTGCAATGCCCATGCCTGCCTCCTCTACATCGGGGAGAGGGGAGCACCACCTGCTAATAAAGAACATAGACTGTGGTCTCAAAGAGGCCTAGGTTTGAGTCTCAGTTTATCACTTAATCGAGTGACCTTGGAAAGGGCCCCTGACCTTCGTAAGTCTCAATGAGCCTCATCTGTGATATGTGATATGTAAATGAGAGAGGGTACTTCCCTTATAGATTTACAGAGACAAGTTGCATGGAACATTCTTGATAGACTATTCTACGAGCTCCACTATCACCTTCATTTTCATTACTTATCATTATTATTATTAACATTATTAATATTAAGCTGACCATGTATGGAAAATGCCCAGCTCAATACCAGATACCCAGAAGGTTTGCAGCAGCCTCCTCCCTCCCTCCCTCCCAGAAGAGGAAGGAGGACCTCCAGGAATAAGTCAGGGCAAAGGGAGCCTGTGATTCAAGACAGGGAGTCCAGATCCTTAGAAGGCCTGGGGCATTTACGAAGCAAGAATTGGCCAGGGGAGAACAGCCTGGGAGGACCAAAGATTCTGAGGTTCTCGGGGTTTTCAGAGCCTCGTGGCCATCTCAGTATCCATTCCCCCTGCCACTGTGAACGCTGAAATACAATCAACAGAGTTGTAATTAATGCCTGGTAGCCAACAAGGTTTCCAACCAAGGAAGCGGATCAGCCTTCCAAACCCGAGGCAGGGAGATTAGAAAACACAAAAAGGTGTGGGGCTCCTTTCTTTGTCATTTGTATGAGACATCTTGATTGGCAAGAAAATATTAATCACTTTTCCACTACTCTCTTAATGAGACGCTTTCATGGGCAACAAAATATTAATTTGTCTTGTCTTATCTGTTAAGAATTCTGTTAATGAATTCAGTCACAGAGCTATTAGAGAATGCCATCCTAATGACACATGTAATTAAACTTTTCTGACTTGCAAACATCAAAGATGCCTTGCGCATCAGAATAATATTTGATCAGAAAGTCAATGCTCCCCTCTAGCCCGGAGGCGAGCGATGAGCTGCCTGTGTTCTGCAGAGAGCAACTTGCTTGCCAGTCATCATTTTAGCATTGATTTGCTTACAAAGTGCCAGTGAGCCACAAAAGCCCTGTGCTGGGGCCCAGAGCAAAGATGATGTCCCCAGCACACAGGGAGGGGCAGGACTTCTACAAACACCTGTTGGAAGGGCTGCAGAAAGGAGCCGCCCTGACTGAGGCTCCCTGCAACCAGGAAGAGCAAGAGAGAGCAGTAGAAAAGCCCCAGTTGGGGACAGACTCCCAAAGGGCCTGGAATATTAATGTTAACAGCCTTTGCTGTTTTCCCCCATAGACTCAGGGGAGCTACTGGGTTTTGGCCAGGGAGTAATGTGATCAAATACAGCTGTTTCACAAGACCAGAGATTCTTCTAACCTAAATTTGAACATATCTCCAAGAAGAGTCCCAAATAACATGGGACCTAGAACAAGAGGGAGGCCCATGGCTAACTCTCGAGTCTTTCCCCCCTCTGAGTTCGTCCAGGACACATTCAGAGCAGCTACCATGGTTCCTGCCCAAGGTTCCCTCCATGTGGCTACGGCTCCATTGACAGGACTTTCGCCTTATCAGAAAGTCCAACCTGGGCCTTTCAGGGCCTCTGCGGAAGTACTGCCCACACCAGTACTTCATGTGCATATAGCTTCAGCTTCACCCAGGCTTATAACCGCAGATAACCCCAATTGAAGGTGCCCACACCCTGAAGAAGCAGCTGAGCAGAGTGCCAGCCACAGCACCCCTTGCAAGAGGCTCCTAGGTTATAATATACCTCCCTCTTGATGAGAAATGGATGGTTTCTGCTCCAACCCATGGTCCCTGGAGCCAGTGATATGCAGCCTGTAGATGAGTTACTTCCAGACCACCTATTGGTTTCTTTACTGAAACAGTTATCTTTTTTAAATTAATTTATTTATTTCATGTATATGGGTACACTGTCGCTGTCTTCAGACGCACCAGAAGAGGACATCAGATCCCCATTACAGATGTTTGTGAGCCACCATGTGGTTGCTGGGAATTGAACTCAGAACCTCTGGAAGAGCAGTCAGTGATTTTAACTGCTGGGCCATCTCTCCAGCCCTGAAACAGCTATGTGTCTCAGATCTGGCCCTAGGCTTCACTCACCTCAACCCTCAGGGACCTATGGCTACTGTCACTGACCCAAATATTGTCTTCTGCAGTCAGGCTGCCCCAAAGAGTGTGTTCACACTACTGTCTGGTAGAGGAAGAAGAGGAGACCTTGATCCCCACCCCCACCGCCAGCCCACTCCATGATGTCCCCATAGGCTATCCCACTGTGAGCATCAGAAGCCAGCAGCCAGAGCTTCCTGTCTCTGTTCTATCCAAGTGACACAGCAACTCTATGTCACTCACAAAATGCCAGTAACAGGTGTCTCCCAGCAACCAGAACCCATGATAGGGTGTTCATCCTGGAGAGAGTTGCTCTGCCCAGACACGACGATATCTTAGGGAACAGAAAGATCTCTACTGCTATAGGTGTCCCATTAGAAAGGAAGAGGTTAAGCTCTACAGGGTCTCCCTATCCTGAGGGTCACACAGCTCAGTGATAAAGAAGGCCCTCTGGACTCTAAGGTGTGTGTGTGTGTGTGTGTGTGTGTGTGTGTGTGTGTGTGTGTGTGTCCTGCACAGAAGGCAGGAAGGCATTTTGCTTTCTTGCCTAGATCACAAAGAACCATGTCTCACCCTTCCCTGGCTGGCTTTTCCTGCATCCTCCCATCTCTTCAAGGCTCAGAGCTAGGCTTTGGGGCTAAGCCAGTGTCCATGTCAAAGAAGGGTGTATATGCTACTCCCAGCCCCATACTGGGCATCCAGAGGCAGGAGGATGGATGCTACCTGTGTACACAAAGCAAACATACAAACCCACTCTGGACCACAGTCTTCTGGTTCTCTAAGCACTCCAGGCCAAGTGAGGGACACCCCGGAACCCAGACTGTGTCATTGTCTGAATAGTGTCATGTATCCTTTTCCCCATGACTCCTTCACTCTTCCCAAAGGGTCACAGCACCTGCCCAATGAGGGGACAGAAACAGAGACAGGGCATCCCCGAAGCTGCAGATGGTACTAGATCAGTAGAGTCACTGAGTGCTGGTGCTGTTTTTCCTATGGATTCCCAGCTGCCCCTGCCTTATGGTAGCAGGTACTAGACGGGTCTCTTCCCAGCAACTGCATCCCTCCTCAGTACTGCATAAGGTGGGCGGGGTTAAAGCACGCAGAGGAGCTTCCTGGGGGCCTGCAGCCAGTCTGCCACCCAGTGGCACTCTTTGGGCTTCTTAATAACAGGACATAATACTTAGTGCCTGGCATTGCCATGCCCTAGGGCTGCCTCTGCCTGTCCCCTCAACCTGCTTCTGGTCCTGAAGTCCCACAGCTGCATCCACTTGGATGTGGGGTCAAGTATGACGTGTTAGCCACTGTCCTCTGGCCCCAGTAAGGACATTCCCGGGAGAAAAAAAAAAGCAAAGTGTATATGTGTGTGCATGTGTTTGTGTGTGTGTGTGTGTGTGTGTGTGTGTGTGTATCTAAGGACCAAACCCAAGACCTTGTGCATGCTTAGCAAGTACTGTACCACTGAGCTACATCCCCTATCTCCCTTAGATTCTTCTCTTTTAAAAAGAAAAAAAAGTAAAAAGAAGGGGGATATGGGATAGCAAAGTGCCTCAGCGGGTAAAGACAGGAGCTTGCTGCCCAGCATGGAGAATCACTGTACCCACATGATAGAAGGAGATAACCATGCCCCTCATGTTATCTTCTGCCATGCATACGTGTGTGTGTGTGTGTGTGTGTGTGTGTGTGTGTGCACGTGTGCCTGTGGACTATGATACACAGGTCTGCATATACATATACCCAACAAGAAATAAATAAATATTTTTTAAAAGATTTTAAAGACTTGTCACACACTCAGTATATCTCAAATAACATGAAAGATCCAATCTTTATTCGGTTGTAGATTTGACGTTTCGGTGCGTTTTGTTTTGGTTTTTTCTTCTTTTCTTTTTTTTTCTTTAACTGAAGCTCAGTATTTGGAGCTTTCAACTGTTGGCAGGCAGAGTACAGTGATAAAAGCAGCAACACACAGCCCACTAGAAGCAAGTATCTGTGCCATTGTTTGAAGGATCTGTTAGAAGGTTCCCTTTCCCCCATGGCTAAACTGTGTAAAACCGAGAACAAATATTTCTAATGAGGCATGTGCTTGCTCTCTCCAAATGTTTCTTTGGAAGTGAGTTCTTTTAAAAAAAAGAAAAAAGAAAGAAAGAAAGAAAAGAAAAAAGAAAGAAAAAGACCAAAAAGAAAATGATTTAGGAGCTCATGACTCATTTAATTTTTATTGTCTTTGTACGAGGCGGTCGTGAACGCACTGTGGCGTGATGCGAGACGTTTGATTAGCATGGAGAGCCGTTTGCCACACGGCAGACAGTAGCTGTCATTCTGCATTAAGATCATCTCATTAAACTCCTGGGTACATTTTGTTTTAAACTCTTTGAAAACACAGTACTTGAAGGCGGGGGGTGGGGGGCAGTTCTTTCTAGCTTGGGTCAAAGACCATGGTGGTATCTAAACCTTCTGCCTTTTTGATCTTTGGGTGGATTCACACTATTGATGTATTGTCCAGAGTGATCCATGGGCTGGGGATGTGGGTCAGTGGATGGACTGCTTGTCTTGTATACACAAACACTGAGTTCTATCCCCAGTACTGCGTAAACAGGGCGTGGTAACCCTAGCTCATAGGCAGTAGAGGCAGGAGGTTGAAAGTCTTCTGTTTGCAAGTTAAAACCCAGCCTGTGCCACGTGATGCCTTGTATTAAAAAGAAAAGAAAAAAAGGCAGTCCTGGAGATGAGGTGCCAGGTCTGTGGTGTGCCAACTTGTGGGCCTGTGGGTCGACTGTCCTGAGTGCCTCCTCTGGCATTTGCTTCTTAGGTATGGTCCTCCAGCTCACCTTTTCCTCTCTCAGTGCTGCCTTCAGTAGCTAACTAGATCCTGGACGCAGAGTTCCTGGACTCCTCACAGACTCACTGCCCAGCCAGTGGAGGAGGCTAACCAGTGTTCCTCTTGGCCACTGCAGGTTGGAGCCCAACCCTCCAAAGGATAATCTCCAGAAGAGCCTGCAGCCCCAGGAACACACCAGAACAGCTGCTCTGCCTTGTCCTGTGCCCCACCCAGAATACCTTCAGTGTTGTTTCTTTGTTACTTTGTGTTAACTTTGTCCACTGCCGGTGGTACAGCCCTCGTCCAGATACACAGTTTTCATATCTGCCTAAGTCTGTAAGGGAACTTTTTTGGAGAAGCACATATTCAGTTCTGAAAGGGTTTGTGTTTGTTTGTTTGTTTGTTTGTTTGTTTGTTTGTTTGTTTTTAAATAGGCTATTCTGTAGCTCAGGCTGGCCTTGATCCCCCAGTGTAGCTAAGGTTACTCTTGAACATCTGATCCTCCTGCCTCCTGCCACCTCCTGATTACTGGCATGACCAGCATGCCCCACTACCTTTGGTTTACGCAATTGAAGGGGTCAAATCCAGGGCTTCATGAATGCTGGGAAAGCATTCACCAACTTAGTGAGACCCTTTCCCTGACATTTTCAGTTTGCAAAGATATTATTACTAACTCTTTTTCCAAAGGGTATACTGGTTTATACCACTTCCAACTGTTCATAAGAGTTTTAAGCAACAGGTCAAAGAGGGGACATCCTGATCAAAAATCTCTTGATCCCTACAAAAAAAATGAAATTAAAAAAAAAAGTCCTCTTGGAATGTTCTAATGATGGTAGTTGGAACAGGTTGGAAGCAGGGGCTATTACCCCATTAAGCCTTCACAACCTGGGGACTTGTGACCCAAGGGTCACTTGGAGGAGGAATGCCTTGCAGATAAAAACAATTGATTCAAGTAAGTCTGGGACCTCAATTGATGCTGTCACACACATCCTAATAACCAAGTCCCTTCACATCCTTTGCATACACTGGCAACTAGCCACTGGCCGAGAGCCCCACTTAGGGGTTCCAGTACCTGGTCATAGGGCCCAACAGCTGCCAGTTATACCTCACAACACTCCAGCCAGAGGAGTGCTACATGTTGACAGTTTCCAGCAGGGAAAATACAGGAGTAAATCTGTCAGAAGACATCAGCAGAATCCAGAGAGTTCCAAGCAAGATGCCTCCTGAGGTCCTTCACAGATGAGCTGTTTCCCGTCATCAGTATACACTAGTATGGCCAGTCCTTGGTGTCCAGAGATCTTTCTGGAGCCTTATCACAACCTGCCCTGTAGATGACCTTTAGCTTGCAACCTCTCAGGAAGCAAGAGAGTTGGCCTGAAGATCCCCCATAAACAAAGACTCCTAAGAACATTCTAGGGACTGAGCCACCATCTTTCTACAGAGGAGGGCGAGAGTTAGCAGTTTCTTTGAATGACGGTAAATCTTGATGCCCGTCCTTTCAGGCGTATGCCATAAGGAACAGCATCCTAAGGTACATGCCTCCCTCCTGTCAGCTGTCATACCAGAGTTCATTATGTGGTATGAACCACATGACCCACCAAGGACAACATGATGATGGAGAAATATGAGATACCTACCTTCTTTGAGCTCACAGTCATGGGGAGAGTAGTCACTCAAGACATCCAGTGACCACACATGCCCCGCAGTCTTGAAGAAACTTAGAGCTTTCCTTCCAGAAGGGAGTACCTTCTTATGTATCTCTGACCCCTTTTCCTGGTCTTGAACCTGAAACGAGCAGGACAGCCCCAGTGTGGGAGCCTGGAATGCCTAAATTTGCACATTCAGGCTTCAGTGACCACCCAGAATGTTGCTGCAATATCCTTTATACAAAAGGATCTTGAGTAAGAGGACAGGTTTGGGGTCTCTAGAATGTTATACCTGTTCTTGGAGGAACTGGGAGAAATAAGACAACATAGGCACCCAAACATAAGTGGCCAGCTGTGAAGAACTGACTGGTTGGTTGGTTGGTTGGTGTGTGTGTGTGTGTGTGTGTTTGTGTGTGTGTGTTTGTGTGTGTGTGTTTGAGTGTGTGTGTTTGAGTGTGTGTGTTTGAGAGAGAGAGAGAGAGAGAGAGAGAGAGGATAACTTGCAGGAGTTGGTTCTCTCCTTCTACCATATAGGTCCCAGGCTTGGTTAAGTGACTTTAACTACTAATGCATGGTGCCGCCCCTTGAACTTGAACTTTTGATCCTGTCTATAATCCCAGCACAATGCCAGGATGTTCAAAACATGTATTTGTATGGATGCTGTATGTTTATACCAATGCATGCATGGGAACTCCACTTGGTCTGGATACTAAACATGTGATTCATGTGTCTCTGAGTATTGGCTACTGCCAGTCTACCACCCGTCACTCAGTGTGGGGAACATATGACTGGCAAGATACCAAGATGACTGATGTGTTAGGAGATAGAATCAAGCCAGTGTGGAATCAGAGACCCCTGTTTATCCCCCTTCCCCAAAAGAGCCAGAGGTGCTCCTTGGGTTTGTTTGTCTTGTGTATTTGTGTTTTATCTTTATGTACACGTATGCACTGTGTGCATGTCTGGTACCCAGGGAGGCCAGAAGAGAGTGTCAGATCTCCTGAAGCTGGAGTTAGAGATGGTGGTGAGCTGTCCTGTGGGTGCTGGGTCTTGAACCTGGATCCTCTGGACGAACAGCCAGTGCTTTTAACCACTGAGCCATCTCTCCAGCCCTCTCAGTGATGCTTCTTGAAAGAGCAAGGATGGAAAGTTCTGAATAAATGTCTCCAAGCTGAGCTTCCGCTGTAACTTTGACAGTATAGTTAAGCTGAACTTTAGTGTCACCCTGAAGTCCTCATGTTTAACGCTGAGTCACCAAATACTCAGCCTTGGTGGCTCATTGTAGCATTACTTATTCCTGACTCTAGTGTGTCACTGTGGAAGCATCCCCCACCTCCTCCCTGCTTAACTACTGTTTAATACTAAAGTCTCATCTAATTACTTTCTCTAATAAGGGCAAATACTTAGAAAATCGCTTTTTAATAGACAAACATCATGTCTTTAAGTAAAATTGTCTCTTCCCCCAAAAATGGATGTGCACCCATACAAAGAATGGTCTAATCTGGCATCTGTTTATTTCTGGAAAGAACTTTGATTTTGCTAATACATTTCTATGTATCAGAGGGAAAAAGCTATCCATAAAAAAACAATTACAGAGATGCAATCAAGCATTGATAGCAGTATTCAGACACATCTCAGGAAGCATTCGGAAGAGGAAAGATTGCAGGCTTAGTTTTATGTAGCTTCTTATAAATCAATGTTTAAAGTAATTCTCTCACATCCAATGAGGTAATTTGATTTCTGCAGCCAGTATTCATATCCAGAAAACAATATGCATTCCGTTCTGTAATTATATGATGTCTATTGTTTCAGCCTAGAGAGATTATTTTATTTATTACAGAGGCGGGCTCTCCCTGAGCTGACACCACAGGCGGTGATGTGCTCTGTACTTAACAAAAGAGCTGTAAAGCATCTGGCCAGCTCTCTGGTCCCCTCTGGGCTGGTGCAGCTCCTCCCACTGGCTCACTACCTCAGGGGCTTGCTTCTCAACAAGGACTTGTTCTTGAGAGGCAAGAGAAGCAGGCAGACAGAGGTATACAGTCAACAGTCTGGGGCTCTGCATAAACATTTGTAACTGCTGCTGCCATGAGCCAAACCTCCAGTCTATCCTAGATGCCCTGACCTAAAGGATGCAAAAGAACTAAGTCCCTCAGAGGGCTACATGATAGAGAAGAGGATAAACAGGATTACAGCAGGCCTTGGAAGATGGCTCAGTCAGTAAAGTGCCTAAAGTTGATGAAGACCTAAGTTCAACCCCTGGAACCCATAGGAGAAACCACATATGCTGGTGTATGTTTGTAATCCCAGTGCTGGGAGAGCAGAGACAGAAGGATCCTGGGGTTCCCTGACCAGCCAGCACAGCCACATCAGCAAGCTGCAGGCCAATGCAGAGATCCTTAGGTGGCGCCTAAGGAATGGCACCCGGTGTTGACCTCTTGCCTCTATATGTACCTGTACATACACAAATGTACATATGGATGAATACTTGGGACCAATCCGTTGCCATTCTGCCACCCTCTTTGCTGTGAGCAATCCCACGTATTGACCTTGCATGGCTAATTAACACTTAATCAGATATGAAGGCAGGAGGAGCGGGACACCCAGACTTCCATACCAGAGAACCAGAACTCGACTGTATCCCTGCAGAAAGCCTCGCTCAGAGGCTTACTGCCCACTCAATAAACACCACTGAATGTGAACTGCTGGCTTCAGCTCTGTGGACACAGCAGTGACCACAGTCTAAGCATCCCCTCCTCCTTGTGCAGCTTAAGAGTGGGTTTCACAGGTGGCAAACACAATAACAAGGCATTGTGATACAAAGAGGAGGAGAAGAAGTTGGGTGGTGGTCAGGTGAGAGGTGGGCACCCTTAGAGGAGGCAGAGATAAGTGACAGCCTGGGGGTGGGGGGTGGGCAGGGACTGCAAGTGAAAGGCTCCCTGAATTGTAATCCTGTAAAGGAGGAGCAGACACACAAAGGCAGAGTGGAAGGCATGGGGGTGGGGGGTGGGGGGGGAGGCAGCACTGCCGCCATCTCCCAGGCCAGGTGAGAATGTGCGCCATCTGGTGTTTCCTTGAAAAAGCCTGTTCTGTGGGAAGCCATGTGGATGAGCACACTTCAGGGAGACAAAGGTAGGGGATCTCTGCACCCCAGATGAGACCATGATGGCTGAGTGCAAGGTGTCATTATGGAGGTTGTAAGAGAGATCAGGGGTTTTCAAATAGGTCCTTCTGACTACCCCACAGCACTGGTGTCTGCTTTATGTTTGAGGGTTTTCGAAGAAGATAAAATAAGGTGGTGTAAATCTGGAGATGTTCAAGTCCTGTGTATAAAATGGGACAGCGTTTGCATGCCTGTACATATCCTCCTCTGAACCATCTCTATGGAATGTGTACGGTGAGGCATGGTATAGAGGCTGCGTAAACAGTTATTGTTATACTCTTCTGGGAATGTTTACAAAAACAAAGTCTGGACAGGCAGCATTTTTTCCTGACTCTTTTCTCCCCTATTTCTAGATATAGAACACTGGCCGTTAGGGCCAGCGGGGAGCTAGCCACATATGAGACCCTGATACAAGTAACCTCTTGAGTTTTGTGTGCTGATGTTAATGGGGTACCACTCTCAGATGATACCCTGGGAGTTTGACTTTAGACAGCAACCTCACCTAGACCCCTTCTAAACCTCCAAAATGCCATGACACAGGTGACTAGCAACCCTGACAAAGTGGGGACCATAAGAAGGGGCCACTGGAGCTTAAGGTTACCTTCAAGGATCCTACCAAAGCTGTTATGAGGAGAGTCAAGAAAACTTCAAATGACCCTGCACTAGACCCAGCAGGCAGCTCTCCACTTTAGGGCGGAATCTGCCTGCATCTGACCATGTGGCGCATTGAGCTTCCCCCACTACCCCTCCCTGCTAAGGATGAGCTACACACCCCCTTATACACACACACACACACACACAGACACACAGAAGGGGCTGCACCCGGCCTCCCAGCACTGGACTCCAAGCAAAACACTTATATTCTGATTCAGGAAACAGAAATCTGTCATCTCAGTATTGATCAGCCATTAGTTCTTCATCAACAACGCAGGTGTGAGCTCTCATGGCTGTGTTATGACAAGGAATAAGTCAGCTCTCTGCTGTGTTCTTTATGACCAAGGCTTCTGCGGAGTGGTCGGAATGGGCGAGGTGATGCTTCAAAGTCAGGGTGTAGGTGTAACTGAGGATGGCCTTGAACTCCTCCTCACACCTCCATCGCTTGCATGCTGGGATTACAGGCATGTGCCATTACATCCTGTTTAAGCACTCTGGGTAGCAACCCCAGGCACTGTGCACACCAGGCAAGCACTCTACCAGCTGAGCCACATACCCAGATGTGAGCCACATACCCACACATAAAGATGTGGTTGCAATCAGACTCTGGGGATCTGAGCAAGAGAGAGTGTCACTGCTGCAGAGGGAGGAGTGGTGCCCTAAGTGCTCACAGACATCCTGTACACGGCTGATGGCCTCAAGTCTGCCTCTGCAGACGAAGAAAGCTCAGGGAAGTCAGGAGCAGGCAGGAGAGAGAACTAGGTGCTAATAACAGGAAAGATGTACGCTGTGCTTCCTGTGCCAGAAGACAGTTTTATGTGCCTTCCTTTGTCTTGGGGTTAGGTTGGGTTGGGTTGGGTTATGTTGGGTGGGTTGGGTTTAGACAGGTTCTGTGTGCATTAATTGTTGCCAACTTGGCACAAACTAAAGTCACCTAAGAAGAGGGGACCACAATTGAGGAACTGCCTCCATATGACTGACCTGTAGGCAAGTCTGTGAGGGACTTTTCTTCATTAGAGATCAACACAGGAAGGCTCAGACCACTGAAGTTAGTGGTACCCTCAGGAAGATGGCAAAGTCAGCCATGGCCATTGCTACAGTTAACGTCTCCAGAATGCCCTGGTTCCCTTGGTGATGAACTAGAACCCATAAGCTGAGATAAGCTCTTCCCTCCCTAAGTTGGTTTTGATCAGTGTTTTATCACAGGCACAGAAAGCAAACCAGGACAGGGTCTCATATGACCCAGGTTAGCTTCAAGCTTACAAGAATTCCTCATCCTCCTGCCTCCACTTCCCAAGTCCTGGGGTTGCAGGTGTGTACTCCTACACTTGGCCTCCCATGCATTCTCTCCTGGGTCACCAAGACCCCCATTAGGCAGATAGGGCACACGGATTCTCCACAGCTTATAAGTGGGAAGTATCGGGCTTTTGGACACAGCCTCAGCCAATTCTGGATCTCCTGAGTCTCTGTGCCAGGTGTCTCCAAAATACAGTGCCCATCCTGGGCAGCCCTTTTTCTTACCCATCAAGGTCCTTCAAGGTCTCAATAGTGCCAAGCCCCACATCCTTGGAGATGTCTGGCAGCTAAAGCCAAACCTCCTAAGGGATGGATTTCTACAGACAACTAAGAAATCTTGAATCCTAACTTGTCTGTAGCAGGTACCTGGAAAGGCCCAACTTCATAAACAGCTCCACAAGAAAGAACAGCTAACCAGGGTGGTGCTGGGGCCTTGTGCTTATTGAATTTCTACCCATACACCTCCCCTGTGCCCTGACCTAGGAAGAGCCATCCTGGGAGGCTGCAAAGACCTTTGAGCTGAGACTCACTGGCTCACTGGGTCACTTCCTGTAGAAACCCTGGGAATAGATATCTCTCTCTCTCTCTCTCTCTCTCTCTCTCTCTCTCTCTCTCTC
>NW_021604703.1:3193008-3217251 GCF_004785775.1 Grammomys surdaster | reverse complement strand
CTCTCTTCCTCCTTCCCTCCCTCCCTCTCTCCCTCCCCCCCATCCTGCCTTGGTTTGGTTTGTTCCATGTTTTCATCAGTCTGTCTTTCTCCCCTTGGGTGACTCTGACCCCATAAGCTACCCATATGCACTTGGGATCTGGATGGAACTGAACCCTGGTTAAGCAAACTGGATAGATGCCGTCTCATTCATTTGCATATCTTCCCGGCTGTTATCTTGCTACCATGGCAGAGCCAAGGAGTTGACAGAAACCAGAAGACTAGGGAGGCTGACATAATTCCTACCTGGCCCTTTAGGAAAGTTTGCCAGTCCTTGCTCTCAACAAGGCCCTCCCTCCAAAATCCAGCCTTGTACTGGGTGAGCAAGATTCCTGTGAAACAAGCCAGCGTTTCAAGGACCTAAAGGGAGTTGGAGGTGGAGGAGGTCATGGCCATACATAAAGGAGGAGGTGCCAGGGAGGAGGATGTCTTTCCTGAAAAACTAACTCACCAGCCGTCCATACTGCTCAACAGAGAAGCGAATCTCATCATCATTCTTTTGCCCCACAGGACTTTGGCGAGGATGATTCCCTGTACATCACCAAGGTGACCACAATCCACATGGGCAACTACACCTGCCACGCCTTGGGCCACGAGCAGCTGTTCCAGACCCACGTCCTGCAGGTGAATGGTTAGTAAATGGCTCCATGCATGTCACCCCTCAAAGCACCCTCCCTGCTGCTCTGAGCAGACCTCATCCCCTCTTGCAGTTTGTCTTATTAAAGGCATAAGTAGCCCATCTGCTGTAATAAAGGAGAATGGCTTAGAAAGTACTGGGTCTGGCTGCCCCAAGGCTTCCCCAGGTGAAATGAGTTCAAATGCTGGGGGAGGGGCTTGGGAATAAGTCACACAGCCAAGTTACTCTGGGCTTCTCTGAGGCCCCTGTGGCCACTGTGAAGTATGGAGCATGTGTGGCCTACAGACAACATGATTCCTTGATCTCTGAATCTAGCGATTGCCGAACCTATGTCCAAGCCACCAAATGTTCTTACAGGTGACAAGATGCCACATCACTGTGCATCTAAGAGGCACTATTTCTCTCACCAGCCCTTCTCCCGCAGGGCCCCTAGAGCCTCCTCCTCTCAGGCTCAGCCAGTGAAAATAGGCGGGTTTGGAAGGATTCTTCAAACTCATTCAGGTCCAATGTTGCCAGCCATCTTAAAGGCTGGGAAGAACTAACCCCTCCTAACTACCCGCACCTCCACCAAGCAGTTTTCCAAGCCAGAGTCTGTGAGCACATTTGTATCCAGGCCTGAGGTAAGCATCGTACATAGACTCTCAAGTGGATAGCCTGCCACTTACTTGCCTGGGGCCATTCTAGAGTTAGAGCCTACCTCTTTGACACACTGCTGGCCATCTCAGCCTGGCCCCGCCCACCATCAAAACAAGCCCCAGTTTCCTATCCCAGACCCTCATATCAGGGGAATTTGCCTCATCCCACGAAGCCCAGCTGTTGCCCATCAGGCCTGGAGTAGGCACACAGGCATCAGGGAAGAGTGAGGTGTTTTCAACTCACACCCCAAAGCCTCGGTGACAGCAGGTATTTGGGACATCTTCCAGCAGAGAGTGAGTGAGGTGTCAAGAATGATGACTTCCTGAGATTCACCTTCTTTGACCTCAAGGATTCAGGGTGAGCAGCAAGCCATTTGGGAATGGCTGGGCACCTTCAACTTGCTCTGTTTACCCTGATAGCCTTCTGAAGGAGAGGTCCACAGAACCATGCCCTAATTGTTGAGAGATTCAAGAGTTTTCTCCTAGCCAATGGAAGGGCCATTGATACAGTAGAGAGATTAAGCTGGGAGCTGGACACTTTGTGATTCACTTCTTAATTCATTGTATGGCCAGGCTACTGGGCTGGTCCTATAGGATGTTATAGCTCCTGGCACTTCTCAGAGGTAGTTGGTGTTACACTCAATGCACTCATGTGCTAAAGCAGACCCTACCATCGTCCCCAAGGGGTACAAGTAATAGCCTGCTGTCCCCAGAAAAAAGGCAGGAAGTTTTCAAAATACTACTGAGGTTAAAGTTACGTCAGACTTGGAAAGAACCAAGTTGAATCTATATGGAAAGATATGGAAGATAAAATGGGCTGAAAGCCATAATTACAGTAGGAACATTTACTGAATATCTACTGTGTGCCATTCCTATCTTACAGACAAGGACACTGGGTCTCTGAGAACTAGGGTGACTTGCCCTTACCTCACATACAACCACACAGTTGATGACTACAAACAGACCTTGAGAATACCCAGGGCCAATGACTACAGGGATGCCATGATGTTTCCCTTAGAGAATCTGGATGTGAGGTACAGATTAGGTGGTTATGGATCTCTGGGCTTCACAGCCTGAGGAAACAGAGGGCAGGAGCCCTGCATCCTGTGTCTCCAAGCCTAGTGGATGGTTCAGACCAGGTTGGAACCAGCCATTGAAAGATACTCTGAAGACAAAGAAGTCTCAGACCTCAGCAAGATTGAAGTTGGTAGAACACATAGCTAGGTGTCACCCAGCTCCCCAGAGGTCTCAGTGACTCCTAACATTGCATGGTTTCCAGGAAGGAGGACTGAGTCACTGAAGGAACTTCCAGAAGTAGGGGACGAAGATCTTTGTGGGCTATGACTTGGTGTTTGTGGTGGTTTGATATGTTTGACCCAGGGAATGGCATTAATTGGAGGTCTGGCCTTGTTGGAGGAGGTGTGGCCTTGTTGGAGTAGGTGTGTCACAGTGGGCATGGACTTTAAGACCCTCATCCTAGCTGCCTAGAAGCCAGTCTTCTCCTGGCTTCCTTTGCATGAAGATGTAGAACTCTCAGATCCTCCAGCCTGACGTCTGCCTGGGTGCTGTCATGCTCCCCACCTTCATGATAATTGATTGAACCTCCAAACCTGTAAGCTAACCCCAGTTCAACGTTGTCCTTTATAAGGGTTGCCTTGGTCATCATGTCTGTTCACAGCAGTGAAATCCTAACTAAGACAGAAGTTGGTACCAGGGACTGGGATATTGTTGTGATAGGCCTAACCATGCTTTTGTTTAGAAGAATGTGGATTTGGGGACTTTAGATTTGGAAAGCAGTGGAATGCTTTTAAGGGGGCTTGTTGGACTATCCTAGTAGGAATATGAAAGACTTTGTTGCTAAGGGTGATTTGAACTGTGGAAGCCTGGCTCTAAAGGTTTCAGAGGAGAATAATTTTAATATGTGACTGAGAGACTGTTCTTGTGATATTTTGGTGAAGACTGTGGCTGCTTTTTGCCCTTGTCTTAGGAGTCTACCTGAGGCTAAGGTAAAGAGATTTATATTAATTGCATTGACAAAGAAAGTCTCAAAAAAGTCCAACTAAGACTTTGTTCTCTGGTTGAGTCTCATGAAGAGCATCTTGAGCAAGTGTAGCAAGCTTAGAAAGGAAAAACATAAAAATGTATGGTTCAAGTACTATAGGGGAACCAGGAAGTAAAATGGATCTAAATCCTATATTCAAGGAGATAAACAGATTAAGGAAGTGGTGACCTCAGGGCAAGATCCCACCCAGCTAAGCTTATTGTTTATGTGTTTGACATTGAACAAAGAGTAGTTATATCTTATTGGGCATTATTTTTATTTGGTTATTGTTTTCACTTGGACTTTTAATCTGGAATGAACTCCAATCCAGAAATGAAAGACACAGGCTTATGGTCTAGATCTTGAGGAACAATGACTATGAAAAGCTTAGGCCCAGGCATGGTGGTACATACCTTTAATCCCGGGAGACAAAGCCAAACACATCTCTGAGGTCAAGGCCAGCCTGGGACAGAGCAAGTTCTAGATGAAGAAAAGCTTAAGTCAAGGCATGGTAATGCATGCCTTTAATCCCAGCATTCAGGAGACAGAGCCATGCAGACCTCTGAGTTCAAGATCAATCTATAGGAGCAAGTTCCAGGACAGCCAATCTTAGGCAGTGAGGGAGATGAAAACAGAAAGCTGGTAATAGAATAAATTGGGGGGGGGGGGGTGTTCCAGCCTCAGCAAGCAGCAGAACTCAGCTTCAGCAAGCCATGTGGTTCTGGCTTTAGAGTCAAGAATAGAAGGGACTACTGGAACAATTGATGTTGGTTAGCTAGAGCTAAGAAATTGGCAGTGATTAAAAAGAGACCAGCATCACTGGGGTGAAATCTTCTGAGAAGTGTTTTCCGAGAATCCAAAGAAGCTGTGTTCCAGAGATAGCCAAGATTGCACCTTGTGCTGCAGCTGTACTTGGTAATATGTAAGAATCACCCAGGTGGTACTGGTTTTGAAGGTATGAAGGGGTCATGGAGAGCAGCTGAGGCTTGGCACTGTGAGAGGCCAGGGAAGATCATTGGTGAAGGTCCAGCCTCAGTTGCACTTGATGGCCCAGGAGTGAAGGGGTCATTCAAAGAAGTTGAGGTTTGGCACCATGAAGAGAGCCTATGAGAGGCTATCAGTGAAGCCCAGTTGCAGCAGAAAACCCCAGAGTATTTGAGATGCCCATACCATGGGATGATCACCAAGAACAGAAGCAGCAGTAGAGTGGAGTCAACCAGGGCTTAGAGTGCTACAGAAGGCAGAGCTGGAGATGTGACCCAAGTCCGGATGTGAGAGGAGCCCAGAAGATCATGTGTGGATCCCAGACATTGAAACAAGAAGCTGTGAAGTTGATATTGACTCAGACCCCAAGATAATTAAAGATGCCAGAGACATGGGATACCTGCTGAGGAAAGCTGCTAACAGAGAGATCTGAAGATCGAGTTGACATCAGCCATGGAGATGCAGAGTTTGGAGTGTGCCCAGGTGGTCTTCTGTCTTGCTTTGGGCATTACAGTTAAGTGATTGGATGAATCTCTGGAGATTTTTTTTTTTTTTTGGTTTTTTCGAGACAGGGTTTCTCTGCATAGTCCTGGCTGTCCTGGAACTCACTCTGTAGACCAGGCTGGCCTCGAACTCAGAAATCCGCCTGTCTCTGCCTCCCAAGTGCTGGGATTAAAGGCGTGCGCCACCACCGCCCGGCATCTCTGGAGATTTTGAACTTGGACTTTTAACGTTGTTGAGACTGCTGTAGACTATGGAAACTTAAGACTATGGGAAGTTAAACGAAATGTATTTTGTGTCATGGTATGCCCCCCCCCCATAGACTCATATGTTTGAACAAGTCTATGTGGGCCAGGGAATGGAATATTATGGTGTCATTCATATATATATATATTTAGCCCAGGAAGTATCACTATTTGGAGGTGTGGCCTTGTTGGAGGAGGTGTGTCACTGTGGGTGTGGTCTCTAAGACCCTCATCCTACCTGCTTGGAAGCCAGTCTTCTCCTGTCTACCTTCTAATGAAGATATAGAACTCTCAGCTCCTCTAGCCCCATGTCTGCCTAGATGCTGCCATGCTCCTGCCTTGATGATAATGGACTGAACCTCTGAACCTGTAAGCCAGCCCCAGTTAAATGTTGTCCTTTATAAGAGTCGCATTGGTCATAGTGTCTCTTCATAACAGTAACCCTAACCAAGACAGTGCTAAAGGAGGGAACCCCTGTGCAGGACACTAGAAGGCTAGGAGGATCCTGGTGGTTTTCAGAGGGATCTCTGACTTGCTAAAGTGTCTTCTGAGGAAGGAGGGAATATGGGTAGTCACACTGGCCTATCATTTTCACTATCCACACACTTGAGGGTATGAAAGATGGCCCTGGGCAGCTAGGGTGGAGTTTGGTACAGCTGCCCAGCTGTGCTGTTGGAGGTCTGGTTTGGTCCCTTCCAGATCTGGCAGAAAACTGCTTTGGAAATATACAGGACTGACAGACTTGGGGGAGACTTTGGATTTACCTTTAACCACATTTAGTCAGAGTTGGTCACATTTAGTCAGACATTAATGATCATAGCTAGAGGCTGCTTGCAGGACCTCCAGGACATTCATTATACAGATGTGAAAATGAAGGCCGAGAGAAAATTACCCCACCAAAAAACACAGGTCGCCTCCCATTAGAGCCACACTGCTCTTAAGCTGTTTGGTAGTAGAGGTCCCATATACAGATGAGGCTACCACTAACTTCTGAGATTCCCCCCATTTCTGTGGCTGCATAAAGGAACCCTTCCAGAAAGCTATACTACCCCACACAAATTATTAGTATAACTTACCCATAGCCTGGGCTTCCAGAGATGAGGCCCAAAAGCTGACATGATTTATAACTTCCTGCAAAGTCCCTGCATTGCTTTCATGGGAAGGAGCGAGAACTTTAGACATCAATGATTAATCCATTAAATTAAAAATACCTTCGACCTCCCCACAGTTCAGACAAGTAGTGATTCATCCCCAAAACACAATAATCATCTTCAAATCTGCTTATTACTCCAGCTTGATACTTTCGTGACTTCTTATTTAAGAACATGTTTATGCTGCCTAAACCTTGGCAATGAGAGACTTTTCCCAAAGAAAATGGCCCTTTGTTTTATGGATACGAATGGAGTGTGGGTAGGTTTGTGGGTGTGGGTGTATACACCTGCATGTGGGGGCCAGAGGTCAACTTCAGGGACATTCCTGAGGAGCCACCCACCTTATTATTTTTGAGACAGAGTGTCTCACTAGCCTGGAGCTCACCAAGAATCCTAGGCTGGCTGGCTAGCTAGCTGGCTGGCTGGCTGGCTGGCTGGCTGGCTGGCTGGCTGGCTGGTTATCCAGAGAACCCAGGGACCACCTCCCTTTTTCCTCCTCCTGGCTTACTGGGATTACAAGCATGTGCCTCCACAGCCTGCCTTTCTATGCAGGTTCTGTGGTTGGAATTCAGGTCTTTGTGCTTGTGTTAGAGGCAAGGCACTCTACCAACCGAGCTGTGTCCTCAGCCCCCATGTTTTCACATGAAGGCTTTACAGGTGTCAAAGAAAGTATCTTTATCTGGTGTAGCTTAGTTTCACAATCTTTTTTAGTGTGCAGAAGATGAAGGGCAGGGGCTAGGAGTTGGGATATGCATGGCCTAAGACATGAGCAGTTGTGTCCTTACCATGCTACTGAAAGCTGGCATCTTTGTTTTGCTCTGAAAAGACCCCAGCCTTCTGGGTGCTTCACAGCCTAGGGTCCTCCTTAGGACCTGCCTGTTCTGGTAGACTCTACAGGGCTAACATTGAGTATGGCCAAAGCTTGTTACTACAGGGATCGGGGCTGAGTAGGTGCAGGCCAGGTGCTCACTCAGAGCCTAAGCCTCACCCTTAGGAGAACTGTTTGGTTTTATAGGCAGGCAGGCACTGAGGGCCCACCCAACTGAACTGTGCTTTTTTTTTTAATTCCTCACACTGGTTTTATCCTTGGCAAAGCTGTCTAGTGCCAAGCTTCACCTTCCATGTTGCAACTCCGGATAGAATGGGAGCTGAGAAGACCAAGGGGTCTCTGGTCCTGCCTCTACCCAGTTTCCCAGGATGGCCCATGCCCTCAGGGTACACACACACACATATACACCACACACACATATACACACTGCTGATAAATGACCTCACTATGCTCTGTCATTCCACTCTACCCCAACTACTCTGGGGGTGACACCGAGGAGAACTGACCCACTGGCTCGAGAAGGATCATGGCAATTTTCTCATCATCACAAGTACCCGAATGCAGCTCATAGCCATGTCTTGTATTCCTTACACGGGTGTACTGTAGTCCAGCCAGCCTATCTCTGAACCTCATCGGCTACACATCCCTCGCCCTCATCCCAGCGTCACTAAGTCCTCAGTTTCCCAGAGTTGCCCTCTTGACTTCCTGGCATGTACTTGTTCTATTTACTGAGAATTGTTCTTATCCCCTTACGTATGATGTATCTCCCAGCCATTCATTCAACAAGTCAGCATGCTTTGGCGTGTCACATCCCCGAGGGGATGTGGCTGTGGGCAGAAGTGCTAAGGAAGAAGCTTCTTAAAGAACAGAAGGAATAAGGAGAATCAGAGGAAACATATAATTTCATAGGATGGCAGGAGAAGGAGATGAAGAGGAGAGTATTGATGAAAGGGGGTGGGGAGGTCAAAGGTGACCCCAAATGTTCTGGAAAGGGAAGTCTGCCCTTTACTGAAACAAGGGGAAGCCAGTTGGGGGAAGACAAATCATGAACTCACTAAGCCTTGACCAATGGGTGGCGTCTACCAACAGACCCCCTGTGGAGTTGGGTACAGATGGACATCTAAGTTTTCTTTAAGGGCAAGGTCTGAACTGGAGGGATGCATTTCAGATGTGTCAGGAGACAGGTGTCAAGTCTATGGATGGGTTGGGCCACCGGAGGGTGGAGACCTGCGTTCAGAGCCAGGGCTGTGAGGAAAAGCCAGCTGAGCAGGTGGGAGGCCAGTGGGAACGAGGAGGGATGTGCAGGGTCAGGTGGAGACAGCACCTTACAAAGATCACTCAGCTGCGTGGTGCAGTCAGACAGGCCAGGGCCACGATTCGGGCTGCTGAGGTCAGGCCAGCACAGGGAAGCCACTGCAACCCAGAGAAGAACAGTTCCTACTAGATAGCTAGGTCCATGTGGCCAGACCTGGCTTAGGGGAGACTGAGGGATAAAGTAGGAGAAAAGGGTTGGGGTGAAGAGCAGCCTGTTTTTTTTGGGGGGGGGTGGTGGTTAGAGTCACTTTATTCTCTTTAGGAGAGAATGAACAGATTGTATGAGCTGAAGGGAGAAAAGTCCCTAGAAGTAGAAGCAGGTGAGGAGCAAGTGGTGTTTGTTATCCTGGAAGAGGAAGGGCTTGGGCTCAGCAGAGCAAACAGGACAGCAGTCTTGAAACCCAGCATTATTGTGCAAATGAAAAATAAAAAGATGATAGGTCAAAGGTACAGCACTTGCTGAGCGTGTGTGAAGCCTTAGGTTCTATCACACATACAATGGATGGACGGATGGATGGATGGATGGATGGATGGATGGATGGATGGATGGATTGAAGAGGAAGGGGCTGCTCTTAGGAAGCTACAAGAGAAGCAGTATCCTCAGGAGAAAGCCATGTTTCCAGGGGAGAAAGACAAATAGGTAAGGAGCTTCACTGAGGGAAGGGCCCATCAGGACAACATGACATGATGTCATTACAGAGGAAAAAGGATGAGAGAAGAGCCGGGTGAGCCTCACTCAGAGGTCTGAGGCAAGCTGGGGAGGAAGGAGCACTAGATTTGGGGCAACATGTCCCCTCTTCAGTTCCTCTCAGGTTCTCCTCAAGGAGAGTTGTGTCCTTAAGGAGACCTTCAGATGGGCAGAGGCTCTGTGTGTGTGTGTGTGTGTGTGTGTGTGTGTGTGTGTGTGTCCCTACCCTACCTCCTCCCACTCCCACCCCCACCTATGGAGAGTTTAGTTCCTTGAATTTAGGCATGTATTTTGTTGAGTGACTCATCCTACACCCTTAACTCTCAGTCAGGTGTCTTTCTGTTCTAGAACACTCACATATTTCAGTTTAAATTTAGTCCCAAATTGGCCTGAGAAAGCTCTCATCTCAGATCGGTGCACACAAGCCCTGGGAGGTGGGAACAGGGAACGGGGTGTACATTGTGTGTGATCAGATAGATGTTACCTGCTCAAGTGTGACAACGTCTCAGTCTACAGCACATGCCTGTCAGAGATGAGGGCAGAGACCAAGGCCAGTCTCCAGGGCTGGTACTGGCCATTGTGGGAATCAGTCCCGTTCCCTGGATAAGCTCGGCACCAATAAACAGACAGATACCACAGATTCCTTGAGGTTGGGTCTCTCCTGTAGGAGGAGGGGAGGGTAAAGCCTAATAGGCTCTGCTCCCCAGAGCTCCCCCTGGGGGTGATCATCACACCTACAACTCCTTCAGTCTTCTTTCCCACACAGAAAGCTCCACCACCCAAGGGACTGAGAGTCGTAGTGCTGTGTGCATCATGCCTGATACCCGGCTGGTCTTTCATAGATATCAGCTGGCCAATATTGAATTAACAGAGCCTTGTAAAATCAATCAAGGTCTTTAGTCAGGTGCTAGGCTTAGAGAGGAGGAGACCCTTCCCCCATTCGGTATTGCAATTGCTCTGTAATATCTTGGTTTAGCAAAATGACAAGGAGCAATGTCAGCTCTCAGTTCTCTCAGCCACGCGCTGAATTTTTTTTCCCTTTCTAGATAAACTCAGCATTATTTTTGTCAAGCCCCAACAGATCCATTTTAATTGGAATTAGATATAGTCTGTGGGTTAATTTGTCAGATCTTGTTTGTGACAATGGCAAATCTTCCTAATCAATGGTTTCCTCTCATTATTACCTTTTCTCACGCTGTCGCTAAGATTTTTACAGTTCTCATCACTTGGGTCCAGGCTGTTGTCTGCCTGGTCTATTCTGATCTATAAATAAGCTATTAACTTGGGATGTTTGATACTAGCTCTGTATTGTCATGCGATCTTAACCATCTTTTTTGGCTTGTGGCCTGGAGTGCAGCTATGGAAAACATCATTTTTCTCTATTCTATGGTTGCACTCTTGAATGTCCCTCTGCGAGACTGGAGAGATGGCTCGGCAGTTAAGAGTACTTGCGTAAGGACCGAGGTTCTAGAACCCACAGCAGGTGGCTCACAACCTCCTGTAACTCCAATTCCAAGGGAACTGGTGCCCACTTCTGGTGTCTGAGGGTACCACATGTCCATGGTGCAGGTACAGACAAACAGACACATACAGACATTTGTATGAATATGAATTTAAATCTTTTTATTTTGAAATGTTTCCCATGAGTGTCTTGAAAATTTTGACCTCAGTTTTGGGGTGTTATTTTGGAGGCTGGTAAGCCCTTAGGAGGTGAGGCTTGGATACTGGAAGTAGGTCACTATATGTAAGGCTGTGAAGTCGATACTCCCTTCAACCAACCACATTCTCTGCTGCCTGGCTTGTCACAGTATGAAGAGCCTCAGTTGTACCAGAAAGAGAGCCCCTCCCATTACCATGCCTTCCCCACCATGGTGAGCTGAGAGTCCTTCAGCTGTTTCTGCTGGCTGTTTGGTCGCAGGGATAAACACATCATTTTTTAATTTCTACACCTGCGCCGGGCAGTAGTGGCGCACGCCTTTAATCCTAGCACTTGGGAGGCAGAGGCAGGAGGATTTCTGAGTTTGAGGCCAGCCTGGTCTACAGAGTGAGTTCCAGGACAGCCAGGGCTACACAGAGAAACCCTGTCTTGGGAAGAAAAAAAAAGTCTACACCTGCATATCTTATCTTCCTTGACCACACTCCTGGAGCATCAGAGTTAACGTTGCTTCCTGTACTTTCTCCTTTTTTATTTTCCTTAAAGGAATGGTGTTGGTCCTTCTTTTTATGGACATATTCTTCATTTTGTTCCTATTTTACTGGGACTTGCATAGTCACATGCCGAGAAGGAATTTAGGTCTTTTTCAAAGGCTTTTTCAGTGTCTAGTAAGAAAATCAAATGATTTCTTTTTGGCCACCTCTGACTTTGGGTCCATTACAGATATTCCAGAACCCACTGAAACATACTCAGAGTCTGCTGTTCTGTTTTATGTGTGGCTGCATATCTGTATGTTCTTATGGGTGCACACATCCCTTGGCACATGGGTAGAGGTCAGAGGGCAACCTCGGGGGTTGTTCCGTAGACCCCACCTTGCTTGAGACAGGCCTCTTGTTCACTGATGCTGCCCATGAGCATCTGAGGATTCTCCTGTCCCTACCCCACATCTTGCTTCAGGAGAGATGGGATTATAGATACGTGCTGCTGAGTCCAGCTTTCTACGTGGATTCTTGGGATCTGAACCCAGGTCCTCATACTTGCACAGCAAATACGTTGTCCACTGAGCCATCTCTCTAGCCCAGTGTGTTCTTGAAATACCTGCTAGACATTAGCAGCTGTATTTATGATCCTGATTTACATAGGACTGTGGTGGTTTGAATGAAAACAGCACCGTTAGGCTCGGGTATTTCATTACTTCATCCAGGTTGGTGGAACTGTTTGGGAAGAATAAGAAAGTGTGGCTGTGTTGGAAGAGGTCTGTCACCAGAAGGGTGGGCTTTGGGATTTCAAAAGCCCATATCATCCCCAGTTAGCTCTCTCCCTGACTACTTCCAACTCCTGCATAAGATGTAAGTTCTAAACTCCCCCTCCAAGCCCTTCCCATCTTCCTTGCTGCCATGCCCCACCATGACCATAGACCCAACCTCTGAACTATAAGCCTCAAAGACATTTCTTTGTTCTGTAAGTTACCTCAGTCATGGTTCTCATCCCAGCAATAGAAAAGTAATTAAGCCAAGGACAGAGTGAGACAGTCACGACTTACTCATATCTCTGAGCCAGCTCTATAGCCCCAAAGGTTCCTTTTAAGTGACCCATTTCATTGAGGTCTTTGTTTTTATTACCCATAACTTAGTACAGCATTCTCATGCTCTCAAGGCTGTTAGTATTCTTTTTCTCTTGTTTTCAGTTGACCAAACTTGCTGTTCTTACGGCGAGGCAGCTCAAAGCTTTACTCATCGCTCTCTTGGCTTTCCAGTTGAGTTCTCCAGTCCACTTCTACCTCTGTGGGCTCTTCTGCTTCCTGTAGGTTTGCTCTGCGGCTGTCAGGCAGGCTGCTATGAATAGGTGGAGATCTTGCAAGAGCCCAAGCTCACTAATGCCCAGATCCTGGGTAGTCTTCAACTAGAACCTGGTTTTGTTCTAGAACCCTCTCAAACCACACATCACCAACAGCGCTCTGGGCCAATATAGCCTCCTTTCTCAAATTCTGTGCCTCTTGGACCCCATTTCTCCCTCTGCCCAGTGTAACTAACATGTGAGGAAGGTTCATCCTTTCCTATATGAACCAAGTGAGTCAAAGAAAAGCTTACATCTGTGTTCTTAAAAGCAACCCCCACCCACATCTCAACTGGTCCCACTCACCTCCTCCATCCTTAATGGTTGATCTGGGACAGAATCATCCTCGATGCTGGTATAGCCTGGGAGTCTATCCCCAGAACTTTGAGCAAAGAGAACCAGGGGGAGAGATGGTAGAGACATCTTGCTTTGGGGATACCCTGTGCTTGACTTGAATTTCCCCTCTTCCTTCCCAGAGGTCAGCCAGGGCAAGTCTTGGAACTCGAGCTGGGTTGTTAAAAGTGTCTATGGCAACTGCAGATCCACTGCTCCTACTGACTCTAGAGTCTCACTTTTGTCCTCTGCCCACTGAGCATGGACCACCAGAGTGCTACCTTACTCATCATCAGTGCCATTGGCTCCTCCTACATAAGTATCAAGTACTCTCTGCTATCCCCGAGAAGATTCTCATCTCAAATACAAGGATTCCTCCTTGTAATAGACAAAGGAACTGCCAGATAGTACTAAGAAAGCATAGTTATCCACTTCAAGAGGAATCCATCCCCCCCCGCCAAAAAAAAAGTGTGATTTGTTTAAAACTCATTTGTTTACATACATTCTAAAATCCTGTCTTACAGTATATAGAGTAAAATGTATTAATAAACATAAGCCCTTGTGAATGTGAGAAATGATGGAGTTTTTACTTCTAGGGACAGGATGGAAGACTCTCCCTCGCCCCCCTGAAATCTCCATTTCTCCAAGAGTCTTCCCCATGTAAGGGGCAGTGCACTGTAGAATGTGCCAGAATCTTGCCTACCTGTGTTCATCTAGCCATTGGGTCAGGTCATACACCCAAGCTGAAACTTAACCACCAGGGGGCAGAACTGAGTCACTCCCCAGCCAAGGAGGACACATCTTTCTTTCATGCAGGTTCCAGAGCTTAGGGAGTGAAGGAATAAAAATGACCCACTGGAAAATCGATGGGCTTCCCCAGAGCTGTGATGTAATTAGCAGCCCTGCCAGTCAGTGCCTATAAGTGCTTCGTGAAGCATTTCCTGAAAGAAATTAAGGCCCTGTCCAATGGCTTTCCGATAACAGGAATAATACATCTGAATTTCATTCATTGGGAGATTAATTCCAGCCGCTGGTTGCTCTTTACATCCTGCAGCTGAACAGCATTAAATATTTGGATGTCTTTCTGATCATATTTAGAACAAGGGTGGAAGCCATGAATTACAGGATGCAACACAGGTTGCGTTTATTACTAGTAATTCATTTTATAGCTTTTTTCCTTGGTGCTTGGATTGTCAAAGATGATCACTGTAAACTGGTCCTGAGGCCTCCAAAGTTACCTCTCAGGTTCACCCTCTAGATCTAAGGTCTCAGGGGTTGACTATAGGCCCAAGACTAGGTGTGGGTTTGTTCTTACCAACACTGATTCTCACCCACAGTGCCACCAGTCATCCGTGTCTATCCAGAGACCCAGGCTCAAGAACCTGGGGTGGCAGCCAGCCTTCGATGCCATGCTGAGGGCATTCCCCTGCCCAAAATCATATGGCTGAAAAATGGCATGGATGTCTCAACCCAGATGTCCAAACAGCTCTCCCTCTTGGGTAAGAACTGCACATGAATCCCAGGACAGGAAGTGAGAGGCAAGATCATGGCTGAGTCTGGCATGTTAATAGGAAACAGGGATCCCCTGTTAACTGGCATACACAGGTTTCATGGGCATCTAAGAGGTCATTAGCCAGATTCAAGGTCACCCCCTATTTCAGCAGTGCCACCCTATCCTGGGTCCAGTCCCAAGAATGTTGGCTGCCTTCAGCCATACCCAATGACTATGCTTTTAGCTCAAGGCACTTCAGAGATCCTGAGAAGGTGGTTGGGAGGGCACATGAAAGGATATTCCCCCTGAGAGCGCCACCCTGTGCACTCTTCCCTCTACAGCCAATGGAAGTGAACTCCATATCGGCAGCGTTCGCTATGAAGACACCGGGGCATATACCTGCATTGCCAAGAATGAAGTGGGTGTGGATGAAGATATCTCCTCCCTCTTCATTGAGGACTCAGCTAGGAAGACTCGTGAGTACCCCATTGGCTCTGAGGTCCTCACTGAGCTGTACAGCAGTGTTAGGGGGACAAGGGGAAATACACTAACTCTCCAGGGCCACGGTCAGCAACTGGGAGCCTCTAAAGGCTGGGATAAATCTCTTTCCTCAGTACACAAAGCTAGGTACAGATGGTTCTCAAGCAACCTACACAGCTCTGGAAACAGACGGTAGAAGTCTCTCATCAGGACACAGAGGCCAGGACTACAAGGAAGCCAAATACCCCAACTCTGCCCCTGCCTCCTATGTGATGTATGACTGGAAACTCATACATCCAGGTGCTCCAGGTGGCCTAGATGTTCGCAGGTGCAGACAGCCATCCCCTCTCTTTAGTTATACTTTCTTTGATCTGAAATTACGGAAATGAACCCTTTACAAGTCTTAAATAACTTTAAGTTTTTTTGTCGTGTACCTGGGTGTGTGGTTCACACATAGGCCAGAAGGGCTCAGATCTCCTGAGGCTGGAGTTGCAGGTAGTTAAGAGCTGCCTGCTGTGGGGTCCTGGGAATTGAACTCTGGTCCCCTGGAGGAGCAGCATATGCTTAAATTGGTGGGACATTTCTCCAGGACCTTAAATAACTTTTTCACCACAGCGAACTGTAATTATTCTATTGTATTCATGGTATATGTGCATATGCAGACACAAGCATGAATGGGGTTTAGAACTCTCCGTGGTGTGAGGAGCTACCAGATGTATACAACTGGGAGGAGAGTGGCCCCTCCTCCGGGAATCATCACCTACCTCATGGGCTAAGCATCCTATCCCTTATAACCACTGCCTCCCCAGGGGGTCCCTCAGTAGACATCATGGCATGGGTGCCATTCACTCCCTCTTGCTAAGTCAGACTCAAGCTAAGCTTTGATCATTGACTGAGAGAGAGAATATTCTTCCATGGAGAGTCTTAACTGAAAATCGGCTTTCCTGATAGATGGGAAATTGGCAAGAGGCTGCTCGTTCATCATTGCCCACAGAATCGGGGAGGCTGCTGGACTCCTAGGACTCCGGTTTAAAGATTCATTTAGAAAGAGAAAGCATTCTGAGACCTAGAAGTATCCACATGGGTCAAGCACTATGAGCTGATATTGTTGCTGGACCAATGAGTGATTCTTCAAGCGACAAGTAGATTCTAGAATGTTCCTTAATGGAGTGAATCACAGCAGTGAAGGTTTGACATTGTCCTTTTCTCTTTCCCTCCTGGCTATCATGTTGCTGATCTAATACTCGGCTGCTACAGTGGCAAACATCTTGTGGCGGGAAGAAGGTACTGTGACTGTCCTGTGTCATGCCTGAAATCACATGTATTCTCGGTTCCCCGAGCTTCCCTGAGCCACCAGCTTTGCAGAGCCTATGTACCAAGGAGAGAGGGGACTCAGTCAAAATCACATGGCATGCACATGCACAGATACAGCTTAGGCTCCTGAGCTTTGGGCACTGAGCCTGACACAGTACATGTAAGGCCCACAGCAGGGTTGCTGGCTGTAACTTCATGCATTCTCTGCTCCCCAGCTTTGGTGCCTCAACTGCCAAGTACACTCAACTTGTGCTCTTATGTTTTAAGCAGTGGTAGGCTGTTAGGCCTTTGCATGCTGTTAGGGTACTGCAGAGGGACTCGGGTTTATGCAGCAGAGACTTGTAAGGAAACACAAGTCTACTGGGGTTGCTGTGTACTGTTGGAACCCAAGGCACACTGAAGCCACCTTAGACAATAGGGCTGGTAGGTGATGAAACACTGAACAAATCCCATCTCACCTCAGCAGTTGAATGCTTTGCCTTTCTCTGCTGATTCTCAAGTCCTAGAGAAGCCGGAATATAGAAGCCAAAAGAAAGGGATCACAGGCCCCAAGGCACACTCAAATCTTAATAGGAGAGAGACCAGACAACAGCAGCAAAGGAAGCTGGGAACCCTTTGGAACCCAGTAGTAGAAGCTAGATTTCAGCAGAGTCTTCTAGAGGGCGGATCAGAAGGCTGTGTCTCCTGTGAGGTTGACTGTGTGTTGAATGAGTATTGACTCTCACTTTCCCATACTGACTGAGCTCCATGCTGCACTCAGCTGGAAACATAGCTGTATGTACAAACCCTGTGTGGGCTCCATTAAGATGTCAATCTTGTGTTGACTTTTCTGGTGATTGGCTTTCAAAGAAGCCCAGGGAGGCTGTGCCCAGAGTGGCTGTTTCAGCCCAAGGTTTGTAAGGTGGATCATTCATGGCAGAGGTATTTTGGCATGGTGCCTCAGACATTGAGATTGCTGAGGGGGTAGGGGGGCTGCACTGAACCATATGCATATATAGCTAGCCCTATATGATTCTCCAAGGGACAACTAGGATTGGCCATTGAGAGCAATGCCATGTGCTCCCCAGCCTGGGCATCTCTGAGGGACTGGGTTCCAGCAGCAGGAACCTGTTTGCCTAAGCAGGAGAGACAGGGTACTGCAGAGCTGGTGTAGGTTATGTTGGTTCCCAGCCTTGGGAACTGACGTCTACCCTTCCCCACCAGGAGATGACGTTACACCTCTATTATGCTGCTGTGCCTTGTGTGGCCCTACCACACAAGAAGCTCACAACTACATTGTGTTCACTCCTCCCAGGCCTCAGCGTGGGAAACATGTTCTATGTCTTTTCCGACGATGGCATCATTGTCATCCACCCTGTGGACTGTGAGGTCCAGAGACGCTTGAAACCTACAGAGAAGATCTTCATGAGTTATGTGAGTTTCTATGACTGAGGCAGCTTCTGTGTCGTGCATGGTCAGAATCCAGAGGTCATGCTCCACATGTGTGCATGTGTGTGAGAGTCTGGGTTCCTTCAGTTCTGGTCATTATATGTAGGTGTGGTTCTAGGCTAAGGAAGGAGCAAGAGGCAGAGAATTCTAGCTCTCCATACTTCGTCCAGCAGCCGTGAGGGCCAGGGTGCTGCCTATGCCCTGGACTACTTGATACCCGACCTTACCTGCCCTTGGGGGTCAGAGGTGAGGTGGCACAGAGTCAACGACAGTCTCCAGGAGCAGGTGAGAAACACCAAAGCAAGCTCATCTGAACACTGCTGTAAGCTCCTTTAATACCCTCCACCTGCACCCCACTGGTCTCCCAAAAAAAAAAATCTCTTCAAAACATCAGTTCCTGATTGGCTGGCATTGTCTGCACCAGCAATCCTTGGTCTCTCATGCAGTCTTCAACTAGGTCCTCCAGCAGGAGATGCCTTTGTAGCTGAGTAGCCACCTGGTGTTTACATAGAGGTGGCCCCTCCATTCCTGCTCCACCAGGGTACACTGGATTCCTGGCCCCCAGAACTTCATAGTCAAATAGTAGGGACTGCAAGGTGAGCAGACAGCATCTAGACAGGTGTTCTTGTGGTGACCCTTCGGCATGGACACACGTGAATGAATGCCCAGAGTCACAGAGGTACTACAAATGAGACATAAAGCCAAGTGTCAAGTGACAGGTACCAAGGGAGGGGGCAGCAGAAAAGATAACCACTGGGGGAAGGCATAGGGGACCCTCCCTACTCCCATTCCCCTGGGTTCCCTCAGGCTGCCACCCCCGAGCAGTTATGCCCTGACCCTGTTAGGCATGGGGTCATGGTCCTGCTTGCCAGGTAGCATCTTGTGATACCAAGTAGCAAATGCTCTAAAGAGAAACTATCCAGCAGTGGGAGGAAGAGCACGTGGGCTCATCCTGGATGATCGAGTTTAAGGCACCTGTGAAAGAACCAAAGAGGGTCTGAAGGTATGTTTCTGAGCTGAAGATAGAGATCTGGGCACCATCTGGGTGTGAGTGTTGTCAAAATCTGAGGAATGGACAGGGGCATGGCTACTGACTGAGATGGACATTCAACAGAGACCTGAGTCCTCAACCACTCAGGGGCAGGCTGACTAAGAGAAACCAGAGGTCAGGCTTAGTACAGGGTAACAGGGAAATCAAAGAGAATATTCATCATGGAAGACAGGGAAAACAATGTTTCTATCTTTAAAAATATAAAATACAAAGGACCATAAGGAAGGGGGTGGGGGAAGCAGTGAGCTTTGTACAGAATGGGCGAGACTGGAGTAAAAGAACTTGTTGTATATACAGTGTAAGGTGCAAGAGGCAGCGTGTAAGAGTGAAGTGCACACAAGCAGCTTAACTAGAGATAGACACTTGGCAACGTGCTGTCCTTGCAAGCATGGGGGCCTGAGTTAGAAGATCCTTGAGCCTACTTTAAAAGGGGACATGGCTGGAGAGATGGGGTGGTGATTAAGAGCACGTGTTGCTCTTACAGGGAACCCAGGTTCAGTTCCCAGCAACCACATGGTGGTTCACAACCATCAGAAACTCTAGTTCCAGGTGGTCAGATGCCCTCTACCTGCCTCCAGAAGCATCAGGCGCACATGTGGTATACATACAAACATGCAAGCAAAATGTTTTAAAGCATATGTTTGTAATTCCAGCCTGGGAGAACAGAGGCGGGTGTTGGGTAAAGTGAGGGTCCTGCGTCTGCCCCACCATGGGGCTAGAGCTGCTCGGGGAGGCAGGATGCTGGACTCGGGAAGTTTGACTCCATTCACCCCACACTAGCTGAAGAAGAGCTGAGAAGAAAGTGGGGGCCAAGGGGCTGGACTGGCCCGCAGCCAAAGGGGAGAGGGCTGCACCCCATGGGAAGAGTCCTTGGCTTGTCGATGCAGCTTGGCTTGGCTTGGTCACAGGTGGCTGGCTTGGGTTGGTGGTCACTGTGGCCGGGAATGCAGAGTTCTTCAGGAGATTAGACAGCTCTGTAGGTAAAGGCCTCCATTGCTCCCCACAGCAGGTCCCAATGAAAGAGAAATAGTCCATGGTTCTAAGGGGTTTATTGTCATGGAGGAAAGTAGATGAGAAACCATACCCCCTTTTCTCAGGGCAGGCCTGAGGTTAAATACCTTTTGCAAGGAGGAGGGTCTGGGAAGAGCTTAATTGGCTAAGCCCTTCTGGCCTTTAGGTACCTCATTAATATGGAGATCTATCTTGAGGCTACATGACTGAAAAACACAAATCTATGAAGGGCTGTGGCATCGTGTCAGGAGCCCGGAGTCTGGGGGGTGTGGTAAAGCGCATGCTGTCCCTCAGGGTTATCTTGGGTCACAGGGCTTCCAGCCTGTGCTCAACCAGAAACCAGGCTGCCTTTCACAGTCCTACAGGCAGGCAGACTGTGACATTCATTGGCCAGCTAGCCTAACCTACTTGGTGAACTCTAGGCCACTGAAAACCCATCTCAAAAATAGTAATAGAATGGGGCTGGAGAGATGGCTCAGTGGTTAAGAGCACTGACTGCTCTACCAGAGGTCCTGAGTTCAAATCCCAGCAACCACATGGTGGCTCACAACCATCTGTAATGAGATTGGATGCCCTCTTTTGGTGTGTCTGAAGACAGCTACAGTGTACTCATCAATAAAATAAATAAATAAATATTTAAAAAAAAATAGTAATAGAAAACTAATAAGGCGGCCAGTCCTGGGGGGGATGACATGGCCTCCACCTCCACAGGCATGTGCAAACTTACACACATATGAACACACATGAATTCGGGAATAGCGAGTGTGCAGACAGTACCTAAAGCCATAGGTTTCCATGAGACCAACAAGGAAATAGACTTTAGAGAAGAAATCCAGGAATGAGCCCAGGGCTATTCCACATAGAAAGATCTGCAAACTGAGAACACAGTGACAGAGTGTTGACCTTGGTGAGGAAGACAAAGGTCAAGTGAGAAGTTGGTGGTGTGGCAGGGCCTGCATGCTGTTGTATGTATGAATTCCAAGGAGTTTGAGGAACGAAAAAAAGATATCCAAGAGGGTGGATGGCTCAAGAGCCCAGGGATGCTGGAGTGGGGTAGGAGAACAGATACATGGCTGGCTGTCTCCTTACAGGAAGAAATCTGCCCTCATATGGAAGGAGATGCTACCCAGCCTTGCCGATGGGCCTCTGCAGTCAATGTCAGGAATCGGTACATCTACGTGGCCCAGCCAGCACTGAACAGAGTCCTTGTGGTCGACGTCCAAGCCCAGAAGGTCTTACAGGTAATAGCTCTTGGAAGAAGTGGGAAAGACTTGAAATCCTGAGGCAACACTTCCTTTGTGCACACTCCCCAGCTCCTATAAGAAGAGCTTAGCCAAGGGAGAGACTTCTGTGCAGCTGCCTATCAGGTATATATCACCATGTGCCCAGCACATTATACATGTTCAAAGACTAGCCATGAATGAGTGCACTGGAGGCTCCAGCATGGACTCTAGTCAGGGAGGCAGAACACAAAGCCAAGTTTCCAGGTGCTGTAAGGAGCGAGAGCTGGAAAGCCAGGGTTGATGTGCCCAAGGAGCTGTAAGACTGCTTAAACCTGACTCTCCCTCTGGAGCTGAACAGAAGCTGAGATCTGAATGCCTCCTAAGACACAGAAGGTGGAAGCAGCATGCAGTGATGAGGGGGAGAGGCGGAGGCAGTGAGCTCAGGGATAAACAGGAACCAGCCTCCGGAGGGCCTAGGAGGCCAGCGAGGCTGTAGAATAAAGTCAAGGTGAAAGACAAAGCCACCAAAAGGTTTCTGAGCATCAGTTAACTCAGCTGCTGCCTTACAAAAGCAAGAGAGATGGAGCGGGGATGTGGTGGAACTCGTTTCAGGCACAAGATGGTGGCAGCTTCAGAGGACCATGATGAGAAGTTAGTGGATTCATTTATTTTCAGTTATGTGTATGTGCACATGAGCATCAGATCCCACATAGCTGGACTTACAGGCAGTCGTGAGCCACCTGATACAGGTACTAGGAACCTAGCTTTGGGCTTTGGGAAAAGCAGTAAGCACTCTTAACCACTGAGCCATCTATTCAGCCCTCCTAAATCTATTTCTGGCAGGTTGAATGTAAGGTTTGAGAGGAAAAGAAAGGAAGCACATGGTTCACTTCTTGGTTAGCTTGAGCATAGAATGGTTATATCATCTATAATCAATGATGGGTTAAATTATGTCCCCAAAGACATTCCATGCCAGAAAACTAAATGTTATCTTATGCAGCAAAAGGGACAGTGTAGGTATGGCTGAGGATTTTTCAAGTCAGGAGATCCTGGAAGATCTGGGTGGACCCTGGCTGCAGTCACAAGTATTCTTGTAAGGGAGAGGCGGAGGATAATTTGATCACAAATGAAATCAAGGATGCGAGGATTTAAGATGGTTCATTTCAAGGCTGAGCATAGAGCGTGGCACAGATGGGAAGGAGATTAAATGTGAAATGCTGTCAGGTATTTAGGTAGACATATCAAGTAAACAAATCTGAAGTCAAAGGAAAGATCAGCTGGATCTGTCTACTTGAGTGTCATCACCCCCTGGCCTGATTTAATCTAGAAAACTAGCTGAGATATCCCAGGGTATACAGACAGTCAAGAGGGAAAGGATGGAGGCCTGAGGCCCTCCCACATATAAAGATCAAGAAGCAGAGAGATGGACACCCAAGAAAGACATCTGAGGAGGAGCGGGCAGAGAGGTAGGAAGAAAACCTGGGGCAGTGGTACTCCAACAGGCAGAAATAGTCTCAAGAGGTGCTTTCCATGTTAGGACAGCTTGAGAACTGGCCCCTGGATTTCATCTTACTGCATTGTAGAACACCTTAGTCACAATCACTAGGATGACAACGATCAAGGCCGCTCTGGGGAAGGGAGCTCAAGTCAGAATGACAGGGGAGAGTGTGTGGTGGGGATACAGGCAACTGCATGGACGGGTCTCAATGCCAAACTATGAGAATAGAAATGAGAAAGGGGGTACCAAAGGAATGTTTTCAAAGACATGTTACCCCAGATTATGTATGCAAATGCTAATGGCAACAACTGTTTCCACACTCCTCCCGTGGATCACCAAAGTCAGTGAGTAGGCTCCAGTGCACACGGGTGGGGACACCAGCTGAAGCCAAAAGAATATGCCTCCACTGGGTGCAACTAAGCCACACAGGAAGTGTGTGTTAGATTACTTTTTTGAATTCTTTTTTCACTGAAACAAAAGGAAGATTCTCACCAGGTGAAAGCTAAAGCGTGAGATCAGACTGACCAAGCGCATGCGCAAGGAAAGCTGGACAATGTGATTGCCCACTGAAGGGCTGGGACTAGAAACTTAACCTGCAGCCAATCAGCAGAGTTGTCTCTGTCCTGCCCTGGGAAACACGGCTGTAAAGAGCAATTGGTATCGCCAGAGTTGTGATTTTTTCTGGTAGATGCAACAGGTTTTCACTTTGTCGTTTTGTAACTGATTCCTGTGATCAGAGAACGCAATAATGAATAATTTTCATCTTTTGAAGTATATACTAAAGCTTATTTTAAAACCAAACTCCTGATCAACTTTGATAAATGTTTTGTGTTTACGAGAACATGTATTCTGGTATTAGATGCGCTATTTAATATGTGTCAGTTGCGTCAGGTTGATTCATTGTGCTGTTCAGATCTCCTTTCTTAGGTGATTTGTTTTGTCGGTTTAGTCTATCAACTGCTGGGGTGTGTTTTTAAAATCCACTCTGCCTGTGGAGTTATCTACCTCTCAAAGTTCTATCACTTTTACCTTAGAATTGTAGTCCCTTCCTAGAAGAAAGATTCTTTTTTTCTTATAAAATATTCCTTTTTCATCTCTGGTAATACTGTGAATCTGTTTTTTAATAACGCTGGTTAGCTAAATCATATTTTAATTAGCATTCTCATGCCATAATTTTCCAACCTTCCTATTCCTTATATTTAAGATGTTCTTTCATAGCATTTAAGTTTTATCTAGTTTAATTAGTCTCTTAAAATATTTGGTCCATTAATATTTAGTATAATTGGTATAGTTAAGTGTCTCTACAACCTTACCTTTTATTTAGCCTGTTTATGTTGCTTTTTTTCTCATTTTTGTTTCCTTGTAGCTTTAACAAATATTTGTGTTCTATTTATTCTCCATTATTTATTGAAGATGTACCTGTGTTATCATCATCTTAATAACTACAACACACATCTTTATACTGATACTATCACATGTAAATTGTTAACTTCTGTCTTGGCTTCCTTTCTTGCTACTGTGCTAAAAAATACCCTGACAAAAGTACTTATGGGGGGGGCTGGAGAGATGGCTCAGCGGTTAAGAGCACTGACTGCTCTTCCAGAGGTCCTGAGTTCAAATCCCAGCAACCACATGGTGGCTCACAACCATCTGTAATGAGATTGGATGCCCTCTTCTGGTGTGTCTGAAGACAGCTACAGTGTACTCATAAATAAAGTAAATAAATCTTAAAAAAAAAAAAAAAGTACTTATGGGGAAAAGGGTGTGATTCCAGATCCATTGTTGCAAGGAAATCAAGTACAAAACAGCCAGTCACAGTGCTAGTTAAGAACAGCCAGTCACAGTGCTAGTTAAGAACAG
>NW_021604703.1:3163788-3192998 GCF_004785775.1 Grammomys surdaster | reverse complement strand
CACAGTGCTAGTTAAGAACAGCCAGTCACAGTGCTAGTTAAGAACAGAGAGCAATGAATTAATAAATGCTCCTAGTGATAGCTTAGCTTACTTTCTCCCCTGCCTAGAGAATGGTGCTACCAACAGTGGGTGGGACTTTCCACCTCAGTTAATGCAGTCAAGATAATCTAACATAGACAAGCCCAGCTGCCTAATGATTCTAACTTATGTCATATATATAGTTCAACACTAGCCATCACACTTCACTTCTTCAATAATCACTAACTCCTTTAACCTTCTTCCTGCCTTTTGTATTACTATAGTAATATACAAAATTAATTAATATCTATATCCAGGCAATAACTGATATTTACCCATATATTTATCTTTCTCATCCCCTTTATTATTAAGATATGTGGTAGTTGTTTTGACAGCATCTCATTCCATAAACCAGGCTAGCCTTGAACTTCCAATCCTCCTGCATCAGTCTACCAAGTGCTGGAATGAGGTCATTTTTTGTTAGCTCTTTTAGTGTTGCTGGAAACAGATCTCTGTTTTGTCGTGAGTGAAAATATTCACTCTTTATTTCTGAATAACTCTAGATGACAGTTGTCTTCCTTCAGCCTCATAAGATTCCATCTTTGTCTTGCTTTGTTGCTGGGCCAGCTGTATCTTCCCTGCCTCCTCCTCCGCATTCCTCTTTGTTTAGCATTTTAACTGCAGTGTAAGGTTTCCAGAAGCTCTTGAGTTTGTGTACTGAACATTTATTAGATAGAAAAATTCTCAGCAATTATGTCTTTACATACTCTGCTTCCTGGTGCTCAACTCTCTTCCTTAGGACTACCCATCCCTACCCTCACCCCAACCCCCACCCTGTCTTTAAAATGTTTTGCCTTTCCATTATATCATACATACATGTCTCCTCCTGTTTCAATTCTGTATGTCCTGCAATGTATCCTTCAGTTTACTAATCCTGCCTTCTCCTGTATCTAATATGGGCTTGCCTAATTATTATTATTATCATCAGATAATTCATTTTTACCTTCAAATTCTCTATCAATTCCCAACCTCATAAATTCTTAATTGTCTTCTTGTGGCCCTTCCTATTATGATTTTGAATATTAAAAAAAAAAAAAAAAAAAGATATCTGCCTCTTGAAATGCCTAGTGTTTATTTTAATCCCAAAATTCTACATATTTTTAAGTTGTAAAGTCTTTAAAATAGCTGTCACCAATCAGAAAGATTTGCCCTTTCCTCTGCTAGGCAGGAAGAGTAGCAAGTTGATCATTTTAAAATTTCTTGAGGGCTGAGTCTGCTCTGTCCGTTCCCTAATCCTGAGGCTTTTCACTCAGGCTCTTTTCTCCTGACAGACTTCAATGCCTCAGCACAGTGAGACTACGGAAAATCCCATTCTGAATTTAATCAACTTTTGAGCTTAGCTTTTCAGCTCCCTCTTTCACAGCACTGAGTAGGAGCATGAAATCTCACAAGAAGGGATTAAGTAGTAACAGAAGACAATGGCTACTGTCTAAATGCCAAGAAAATTTTGCAGCGAAGAGGGCAGATAAACGGGACATGTTTGAGAGGAGAAAACACGGGAGAAGGATCTTTACAAAGATTAAGAAACTGATGTCCTCAGACGGTAGCTTTGCCATGGAATAGAAAGCTCCAGTTGAAGCATGACAATGCCGGGTGCCAAAGCCTTTGGTAATTTGGTATTAGTTCCTTGTCTCATTGCTATGACCAGAAGCAACTGAAGAGAGAAAGGTTTATTTTGACTGGAGGTTTAAGGGTTCAGTCCACTACAGCCCCAAGAGTCTTCAGTGTGAAGGGTCTTCAGTGTGAAGGGGCTGCAGTGTGAAGGGGCTGCTGCGACTGAGTCCACCATCAGAAAGGAGAGAGATGACTGCTGGTGCTCAGGATGCTTACTCTCTGCTTTCCCTTTTCAGTCAGACTGTGGAAGGTAGCTCCCACATTCTCTCCCTCAGTTAAACTTCTCCAGGAACACAAGGTCCCAAGCACAGCTCAGAATGTGTCTCCTGGCTGATTACAAAACCAATCCAGATGAAAGTGAACACTGACTACCACCATAGTGAAAGCAGTAGCCAGGAAGTGGGGAGACAGGCCAGCCTCATCAGAGGCCAAGAAGTGGGGAGACACACCAGCCTCATCAGAGGCCAAGAAGTGGGGAGACACGCCAGCCTCATCGGAGCCTACATCTATCTTGAGAAGTAATTAGAACCTCTCCCTGGGACTTCAGTGGATGGGAGCTATCAATTAGAACAAGAAAATAAAGGGAGACTTTAATGAGTTGAACAAGCAAAATTACAAGTTGAGTTCTGCACATTAATGTGAGGTCCTCTATGAGTTCTTAGAATTCAGTACCAGGGGAAAAAATAGATGAGGCCAATGGAGAAGCTCTAGGACATACCAACTCTTGTCAGGAAGAAGCAAAGAAAGATGCAGAGAAACAAAGAGGTTAAATGGAGTTTCTAAAAGAGAATGGTGTCCACATAAATCCTATAATGCTAAAAGGAGGGTCATGAAGTGACCTCTGAACTTTTAAGCCGGTCTAGGACTCCTCCCTGCAGTCATGGAAGACGAAAGGGTGGGGGCGGGGCTCCGTAGAGAGTTGTTTAGCAAATTTGGCCCAGTGTGGACAGAGATGGTCATTTTTTTTTAATTTTCTACCTGACTAGAAAGAAACTTCAGAAATTATGTTTATGAGGTATAAGTTATAGTGATCAAGGAAGTGGAGGAAAGCCATTGAACCCATGGAGGAAGTGGGACTTTGGGGCCATGTGGTGGATAGTTATATGTCATGTGAGAGACAGGAACATCATTTGAGAAAATGTTCCATAAAATGGCCTGTAGGCAAGCATGGAGAACATTTTCTTAATTGGTGATCAATAGGGAAGGCCTTTGGGTGGAGCCACCCCTGGGCTGGTAGTCCTGGGTTCTATAAGAAGACCGGCTGATCAAGCCAAAGGGAGCAAGCCAGTAGGCAGCACCCCTCCATGGCCTCCGCATCAGCTCCTGCCTCCAGGTTCCAACCCTGCTTGAGTCCCTATCCTGACTTCTTCCAATGATGAACAGTGATATGGGATCATAAACTAAATAAACCTTTTCCTCCCCAAGATGCTTTGGTCAGGTGTTTCATCACAACAATAGTAAACCTAAGACAGGGCTCATCTATATGGATTTGAAGGCATCAAACATGGTGGGCAAATAGACAGAAAGATGCCGGAGAAGGCAGAAAACCTGTGTAAGCATCTTCACTGAGCATGGGGTTATGAGGAGAGCTGGGGTTTCATAGCCCAGGATCATGATCATCAACGAACAGTTTTGTTTGGTTTGGTTTGGTGTTTTTGTTTTTTTGTTTTTGTTTTTGTTTTTCGAGACAGGGTTTCTCTTTATAGCCCTGACAGTCCTGGAACTCACTCTGTAGACTAGGCTGGCCTCGAACTCAGAAATCCACCTGTCTCTGCCTCCCAAGTTCTGGGATTAAAGGCATGTGCCACCACTGCCCAGCTAAGGAACAGTTTTGTAACATAAAACTACACTGTGGGAGAGATGGCTCAGCAGTGAAAGTGCTTGCTGCTCCTGAATCGAAGCCAAGCTTGGTTCCCACCACCCACATTAGTTAGGTGGCTCAACAATCTGAGGGTCCAGCTCCAGGGGAGTCTAGAAAAAAGTCCTTTCTTCTGTCCTCCTCAGCACCTACACTCACATACAACATACATAGAATTTTTAATTTAAACAAAATTCTACACTATAAAAAGGAGGAAACGGCATTCCTGTGGTAGGAGATGCTGTAGACTTGATAGGTAGCAGGCTCACAGATGCTTCAATTCAAAAAGTGAGTGTGAGTGAGCTTGCTGATGCTGTAGTCTGAGTGTGAGCCTGCTGATGCTGTAGTCTGAGTGTGAGCCTGCTGATGCTGTAGCCTGAAAACTGATGAGTGTGCAACAAAAAGTAAAACAAAGGTAAGAGGTGGATAGCAATGGGTGGTCTCAAAATCTACCTCAGGGTAGAAAGAAGTACCAACTTACCAGAAGCCAAGTAGATACTGAGGGTCCAAGAGGCACCGAAGACTTCTAGGGGAATAAAAAGAGATTCCTGGAACGGGTTCTTGAGTGGAATTTGAAAAACCTCTATGTTTATTCTTCATCCAAGTTGGACCTAGGATACTTTAGGTAAAAGATGGGCAAGAAAGTAAATGCTTCAAAGATACAACTCATTGTGTCCTTTTGTCCTCTGAGGACAAAGCCCATGAGAAGGCTTCTATACTGGGTTTCCAATAAGGATTGCTGGCAAGGGTTCAAGGCCAGCTTCCTAACTCTCCTTGAGAGAGGACCACATACACAAAAGTCCATACCATCTTGATGTGACTGTCACATCAGCTGTAACCTCAACAATGACCAACTTGTCACTGTTTCTTTTCAAGTCCATAGGTGTGGACCCTCTGCCAGCTAAGCTGTCCTATGACAAGTCACATGACCAAGTGTGGGTCCTGAGCTGGGGAGACATACACAAGTCCCAACCAAGCCTACAGGTAGGTTGAGCATGTTAAAGCTGATACTCAGCCTATACAGGATTCTGTTGCTATAAAGTAATTGTCTCATGCCTTTCTGGGTGGCCAGCTATCCAACTTATTTCTACAAAAGCTTGAAAAGAAAGCAAGAAACCATATTATAAGATTTACTTGTGATCTAAGAATAAACTCTCACTTGAAAACCTATCTGGAGTAGATTGGCCAATAGGCATGTCATTGGATAAATCATCTTGATTCTTGATTGTTAATTGAAGTAGGAGGATCCAGCCCACCATGGGAGGCACCAACCCCTATACAAGCAGTTCTGGGCTGTGTAAGAAAGCTAGCTAAGCTTGAACCTATGCCCAAGCCACCAAGTAGTGACCTCCAAGGTTCATGCTTGGGTTTTGACCCTGACTTCCTCAAAAATAGACTGTGACTTGGAAATGTGAGCTGAATAAATCCTTTCCTCCTCTAAGTTGCTTTAAATCAGAGTGTTTTAGCACAGCAACAGAAGGAAACTAAAAATAGCTTCCAAACAATACTCCCATATTAGGTATTCACAGGATATCTTCAACCAGGACTACAACTGAAAACAATGTAAAATTATCAAATTCTAATGTCATGACAATTCAGTCCCTGCCTAGCCCCACCATACTTGATTCTCCTGAGTTGACAACTCTTTGGGACAAATAGGATGAGCCTCTGAAGCCCAGACAGTGAAAAGGAAGATACGGTATTCTTCTTCTTGGAATGAACAAACCATCTAAAGAATAGTGTTAAAAGTCACGAATGTGAGCTCTTTCCATTTGTTTTCTGTTGCTATAACAAAACACCTGAAGCTGTATGATTTATAAAGAAAAAGATTTATTTTCACTCATGGTTTTCTCTAAGATCAAGAGGCTCTATCTTGTCAGCTTCTCGTGGGAGACCATAGGCAGGGGTATTCCGTCCCCTCATGGTGGACACATAGAAAAGGGAAGCAGATGTATGTGGAAGAGACACACATGCCAACAAGAGAGGAGAAAAGTGCATGAGACCCCCCCCCCCTTATAACAATCCATTCTTGTGAGAACTTACCCATCCTATAAGGACTGCATTAATCCCTTCTGGAGAATAGAGATTCATAAATGGAGCTCAAGAAAGTCCCACAAGCTCGCCACACTCTTAACACTGGAGTTATATAAGTCATGTGCTGTTGGGAAAAAGTGGGGGTCCCATGTCTGCCCCGCCACAGGGCTAGGGCTGCTTGCGGGAAGATTGACAGCACTCACCCCATGCCAGTGCCAGGTGAGTGTCAGGCTGTGAGAAGCTGCAAGGACACCACTCCCGGGGTGGATGAGCACAGTCTGAGGTCCTGGGGACAAGCCAGAGCTAGCTTGGGGGTGCAGGAGTCCCGGGCCTGCGGAGAGGCCAGGGCCTGTCTGGTTCTCAGGCTCTTGGGCACCTAGGCACCGCTAGAAGTCATGGAAGAGCTGAGAACGAGGTAGGGGCCCACAAGCTGGACTAACCCACCACTGAAGAGGAGAGGGGGAGAGAAGCTCCATGGGGAGAGTCCTTGGCTTGTCACAGCAGTTGGCTTGGCTTGACTTAGTTGCAGGCGGTTGGCTTGGGTCGGTGGTCGCCCATGGCTGGGAATGCAGAGAGGACTTCCACAGGAGATTAGATGGCGGCTCTGTTGGTGAAGGCCTTCTGCATTGCTCCCCACAGCAGATCCCAATGAAAGAGAAACAGTCCATGGTTTTAAGACTTTTATTGTCATGGCAGAAAGTAGATGAGAAACCGTACCCTGTTTTCTCAAGGGTGAGCCTAAGGGTAAATACCTTTTGCAGGGAGGAGGGTCTGGGAAAAGCTTGATTGGCTACGCCTTTCTGGGCTAGGTACCTCATTAATATGGAAATCTGTCTTGAGGCTACATGAAGTCATGCCTTCTACCTGTGGAGGGGCTAGTAGGTGCGTTGCCCTTACGTGATTGAAAGACAAAAATCTATAGAGACCTTGTGTCAGGAGCCTGGAGTCTGAGAGTGTGGCCAAACTCCTACCGTACCTTGAAGGGAACCCTGCGGGGTCACCGGAGTTTTAAACCTACCTGAACCAGAAATCAGGCTGCCTTTCACAGCCCCACAATGTGCCAACATGAGTTTGGTAGAAACACACTCTATTGAAACTGTCATTCTAGCCAATGAACAGGAACAGCAGCCCACATGCTTGAAAGCACAGAGAAAGCACTTGGACTTAGTGCTTACAGAGTGCTAGGCCACAGACACTGAAGTGACGTGTCCATGGCCGTGGCCCCAGTCTGCATAGGTCTGAAGCCCCTACACTATACCCAGCCTCCTGAGAAGAGGCTGGGCTCTGCTGATCTGTAGGAATCCAACCTACACCAGCTAGGGAAGCTTGACACTACCTGGCGTTGGGTGTGCCTGGCCCTGCATCTCTATCCCTAAGGATTCACTAACCCCCTATGGGGATTAAAAAAAAAAAGTCACTGAGATTTGAAAATCTCGTTTGAAGCCAAGTGGTGGTGCACGCCTTTAATCCCAGCACTTGGGAGGCAGAGGCAGGCAGATTTCTGAGTTCGAGGCCAGCCTGGTCTACAGAGTGAGTTCCAGGACAGCCAGGGCTACACAGAGAAACCCTCTCTCGAAAAACCAAAGGGAAAAAGAAAAGTCACAAGATTGTCTCCTCCCCTGTTCTCCTAAAACGCAATGCACAGAACCATGTGGATACAAGGGAAGGGTTAACTCACTCCATGCAAATGAATGATGTGGGCTGCTAGGGTTGAATGCTCTCTTAGAATCAACAGAAGTAAATGGAGACAACTTGGCCTTCTTCTCCTCTCAGCCATTGCTGGGGCCCAAGGGGAAAACACCAGGCCCAGGTCCAGTAAACCTAACAATTAAAAGAGCTTATCAAAGGACCTCGGAGCCAAAATAAATACCACTTAGAAAAGAAAATGAGCTTAGAGGTGGGGGTCGGGGGGGGAATGACTGTATTACTCACTTTTCTCTGTAGCCAAACATACTTTGGATCTCAGTCTTGAAAGTAGACCATCACAGCCCAGAAGGCACCACGGCAGGGGGCAGAGGGAAGGGGCAGCTGCCTGCTGACATCTCATGGGAATAGGATGCAACCAGGGTACCAGAAACAAGGTCAGGCTGAATGCTTCAAGGCCCTCCCTTCCTCCAGCAACCCACTTCCTCCAGTGATGCATCATCAGCTGGAGACCAAGCGTTCAAATCAATAAGTGTGGGGTGGGGGTGGGGGGACATTGTACATCCAAGGCACAACACGGAAAGATTTCCTGAGAATGCTTCTAAGAATGAAATTCAGAGAGGGGTTACCAGAAAATTGGTCCTATTTCAGCTACAAAGCATACACCACCACATATGATTTACTCTGGTGCTGAGGATGGAATCCAGGGCTTTATGCTTGCCAGGTAAGCACACTACTGACAGTCTCATCCCCAGCATATCCTTACCTTAAAAAAAAAAAAATGGCAGAAGCAAGAGAGATGGCTCAGCAGTTAAGAGCACAGGCTGCACTTCCAGAGGGCCTGGGTTTAATTCCCAGCATCCAGATGGTGCACATGAGCAAGACTGGCTTTTCAGTTTTAAAATCACAGTGATTTAGAAAAGAAAAATGCATTTCTAAGAAGCAATCTGAAAGAAAAAGGAAATCTTCCCAAAGGGATAACCTATGAAGAGCTGGAGATGTGGAATAGGATCCCTTAACATTCCGAAAGAGAAAGGTCACAGCTGGAATAGAAGCAAACATTAAATGTGCTAGGCATGGTACTACTCACCTATAATCCCAGAACTTGGGAGCTGAGGCAGAGGGATGCCCATCCCAGGACAACCAGGGTAACTATAGGCTATCTGAAAAAAAGAATCAAACAAATTTGGTATATAACTGCTGAGCTAAAGAACTGTAATCCTTTAGATTCATAGAGATCCAGGGCTGGTGAGAGGGCTCAGAGAATAAGGACGCTTGCCCCACAAGCCTAAATGCCGGGTGTTCAACTCCCTGGAAGCTGGGTAAACATGGAAGGAGAGAACTGACTCCACAAAGTTGTCCTCTGGACTCCACACATGCAGAGCACACGCGTACACATGCAGTCATTCTCAGAGAGAGGTCTCTGCAAATTCCAACCCAAGGTGATGAGAAGTAATGTGTCTCGTGGCACTTCTTAGTAGAATTCTGAAACTCCAAGAAAGAGAACTCTGACAAAGGAAACCTTTGGGGCTGGAAAAACAAATCCCCATAGAAGACAGATAATTGGGTTAACATTAGACATTAGACTTCTCGCCCACAATAGTTACCTGAAGGCCACATGTCACATCTATATGATTGGAAGAGGAAAGAGCTGAGCTTCAATAGGCCTGTCCCATCAAAGATGTCACTTACCCAGGAAGACAAAGGGTGTGTGTGAGCTCCCAGAGGCTTAGCACTAAGAAGCCTAAGGGAACAGCAAGGGAAGATACTAGACAAACATCAGATGCGCTGGACCAGAGATGTTATCACTGTATAGAGAGAGAAAGGAGGCACAGCACAGAGGGACAGAAAGAGAAGAGGTTTAAGAGCAGGCCGAGGAGGAAACACCTTGAAATATATGTGACCTAGATAAAGCTAGGAAAGTGAAAGAGAAATAGTATGTTAAGTTTTTACAATCAAGAGTGGGTGAAGCCAGGGCAGAGTAAAAATACAAGTCTTACTTTCTTGGGAAAAGAAGAGTGGAGAAAATGTTGGGGTGTGAATATTCCATTTCTCCAAATATCTTCTTTGTATGTGCATTGACATTTTGTCTACACATATGTTTGTATGAGGCTGTTGGACACCTAGAACTGGAGTTACAGACAGTTGTAAACAGCCATGGGGGTTGCTGGGAATTAAACCCAGACCAGGCCCTTTGGAAGAGCAACGTGTGCTCTTAACTGCTGAACCGTCTCCCCAGCCCCTGCCTTTTTTTTTTTTAAGACAAAGATATGCTGGGGATGAGACTGTCAGTAGTGTGCTTACCTGTCATGCGTAAAGCCCTGGATTCCATCCCCAGCACCACAGAAAATCATACATGGTGGTGTATGACTGTGATCTCAGAACTTGGGAAGTAGAGGCAGGAAGATCAGAAGTCCAAGGTCATCTTTGTCCTCATTGTGAATTTGAGGCTAGCCTGGGCTACATGAGAGATACCCGGTCATTCATACATACATACATACATACATACATACATACATACATACATACATAGAATGTTTCTGTAGAATTTAAAAAGAAAACCATTAGAAAAATTTTGTTTTTAAGAAATATTAAAGCCAAGTCTAGTGACACTGGCCTGTAGTCATAGCTACTCTGGAGGTAAAGGAGAAATGATCATGAGTTCAAGGCCTGCCTGGACAGTAAAGTGAGTTCAAAGCCAGCCTGGGCAACTTAGCCCTCACCTCAAAAAAGAACAAGGAGGCGGGCAGAGAGATAGCTCAATCAGTAAAGTGCTTGTTTTACAAACATTGGGACCTGACCCCCCTAAACCCATAGAGGGGAAAGAAATGAATCTGAGGCCAGCAAAATGACACTTGTTGCACAAACCCAACTACTAAGTCCCATCCCTAGAACTCACCATGGAAGGACAAAACCTGACCCCCAAGAGTTGTCCTCTGACCCTCACATTCACTCCTACACACACACACACACACACACACACACACACACACACACACATCTTTTTAAAGGAGAGACTAGGGAGACTGAAACAGGAGGATTCCTGGAACTCTGTAGCCAACCCCAGTCTACATAGCAAATTCCGGGTCCATTTAAGATACAGTCTCAAAAACAAATTAAGGTGAACGGACAGCTAAAGAGGGTTCAGTGGTTAAGGGCACCAGCTGCTCTTGCAGAAGACCCAGATCCCATAACCAGCACCCACACAGTGGCTCACAACGAACCTTAAGTCCAGTTCCAGGGGATCAGACATTCTCTTTTGACCTCTGCAGGCACTAGGCATGCACACGGTGCCCATTTACACAAGGAGGCAAGCACTCACAGCACATAAAATAAATATCTAAAATATATTTTAATTTTTAAAGGGTGGGTGGACAACACCCAAGGTTGTCCTCTGGCTCGCATAAGCACATGCAAGCATTTATCAGTTAAAGAGAATGTAACGCCATGCTGGAACGCTTTCCTACATGTGGGTCCTAAATTCAGTATCCATTACCAAGAGGGGGGAGGAAGGACATGAAAGAAATACAGTGGAAGAAATAAAAGGAGAGACCTCGAGGCTTGAAACAGTGATAACGGTTGATCAAAGGGATGCTCAAGAGAGGGACTGTGAGTGCCGGGCGAGGTGCCTTCAAGTTTAAAAGCTGTGGACAGCAGGAGAGACTTTCATGATGATGAATAGCTGTGTGCCCAATAATGTAACTAAACACATGAAGCAGTGATTAAATATAATATAGCTTGATCAAAGATGGGCCTAAATTGTACATACCAGGGGAAGGAAACAACACACGAGAAAACCCATTAACACAGACACGGAGCAGAACTTAATAGATAGGAACGTTTCAGCTAGTAGAATTCTTTTACATGCATATAAATACCAAAAAAATTATATCATTAATCTAAGGAAAATGTCAAAGGTTTTGTAAAATTAGATGTTCTGGGCTGTAATATCTGATAATCAGAAGGTAACCGGAATCCTGGAGAGAGGGCTTAGCATTTAAGAGCCCTTGCCACTGTCACAGAGGACTTGAGTTTCGTTCCCAGTATCTACATCAGGGGGCTCATGACCACCCACAATCTGAACTCTGAGATCTGATGCCCCCCCCACACACACACTTTTCTAAAGTAACTTAATAATAAAATGTTCCTAGAAACAGTTGAAGAGCTGTGCATGGCCACACACACTCAGGACCCCGAAACTCTGGATGCTGAGATAGAAGGATTGGCAGTTCAAGGCCAGCCTGGAATATAGAGTGAGACCCCTGTACCCCATATCCAAAACACGGGCAACGCGAGAGAGTGCAAGTGTGGGCGAAGAGCGTGCTGTTAATATTTGTAAAGCACTTGAAGCATCCTACCAATCCTTCTAAATATTCATTATTCGAGGACTGGTTAAATTTTGCCCTGGCAATGTGCAGATGAATCCGTGCATGAAGCTCACTCCCATACTCCCCTCAGCAACCAGTGCTGACTATAAGGCATCACCTATTCCTCCGCATCCTTTCCCCAGGCCCAGCATTCTGTCACCTCTAGCCTACTTCTCAGCTGGCATTGTCCACCCATCTAAGAGACATGTTCAGCACTCTCGTCCTCTCCCTTCCATTCGGGTAACACCTCGTACTACAGTGCCATCACTGAATCTTTCCCGAGCTGAGCCCACAGAACCAGAAGTCTTCAGAATTATCTTTGTAGCATCTGTGGGCTCGGCTATGTGCTAGGACATAAGACTGGGGCAAAAAGAACCTCAGGGCTCTGAAAAATAAAGTCGACCTGCCACATGGGGTCACTGGCTCATGGTGCTGTGTCTGATGAAGCAACCTCTGAATACAGGGTGTCAGGGTAGCGAAGCGCAAGTGACACTGACCAGTGACACTGACCAGTGACAGCCTGTAATTTCCCATCTCTATTATAAGCTGAAATGACAGGCCTGGTATCAAGCAGCGATTGCACGCTGAGTTGGAATCCTCAGTCTCGTTTCCCAGAGTCTCTCTAAGATCCCATTTCTAATCCTTGTATTTTCTTAAAGTCCAGTTCTATGAGCTTGTTCTCCCGTGGACTTGTCAGGAAAGCGTCATCCTGCCATTTGTTAAATAGAAAAATCACAGGAAAATACACTCTGTACAACTTCAAAACCACTCAGAGAGTAGAAATCACAACAGTATCCCTCTGCTCCAGCATCTAGCCTGTTGACATTCCCCCATGCCCAAGGCTAGCAGCCTCAAACCTGCCTGAACAGGCAAGCCAGCTGCTGTTTGTTATGTCATGAAAAGACATTAAAAAAAAAAAGTGAAAGTGAAAGCCAGAAGGCAGTCCCTTTCCTAAAAGGCAAAAGTGCTCAGTGCTACCAGCTGTGTTCTCAGCAGGCCCCATCAGAGACCACTGCCCTTGTCCTGGAGGCTGCCACAGGATTGCAGAAACCTGGGTCCTCTCTGCTACTGCCATGGCTGCAATAGGAGTGTAAAAACTGTTTCCTCTTCCTAATTGAGAGTTGAGGGTCTGCTTCCTGACCCTAGTGCCCTTGAACTAAAATCGCCTGTGAGCCATCAAGCCACACTGCACTGTAGATCTGCCTCTTTCTGGGCAGTGGCCCAGAGCCTACAAGATCAACGAGCATGTACAGAAGGCAGAGCCTAGGTTAGCCCTTAGCCATGTGGCTTCACACAAGGCACCCAGTTTTGACTTACCTTGTCTAACCTCTACTTTGTCTAACCTGTACCACATAGCTCTGTCTGGAGCTAAAGTTGCCCTGACTCAATATAACAGGGGCACACACCAGGGCATGGACCTGTTTGCTTTCTGCCAAGTCTGCACGGCAGAAAGCATTGCCTGTGGGGAAACAGAGGTAACCACACTCCAAATTGTGCAAAGAATGGGACCAATATCTTCTCATTAGGGAATAAGTCCCATTTGCATAGCTAGAAACACACTATAAGATGCCATCATGGCGTTAGTGACAGCCATGTAGGATGCCTGCTTTCTCTCACCAGTTCTGGGGTCTCCACATTTTGAGAGCAACACAGGACAGAAATTCCCAGGAACCCATGCTAAGGGACTTAGCATTAAAGAAAATAAATTCCAGACTAGGAAGACGGCTCAGAGTGCTTGTCATATAAGCATGAGGGACCTGAGTTCAATCCCACATTTAAAAAAAAAAAAAAAAGGCCAGGCATGGTGATGCACACTTGTAATCCCCGTGCCGAGAAGGCAGGGACTGGCAGGCCCTGGGGGCTTATGGTCAGCCAGCTTACCCTACTTGATGAGTTAACAGGTCAGTGAGAGACCTCGGCTCAAACACACAAAGTAGATGGGGACGTGAGAAATGATTCCCAAGGTTGACCTCTGGCCTCCGCTAGCATATGCACAGCTGTGCACATATATGTGTTTGCCCCACATAAACACACAAAACCACTAAATAAATATGTTAAATACATTCCAAGTGCATCAGGCCTTTGACCAGAACACTCTCCCTCTTTGTCTGAGATTGAGCAGAGATGAACACACTGGAGGTCCAGCTGGGAAGAAGCTGTTTCTGAACACATTCTCTTACCAGGGAGGATAACTTCCTCGGAAAGCCCAGCACCACTCCTCACCCCACCCTTCTGGAGGTTGACAAGAAGCCCACTGCCAGGTCTGATGGAGGAGAGGTGGACAGTCTGGGCCTTCTCTCCAGTCCCATCACTCCCTCGTCCAGGAAGGATGGATGCCTGACCGGCATGTTCCCAAGCAGCACCCGCCTGGCTCCCTTCCCAGGAACTAGGGCTTACCTGCCATCTGTCTCCCCCAGCAGCCCTATCTGTGGGGTCTACAGCAGAACATGTGCATGGCCAGATCTCCAGCCCCTTCCTGAAAGCCCCTCACAAGAACCCCTCTTTGTTACAGGTGATCACAGAAGCCAGCACCGGCCAAGGCCAGCACCTCATCCGAACACCATTTGCAGGAGTGGACGATTTCTTTATACCTCCAACAAATCTCATCATCAACCATGTCAGGTAACTGGTCCACCAAGCCTCTGTAGGCCACGCTCAGCCCCATTCTGCCTGGGCAGTCATGCCCAGCTCAGCACCAGATCCCCTCTTGCCCTCCCACTACTTCCTGCTCTGCCTTTGGATAGAAAACCACTTGGCAGGCCCAGAGTCTGTAGAGATCAACCATTCCCCTTCCTTCCTCATTTCATAGAACACCCACGGGCTCTGCAAACTTCCCTTGTTGTGTCACCAAGACCCCAGAGATCTCACTATGTATGCCTCTGTGAACTGATATGAGGTACTGTCTCCAGGAAGAAATGGTTCATTTTGCATGCTGGTGCCAAGGACCCAAAGAGAACAATAGGCTCCTAAGAATGACTTCTCTACAGAGCCTCAGAGCTGGAATGAGCCTCCACCAGGATGCTGGAGTGGTACAGGTTCAGGCTCTGGATGCTCCTGAGTGGCTCTTAAATTTGAGTTCCTTTTAGAGCACCGTTTTTCTCCCTCTGCCTCTTTAAGGATGCTTTAAAGTCAATGCCTGAAGCATTTTGCCTGCTCTGGAGATGCCAGGTTTTTTTAAGAGGAAATTATAGACACAGAGATGTCTCCTATTCTTTAGGTGCATCTGGCACTGTAGGCCTCTATAAGTAAGGCTTTTGGGCTCAAGATCTCTGTGGAAGGTCCCACCTGGTGTCAGACCTTTCCATATTTATAGCCAGTCTCCAACAGGATATCAAAAAGCTCGATGTGACCAAGTCCCATTTACCTGAGCTCCCTCTCAGATCCAGTCTTCCCAACTGCCCTGAGAACAGACAGAGATCTCTTGGAAGTCCCTGACACTCAGAGAGACAAGATTGTCCTAGGCTCTGTAGCCGAAGGGCACCAGAGAACCATGTGACTTCTGAGGCAAAAGTTGCCCATTGCCCACATCATAGATGGCAGAGGGGAGGCTACACTATGCATTCCTTACCCTGAAATCAAGGCTACAAATAGAAGTTCTGTCTTGTTTGGGTGCATCTATGTCTTCAAATTCTGACTTACCAGTCAGCCCAAGAACAGGCTGATTTACAAGACCATGTCCTTATGACAGTAGGGCAAGAGAGGTCTATCTCAGTCTTTTTCTCCCTACCCACCCTGCAGGCCCAGATCCCCAACCCCAGATAACACAAGCTAGGGAAGCCATCCAAAGGCACCCCCAGAAAGGTGCATTAAGGGCCTTTTCCCCTCCCAATTTCTGAAGTTGAATGGCTTTTGCAAACATGCAAATCCACGAACACTTGCCCTCAACTGTATGTGGCTGGCAAGTGTAGCTGCTGACTTCTGGAAGCATCCCCTGCAGAAATGATAGGTCTTATTAATAGACCGTTAGATGACTGAAGGGTTGGGATGCCATCATTTAAAACAAATGAATGACAGATGCCTCACCCCTCACAGTGCGTGACCTCCTGCTCTCTGACCCCCATCATTGTCCTCCCAGGTTTGGCTTCATCTTCAACAAGACTGACCCTGCTGTCCACAAAGTCGACCTGGAGACTCTGATGGCGCTCAAGACAATCAGCCTACGGCACTATGGCTGCATGCCTCAGGCCATGGCACACACTCACCTCGGCGGTTACTTCTTCGTGCAGTGTCAACGGGACACCCCTACCTCCGCTGGCCCACAGCTGCTCATTGACAGTGTCACAGACTCGGTGCTAGGCCCCAACAGGGATATCACAGGCACCCCCCATGTGTCCCCTGATGGACGCTTCATCGTCAGTGTCTCCAACAACAGCCCCTGGCTACACGTGCAGGCGGTCACAGTGTGGGGGGAAATCCAGACTCTATATGACCTAAAAATAAACTCGGGCATCTCCGACTTGGCATTCCAGCATTCCTTCACAGAAGGTAATCAGTACAACGCCTATGCCACTCTCGACAAGGAGCCAGACCTGCTGTTCCTAGAGCTGTCCACTGGGAAGATGGGCAGGCTGAAGAACTTAAAGGAGCCATCCAGGGGGCCAGCCCCACCCTGGGGTGGACCCCGAAGAGTCTTGAGAGACAGCGGGCTCTTTGGACAGTACCTCCTCACACCAGCTCAAGAGTCACTGTTCCTGGTCAATGGGAGACAAAACGCCCTGAGGTGTGAGGTGTCAGGCATAAAGGGTACAGCCACAGTGGTGTGGGTTGGGGAGGTATGAAGGGTCCGGTAAGGAACCACCCTTGTCCTGACACCGCAGCCCCAACCAGGCGTGCTGTACATTTTCACAGACAAAGACAAAAACCAAGCCAAACCCTGTACTTCGCTTTATGGTTCAACACTGATCTCCTTGCAAGTTCCCTAGTATAAGGTATGCGCTGCAACCAAGATTGGGGGGTTTTCATCCAGAAGTATGATTTAATACCTTGAGCTATGACGAGAACACATGCTACTGTGTGCAGGAAAATCATCTCTGTGCCCGGCTGCACACCATGTTGCCTGGGGACACCACAGAACTGAGGGGTCCTGCTGCCCAGACTGACATTCCCGTCAGTTGCCTTCACGTAGTCATTATCTTAGCCTGCCAGCCCCAGCCAGTCTGTGCCCTGAAGAAGTGGCCTGAGCAGCAGGCTGTCCCTCTCAGCGGGCTAACCTTCTACCCTACTGGGGACCTCACTTGCACCGTTGCAGATGTTATTTGCTTGCTTTCCCAGCTGAATGCTATATCCATGAGGGAGAGCCTCTGAGACTCACTACACCTTGAGGGATGGGGAAATCACTGTCTTTTATTTTGGAATTTTTTTGATTAAAACTAATTTTTTTTTCTTTGTGATCTCTGATGCTAGGAGGCAGATAGATGCTCTCCAAGGTCCTGATATATTCTTCCTCCCTTAGGCCAAGTCTCTGAGGGGAAAGGGTCCCAACCTTTACATCCCATGTGCAGAAAACAAAATGATATCCAAGAAATAGTGGCTCCTCACACCATTGTATTGGCCAAGTACAGCCCATACTACCATGGTAAAATCTATGCTGAGACCCCAAGAGACCAAGCTGAGCCTGTGTGCCTGCTTTTCACCATAGAAAGGCATTAAGGAAGCCTGATGTACCAGCAGAATTCTAGACACAGGGCAGACCAGGCTTGCTTGGCTAGGGATAATCAGCCTCTGGGCTCAGTGCCAAAATCTAGAAGCCACGAGTGCCATCCATTCAGAGTCCTAAGGCTGTGTTTCTGCACGAGCACTCAGCACTGGTGCCTCAGCCACTGTCACCATACTGCAAGAGAGCCCTTTTACCTAAGTGTTCTCATTCTCACACTCTAAGCTACACACTCTCCAAAATGCAGAACCTACAAAGGACCATGTCAGTCCCTCCTCTGTCTGCCTACGATAGGCTCTCAAGCCATCAGGAAGAGGACAACCCAGCCAGCTCTATGGGGACCACCTGTGTCCAAGACTCTCAGCAAGAAGACCCTACCCAGGTCTCTCAGAACACTCCTGTCTTCTCCCATGTTGGTGGTCAAAATGTACCTGCTTTCTAGCCTGAATCATCATTCTGCAAACCCTACAGCATTAAGACAGTTGGTCTACCCCCACCTTTCAGCTACCTTAGCTACTTCATCTACCAACAATGGCCATGACTTTGAAAACACAGACTGTACTTCGCTCCTGCTTCCTGCGTGAGTACCCAACCTCCCAATTGCCCGTTCCAGTTTCCTGCCACTACTCCAGCCTGTCCCACATCTCCTGTCTCTCAGTCCACTAAACAACTGTCCCTTACAGTCCCTGGAGTTGTCTGTATATGTGCCATCATGTTTCAGATTTTGGTAATGACAAGACACATAGAGGTTGAAGATGCTGACCTCAGAGGCTTAATCTTCACACCTGGGGAGGATGGTAATGTATCTTATCTGCCTCAGTATCTTGGTATGATCCTCAGAGTCCCGTGTTTTCACTAAACCCTTCCAATGTTTATAATTTTCTCCTTTTGAAAGAATAGTGCCTCAGGCAGAAGAATCCCTGAGCCTCAAAGAGGCAGAGCATCATTCCCCGCCCCTATCACCAAGGCCAGACCATCATCTCCCCTATGCCACCAAGGCCAGGTACCTACCCTCTTTGGATGCAGGATTCTAGAGTCAAAGGCCAATCTGGTCCACCAAACTGGATATTCTTCTGGTAGAATGATCAGAGACAGCCACCATATGTCCAGTGGCCTGCATACAGGACTTAGTTAAAGTAAAAATTACAAGCCTGAAGCCTAGTCCAATGTCAGTAGCTCAGTCCAGGATGCAGTCTTAAAAGTAGAGTGGCTTCCTGGCAGGGGCACCAGTAGAGGAAGGCAGAGGGCTGCAGAGGAACCTTGCCTGGCTTTCCTCTCTTCACTGTGGGATCAGAAGAGACTCATAAGTAGATTTAAAGCTCAATGGTGGAAGACGGTGATGCAAGTGACCTCCTGCCACAAGCCCAGCCCAACAGATTGTTCTGAGGAACACAATGATTGACAGCTAACAGTTTACCCAGGGAGGATTGGTTTAGCCAACAAAATCCATTTCTATAGACTCCCATCTGGAAATCTTAACAGTCAACTGATGACATGAACACCCAGCCATTCTTTTCTTTCCAGAAATCAAATACAAATTCTCTGCACCTGTAACTACTGGTTCTCCTTCTGCCCCAAAGCCCTCTTAACATTCTACCTAGCCACCCATGAGTGCATGGAGGAGAGACTTCCTGCTTCTGACTGAGTCTGTGACCCTCCTGTCTAAGCAGACCAGAGGTTGGGCCACCCCAATATGCTAAGGGGATCTCTTCAGTCCCAAAACCACACAAATATCCTGCTGCCTTCCTGGATCCCTGGAGGAGGCTGGAAAAGGCCTGAAGTCATGACTGGGATCAAATGTAATGTTGAGCTGCAGGTTCTTTGATGTAGAGAGAGAGCATCACCAGAGAAGCTCAGTCCCTCTGCTGCATACCCCGACACACACTGAGCTATTTCCCCTTCCACCTGCTCCTCTGTTCAGGGAAGGGCTCCCAACTGAAGGGACACACCCCAGGAAGGCAGCTTCAACCCCAAACAAAGCCAAGAGCAGCAGCTTGCTGCCACAAGGCATGAGAACTTCCAGATCTTCGTTCAGCTAAGCAGCCAGGAGTTGGCTTTGTACAGCCGCATCTTCTCGTTTGTCTGTTGACCAATAACCTGTGAACTAAGGGAGAGCTCAAAACTGAGATGTGAAACAGATTTGCTCTGGATATATTTTTGTACCATGGGCTAAAGTGTCGTTGCTTCATTTCTTTTTCGTGTGTTTCATCCGAGTACCACTGATGTTAAACTATCTCCAACCCTCCTTCCCAGAAGAAGCAAGCCTCCTGGAGAACTGTCGCCACTCCCCCTCCACCCCCCTGCACACCCACCAATCTACCTCACATCTTCCTCCCAGGCACCCACCACCCCCAGAATGCCACCCCAGGAGGCCAAGGGTGACGGAAGACTACTGTAGCACTGACTCAGAAGTCCTCCACCAGCCACACCCTGAGTTCCGCTCCATGTGTGATCAGAACCCATCTGGACAGCACCTTGTTGTCCAGAATCACAGCCCAGACCCCAGCTCTCATTTCAACAGAGTTAGAAGCCGAAGACTAGGGAAACCACCTTCAGGGTGGTCAGAAAGATGGACCTTTGTCCAGCAGTGACAAAACTGGTGACATTTCATTTCAACCCTGTCTCATGCTAGGCAGCCCACCTGCTCCGACCTGTCTGCTCCTGCTTCACACGCTCTCTTCCTGGTTCCCTCCCTGGATCCCAAGCCCCCCTGCTCATGAGTTCCTCTAGGATGGCCCTCATCCTTCAAGGAGCAGAAACCCTCTACCACACCAGCTTCTTGCATCCTCTGCCCACAATGCTCCTTGCTTTGAGGGGTCAAATGAGAAGTTACTCATAGACCAGATGCTACCATTCGCAACCAGGCCTCCACAGAGGCAAGTTGGTTTTCTTCAAGAACATTACTAACTGCCTTCATTGGGTTTTTTTTTTTCTCTCCGAAACCACAGAGATGCTCAATGGGATACTTAAAAGATCCAACATGAGCAAGACACACAGGGTGTGACTACAAGATGCCACATGGCTGGTGGAAGGCAACATACTTCCTGCTTACTGCTCGAACTTGAGGACCTGTGTGTCTTGGCCGAGCCTGTGGACTTGGGCATCAGCTCCCCAGTAGACTATAAGATTATAAGCAAGCGTCATCTTAGGCCCCCATCTTCTCCTTTGGCTCTTTGGTTATCTAAGTACACTTTGAGGAAGTGTAATTTAACCAAACACAATGGGAGAAAGTATGGGATATATAGGGAGAGAAGAAATGGATTTCCAGAATTCACAGTGAGGCTTTTTAGCCAGCGCCAGCACATTTAGGATGTTTTTGCTTTTTTATACAAAGTCACCTTTGTGCATCTCTCTTTCCAAGCTCAACTTAACGACCAGTGACAGTCCATTTCCCACGGCTCACCCCCACCACAGCGTCTACCATTCAGGGAGCATCTGCTTCCTACTGTTCTGGCATCATGTAGCCTCTACTTTAGGGTTCCAACGAAAAGTCACAGCCTAGGGAACATGGCCCTACCCTAAACAACTCTAGAGAACCCGGCCTACAACCCATAACGCCTTGTGTATGAACTGACCCCCTGTACCAAGCCTTGGTGACATGTTGCTCTCCAAAGTTCACCTTCTAAGAAAGGGAAGCTAGCCTTGACTGGTTGAGAGACCCAGGGCTCTCTAAACTCTAAATCCTTATCCACTGTCCAGCATGCCATCTCCAGGGATGGGAGAGAAACAAGCCTATAGGAGGCCAGCCCCAGACCCACTGTCCCCCTCGATGGTAGCACCCCGTACTCATACCCTCCCCGCCTGCCTCCTCTGCCTTCCCTCCATGGCTCCCCACGTTCCCCAGTGATACTGCCCTGCTTCCTGAAGGCTGTGTAAAAAAAAAAAATGACCCAAAGTGAAACTGGGCATGAAGTTTTGCTGGAGTGGTCGCACACTGTTTCACGCTATTGTGCTGCCAAATGATCCTCAAGTTGTGGATCCTCACACACCATCGAGACAGTCATCCTCTCCCCCGCCTCAGAAAAAAAACAACAACAACAAAAAAACCTTTGGATCTCTTACATTGAGGCAGGTTACATTCTTTTGAGCAGTTGTGTAGACTCCAAAATATATTTTCTGTAATCGGTATTTCTCAAAAGGCCACCTGTAATTATGAATACACATGTGAATTTTTCCTTATTTATAAGATATATATAAATTATTTTTAATACATCAACTTTAGTAGAAATTTGTACCAACCCAGTAACCGTATGTGGCATTTGAAATAAGTTTGTGTTTATTTTGGTGTATGACATTGTATTAAATACACAATGTATTTACTGTACCACTTGACAAAAGAAAAAAGACTCACAGATTATCATAAGGGGTGGTCATTGTCAATGCTCTTTTTCTGAGGATTTTACAATAAAACTTGAAAAAAATTGCCTTTTTGGAACTACTGTGTCAGCAGCTGAGAACATGACACTTGGCATGTATGAGCCTTAAGCTTCTTTTCCAGAGTCCCCATCATAAGTGGTGACCTTAATTCCTCCCCTACAGCACCAATTCCTGATACCATGACACAAAGGACTAGGTTTCAATGTGTGGATGTGGATGTTGGAAAGACAAACATTTCTTTTAATGCAGTGCCCAACCAAGCTGACCTACACAATAAACTGTCACAGAGTGAAGCTCTCTGCTGGATCTCTGACTGCCTTGACCTGGTCTCTTGCTAGGTACTAAAGTGTGCATTTCCAGTGTTGTAACAACCAGGAAGATAGACTGTTATAATCTCCATTTCTTTTAAGGGCTTTGTGTTTGTGTGTGTTTGTGTGTGTGTGTGTGTGTGTGTGTGTGTGCAATATGGGTGCTGATTCCCAAAGAGTCCAGAAGAGGGCGACAGATTTGCGGCTGGTGTTACAGGGTGTGAGCCATTCCAATACCAGAGCTGAGAACTAAACTCTGGTCCTCTGCAAGAGCAGCAAAAGCTTTTAACTGCTGAGCCATTTCTCCAATCCTTCTTTTTTAATTAGCATATATTAATTATAAATAATAATGGGCTTTGCTATTATATCTTCAGTCATGTAAATGATATATTTTAATCATATTTACATCCTTCTACCCTCTCTGGTCCCCTCCTATCCCCACTGATCCTCTTTCTCTTCCCATTTAGACCTCATTCTACGTGTGTGTGTGTGTGTGTGTGTGTGTGTGTGTGTGTGTTTGTGTGTGTGTGTTTGTGTGTATGTGTTTGTGGGTATGTGTGTGTCCCAGTGAGTTTCACTAGGATTGCTTATAGGATTATGGGGGTTAGGGGTGTTTCTAGGAACATAGGGAATTCATCAGGGACTACATCACTGAAGAAAATGACTCCCTCTCCATCAGCAACCATTAACTACCCATAGATCCTCAAAGAGGGGTGGTACATAGTGACCCTCTCTTCCATCCACAAATAATCTCCATTTCAATGGAAGCAGTGGCTCAGAATGACAGAACTGGCTCCAATTCAAGTCCATAGACCAATGGATGCTAGTCCCTGTGATCTACCCACAAACAACCAAGCCTGAGCCTCAGCTCCCCTAGCCGCTGCCTTCTGTATCTGCCTTATTTAACATTTATGGAAGGGTGAGGGTTCAGGAGTTTCCTGTATAGTGAGCACTGAGTCTGATCCAAAAGCAATCATGTGATAAGAAGCAGAGAGCAGTGACCAGTTACCCACTGCTCCTGCCTTTGGTCGGAGAGCAAGCCTGCACTTACCACCACACAGATGCAGCTCACTCCAAGACCTGCCCGTATGTAACAGGACAGGAGCTTACATCTCACTGACATCCCAAATATCCATCCTGACCCAGCCAATGAGGCCACTCAGACAAAAAGTGTTTGAGCCCCATGTGCCCAGAACGCCTGTCCTCAGTTTGCTTCCTCCCTTTTCCAGAACACTTTTGCAACTGTGTCTACTCTCTGTTCAGCCATCATTCCCAAGGTATGTTGGTAGAGGCTGCAAGATGGTTATGACAAGCATAGATGTTAGGATAACCTTTATTACGTTGCCTGAAGGTGTGTCTCTGTATTTACAACTGTTAATTCTGTACCAGCAGAGAGGTAAATACTGGCAGGATATTGGTATTGTCATTTCTGTGGCCCTTCACTGGCCTTATATTTATAAATACTTGTTCTTCCACACCTGCTTATGTATGTGAAGGATAGACAGCCCTCGATGCCAGAAGCAATCTAAAAATTGTTTCATAGGTTGTCTTGCTGCTGGTTGGATGTAATAATGATCTGACAGCCAATGGTTGGACAGGAAGTAGGGGACAGAACTTGAGGATGGTGAATGCTCTGAGAAGAAGCAGACATCAGATTTGGGAGCAGAAACAACAGGAAACAGATGGACCAAAGTGGAGCAGAAAGATATAGAGCTAGCCATGAGGCAGGTCATGGGCAAGATAGTCAGGTTAAGTTAGATGAGCTAGCTAAGAAGGAGAATGCCCTAGCAAAGGCCTAAGCTTTAAATTAAATAGAAGGCTCTGTGTCAGTATTTATACCCCTGGGGTGTCCAAGATAAACCCACTATACATAAAGGCCTGGGACCTTGGACATCAGTGAAGTGCTTCTAGCTGGGTCTTTGAGGGCAGAATATGGGTAGAAATGGACTAGAAGAAGAATGGTGGTAGAGACTTCTTGCAGATCCCCAGAGTGTGTGTGTGTGTGTGTGTGTGTGTGTGTGTGTGTGTGTGTGTGTGTGTAATTTATTGAAATGGCTAGCTGTAAATGGCAAGTCCAAGAACCTAGTCTAGCAGCAGCTCAGTCCCCCAAGGCTGGGTGTCTCAGCTGGTCTTCTGTATAAGCTGAAATTCTGAAGAAGTAGTGAAGGAACAGATGTGCCAGCAAAGTGAGGGCAAGCTGGTAAAGAGCGAACAGATGCTTCCTTCCTCCATTGTCCTTATAGGCTTCCCACAGAAAGTGTGGCCCAGATTAAAGGTGTGCCTTCTTACCTCAAGATCCATATCAAAAGCCTGTGTCATCCCACCTAAAGATCTAGATCGAAAGCCTTTGTCTTCCTGACTCAACATCCAGATCACAGGTGTCCGCCATTTCACATATAGTCAAGTTGACAACCAAGGATAGCCATCACAGATACCCAGACACAAGGATGTCTATATAGGGACAGAGGAAACGGAGGCTGCAGAAAAGCTGAAGGGACTAACACAAGACTGGGTCCCAAGCTGCCCAAACTGCAGAAGGCCAGGAATCTGAGGAGGAAGACCTTTTTTTTTTTTTTTTTAAGACAGAGTCTCATCATATAGCTCTGGGGAACCTGGGATTTACAGATTCACAATTAATCCTGGCACTCAGGTTGGAGGCAGAGGCAGGTGGGTCTCTGTGAGTTCAAGACCACCCTGGTCTGTTACATAGTAAGTTCTAGACCAGCCAGGGATACACAGTGAGACTCTGTCTCAAAAAAAAAAAAAAAAAAACAAAACATAAGGCCAAATGTTTTTGATGCAATAGTGGTCCTTTATGTGCAGATAGATACCATCTTGATGTATAAATGTCTGTGCAAGAAGTCCTAGTATTTACTTACCTGCCACTCTAGGTCACTAGTCATCCTCACTGTATTCAAAGTTCAGCCATCCAGCCAAGGTTTCTTCCTAAAATGGAAGCCAGATACCAGTGTTGGTCAGTGGAACCAATGGAACTGGGCAGTTCTGGGTGGTCCAAAAGAAGGGATTCAAACTGTTGTGCCATAGACCCCGCTCTGTACGTGATGGGAAGAATGTTCCCTGTCACAGACAACAGGAACACACTAGGGAACAAATAAGAAAAAGCAACTTATAAAGACCCTGATTCACTGGAGAGAGAGCCCCCACCTTGTGTGCACACTGATCGAGCATCGAGCATTCAGGAAAGCACAGAGATCTAAATCAGAACTGCTGACGCTCCACTTGGCAACCACACTCATATTGTTTCGGGGTGTAAGAAAATATATGCTGTATCTTCTCATTTTATAAAAACAAAGCCAAAAAAAAAAAACCCACCAAGGAGAAGACACAAGCCACTATTTTAACCACCTCAGTTCTAGAGTTACAAGTGTGGGTACACAGGACCTCATTGTGCCGAGTCTACATCTGCAAGTGAATCTATAATTAGCTCAAAAGGAACATGGGAGGGGGCTAAGGCCCAGAGGGTGTCGCTGGTAACTTTTTCAACATTAATGGAAGCTACAAAACCAATTTTAACACAGACCCTCTCAACAAATACAAAAGGGAGAGAAATCCCCAGCTCACTTGGTGATGCCAGAAATACTCTTTTAACCTAAAATCCAACAGAACAGCCCAAGAAAAGAAAAATAATCATAAGCCTACTACACTTACAAAATACATGGCAACTTTCTGATGAAAATACCAACAAACGGAATCCAGCAATTTAGGGGAAAGGACTAAAGTCAGATTAGTCCCAGAGATGTAAAGTGATTTAATGTGGGGTTGGGAGGGGGTGATTTACCACATTATCAGATAAAAGGAGAAAATGCATATGAGCATCTCAAGAGATCCAGAAAAAGTATTGACAAGATCTTAATTTTATCCTCACATTGAAGACCTCCGCAGAGGGGAGACCCTCACTCAAGTCTCAGAAAGTCATGACCACCCAGTAATCTGCTCAAGACACCATGTACCGGAGCAATAGCGAGGTTTATTAGGGCGTGACAGCTAGCTGCCGGTCAATTTGTATGCCCACGCAGGAGCTGAATTGACCCCGACAGACAGTTTGAGAAGGGTTTTTAAGGGGAAAAACCACAAACCAAGGAATGGGGAGGGGGCTCATGGTTGTTAAGGTGGCATGACATAAAAATAGCGGAACATTCCAAAAGGAACCCAACCTACATGAGTCAGGATCAGGTGAAAACTCTCTGTACGCTTATCTTTCTCAAGAATGTGGTCCTGCCCTGTCACTGTGGCCTTGCCCTGTCACTTCGGTTCTCAGCTTGGTTCCACCTAGTTCACTTGCATTCTTTCCTTTCTCTTTGCAGATAGGCCAGTTCCAGTAATGGTGACTGGTCTTTCCACATTCCTAACTTGCTTCATGGCTCAGTTTCTCAGTAAATTTTCCATGTCCCTATAAAGAAAGCCTAAAGAATATTTTATATGTCTAAAAAGGATTCTATATACCCAGTATCTATAATTTTTCACTCTACAACATGACCTGGACCAGCAGGTCGTTCTTCAGTAGCAGGGAAGAGCAGGAGAAGAAAAATTAAAGAAGGTAGGAAATCTGGGGTCAGGAGGCTTTGCATAAGCTAAGTTTTATGCCAAACAAGCTTATTAAGAAGTACAGCATCTTATATACAATTTTTATGCAAGAAATGAGACAGTGCCAGCAGCAAGCTATCATACAATGGGACAAAGTCAGCAGGAAGCTAGCCAAGCCACAAGGGGAACACAAGCTATGTCAAGTGCACCACAGACTGAGCACTCAGCAGCCTTAGTACTGATAACCACAGCCCCTTGGGGTGGGAGGATCAGAAGCCACAGCTCCCCAGGCCATTACTGGCTCTGCCAAGCATATTTTCTTGTTTTAAAGAAGGAACTATGCTCCTTCTCCACACATCAGGGACTCATCAAAAGCCTTAGATCAGCTTAGCCCTCAACACTCACACATGACCTCCTCTTAGCACAGAATAGAGACTTCAGGCAGTCTGTGGAGATAAAGAAGGGCTACAGCAACAAACTTCACTGAAGTGTGAAGACACTGAAAGTGCTCTGTGTGGGATGGGGAGCAAGACCAAGCACCCCACTATTGCCAGTACTGTACCCCCTGTCATCCTAGCCAGAACCAGAAGAAAAGAAGAGGATGGGTAAAAAGGATATGAAAGAAACACAAGTGTATGGTTATATGTGTAGAAATTTAAACTGAGTGTACAAGACAGAGACATGTAATTGACATTACTAGGAATTCAGTAACTGTACCTTTTCATTGCTATGATAAAATGCCTGGCAAAGGCAACATAAGTTAAGGGTGGTTTACCTTGGCTCACAGTTCAAGGGTTGGTCCATAATGGTGAGGAAGTCATGGCAGCAGAAACAGGAGGTGGCTGGTCAGTCATTGTATCTGAAGTCAAGAAGCAAAGCATTATAGCTACTCTATGACCACAGATTCAAGAAACAGTACCATGCTCCTCCTTTAGGGTGGGTCTTCTCACCACAATTAGCCTAATCCAGAAAATGTCTCGCAGATACATTAGGAATTTATCTCCACTATGATTCCAGAGCATGTTAAGTTGACAATATAACAATCACAGTATCTACATCTACTAAGATAACTTTCCAAGGGACACTAAAAGGAATATTTCAATCTGAAGAGAAGGATAAACATACCTAAGAGGTCACAGGAACAAACAATAACAAGAAAGGTAATCAAAAAGATCCAGGAAAACAAAACAAAATGACAAAAATTAGTACATACCTTTCAATAATAACTCTAAATATTAATGGTGTCAACTCTGCAATAAAAAGACACAGACTAACAGTTTGTCACATGCCTATAATCCCAGTACTTGGGAAGCAGAGGTAGACAGATCTCTGTGAGTTCAAGGCCAGCCTGAGTTCTAGGAGAACAAGGGCTACATAAAGAGACCCCCTTTCAAAAAAAGGAAGGAAGGAAGGAAAAAGAAAGAGAAAAAGAAAGAGTTTAGATTAGAAAACAGGATCCATCTTTGTATTGCCTCCAGGAAACACACCTCACCATCAGTGCTAATAGATGTCACCTTATGGTAAAAAGCTCGGAAAACTTATCCCAAACAAATGAAACTAAAAACCAAGCAGGCATAGTTATTCTAGTACCTGACAAAATAGACTTCAAACCAAAATGAATTAGAAAAAATAAAGAAGGATACTTTAAATTTGTTAAAGGAAAAATACACCAACTGGATATTACAATCCTAAACATATATACACCAAAAAGAGAGGCACCTAATTTTATAAAATAAATAATATTATATCTAAAACCATACGCCAAGGACCAGCCTCATCTGGGAGAGGGGTTCCTGAGAGAAAAGGCATTTGCAAGTGGCAATAAATAAATAAATAAATAAGACTCAAAGTCAGTCATGGGTATAAGCCTATGTGCTGCTTGAGACAGCTTTCTCTGGATATCACCAGACAACTCAGTTCTCACAGAACCAAGCCCAGTCTTCTATTTACGTATCAATTCAGTTACTTACTCCAGGTTTCCTTTTTATTATTCCACGAATCAGCAGCATTCCATGACCCCAGCCCCTTGTTTCTTAGAAAAAGACAGCAAGAACATTTTTTTTAACATTGCAAATGAATTCAAAGATCTCCCTGCCTTTGTAAGCACAGACAATAAGCTAGCTGGGTGATATCTCATCCTGAGATTACCATTCCCACCCTACCTGGGCCTAAACTAGCTCTGTCCCAGGTTGACCTTGAACTCAGGAATCTGTTTGCTTTTGTAACTGCCTGTCTTTGTATCTTTCTGACAATCTGACTCATAGCACAGCTGCTTCTGTTCTTTTAGATGAGAGAAGTCCCTTATATAATTCATATTGCATCCTTATATTTTACAAACTGGAGAAATCCTGTTTATATATTTTTGAGCTCATATTTTCAGTGTTCTTTTCCACAGCCTTAAGGATTGTCCTGAAGGTGACAACATTTACCATTTTTGTTAAGGACATAGATACACCCTAATTATCATAGAGTCATTAACCTTGGCAGAGAGGACATTCCCCAATAACCTTGGCAGGGAAAATATTTCTTGAAGGACCAACATGAAATATGTATATGTATATGTATATGTATATGTATATGTATATGTATATGTATATGTATATGTGTGTACATGTGTGTGTACATATATGTACATATATGTGCATGTATATATATACACATATATACATATATATGTTTGTATATATACACATATACATATACATATACACACACACACACACACACACACA
>NW_021604703.1:3158941-3163688 GCF_004785775.1 Grammomys surdaster | reverse complement strand
TATATATATATATATAAACAAGCCTCATGCCCAGCAACTGTCAACACAGGTAGAGACCCACACCCTGCTGGCTCTGTACAGGGATGGGAAGCCATGTCACACCATCCCTTCCAGGCCATGCAGGACTCAGCAACCATATATTAAGCACAACACAGTGATAGCAGGTGACTTTGATTCTCCAGTACTGAGGACACTAGACCAATAGACAAGACATGTGAGGGAAAACTGAGCAGAAAACTGGAGCAGTATGATATCACGAATCAAATGGACCTTACAAGTGTCTACAGAACATTCCATCCAAACAGTAATGAATACACATTCTTCTCAGGGACCCATGGAACCTTCTCCAAAATCATCTACATATTAGGGCACAAAGTAAGTCTCACCAAATACAGGAAACTGGAATAACATCCTGCATTCTAGCTGATCACCATGGAATAAAGCTGGATATCGATAGCATAGAGAATGAACAAATTCATGAAAACCGAACGACACACTTCTGGATGATTACTGAGATCAAGGAAGAAATCAAGAAGGAAATGTAAAACTTCTTAGAATTGAATAAAATTGAAAACATAGCATACAGAAGTGTTTACATCAACAAATGTGAGGTATACAGTAGCACATGCCTTTCATCTTGGCACCTGGGAGACAGACAAGAGAGGGTCTCTGAGAGTGCAAGGCCACTATGATCTACATAGCAAGTTCCAGACCAGCCAGGGATATTATTATTATGTAATAAGAAATAATTGAGAGCAGGTAAGATTATTCTTTTCATCAGGTAAAGGAGGTTATTTCCAATCCTGATGACCTGAGTTCAACTCCCAGAATTTTCATGGTAAAAGAACCAACTCCTATAGGTTGTCCTCTAACCTCTACATGTCTGCTGTGCCGCAAACACATCACACACACACACACACCTTGAATTTTGACAGATCTCAATCTAATTACTTAATGATGCACCTGAAAACCTTAGAAAAATAGGAACAAACAATTCCCAAAGAGTAGACAATATACTAAAAATAATGGATGAAATTAATGGAATAGAAACAAAAATAAAAGAATCAAAGGACAAAAAGAATTCTTTCTTCAAGAAGATTGCCTTTCACAAAATTAGACAAAGGAGAGAGTCCAAATTACCAGCACTAGAGATGAGAGGAGATACTACAACAGACACTGAGGAAATTCAGAAAATCATAAAGTCATACTCTAAAAATCAATATTCTACAACAGGAAAATCAAAAAAAGTTCAACATATATGGCCTACCAAAATTTCAGTTATAAAATATAGCTGATAATGTTATGAGAAGTTTTAACACTGCTCTCTCAATAATTATCTTGAACAAATGAAAATTTGTAAGGATATAGAAGACTTCAGCCACACAATATATAACCTTGATAGACTTATACAGAAGCTTGTATGTAGAAATTAGAAAAAAAAACTTTTTAAAATTCACATAAGGCTGGGCAGTGGTGGCGCATGCCTTTAATCCCAGCACTTGGGAGGCAGAGGCAGGCGGATTTCTGAGTTCGAGGCTAGCCTGGTCTACAGAGTGAGTTCCAGGACAGCCAGGGCTACACAGAGAAACCCTGTCTCGAAAAAACAAAAACAAAAAAACAAAAACAAAAACAAAAAAAATCACATAAAACTACAAAAAAATTCACATAAAACTACAAAAAAATTCACATAAAACTACAAAAAAAAATCACATAAAACTACAAAAAAAAAAAAAAAAAGCTGGCAGTGGCACATGCCTTTAATCCCAGCACTGGGGAGGCAAAGGCAGGTGAATCTCTCCAAGTTCAAAGCCAGACTAGTCTTTAGAGTGAGTTTCAGGACAGCCAGGGTTAACAGAAAAACTATCTCAAAAAGCAAAACAAAACAAGCAAACAAACAAACAAGAAAGAAAGAAAAAGAAAAACCTTAGTAACAACACTCTAAAAACTATTTTCTTTTTTTTAATTTATTTTTATTTTATATCCACTGGTGTTTTGCCTGCACATTTATCTGCCTGTGTAAGGGTGTTAGATTCCCTAGAACTACAGATATAGACAGTTGTGAGCTATCATGTAGGTGCCTGGATTCTCTGAAAGAGCAGCCAGTACTCTTAATCTCCAAGCCATCTCTCCAACTCCCTAAAAACTACTTTCAATAAATATCATAAAATCAAAATCATAGGACATGTTATCTGGCCACTATACAATAAAATAAAAATCAATAACAAAAAAAGAAAGCTTAAAAATACTCACAAGCCGGGCAGTGGCGCACGCCTTTAATCCCAGCACTTGGGAAGCAAAGGCAGACAGATTTCTGAGTTCGAGGCCAGCCTGGTCTACAGAGTGAGTTCCAGGACAGCCAGGGCTACACAGAGAAACCCTGTCTCGAAAAACAAACAAACAAATAAAAAATACTCACAAATTCAAAGAATTAAATGTAAAATTATAATTAACCCAAAAATCAAAGGAACCATAATAAAAAATTGAAAATGTATTCTACAAAACTATTAGAGAATCTTTTACTAGAGTGTGTATTGCTGTGAATTCTTACTAGAGCGTATATTGGTGTGACTTCAGTCCCAAACAGAAAGCACTTGAGAGAGGAGTTTGGTTCATGACTTCAAAGGTTTTCAGTCCACCTTAGCAGGGCAGACAAAGTGAAACAACTCAGCGTATGTAGGCAGTACTGTGTGATGAGGCTTGTCACATCATGACCAATCAAGATACAGAGAGGAACAGGAAGTAATAGCCAGATATAACCTTCAAAGGCCCACCCCAGGTAACCTACCTTTTAACAATCAATCCCTATTTCAAAGATTTCACAGCACTAAAAACAGCATTCAAAACATTAACCTGTGGGGAAAGTTCAGATTCAAACTGTTACAGAGAGTTCTATAGACAGTCACTAATTATAATTATATATATAATATAGAAATTGCTTTATTTGAACGTGGTTTGGATGTTCTTTAACGGCCAACTGTAACTGAAAGCTGATCAATAAAAAAGTGCTATTGGGAGGTGGTGTAGATCTTTAAAGAGTAGGGCCTAAAGGGGGGTCTTTATGTCATTAGAATTATGAGGTATTTTGCAAGCAACCTTTGAACTGTATCTTTGAATTGTGAGCTAAAATAAACTTTCTCCCTTGAGTTGCTTTGGTGGAAAGGGGGATATTTTATCACAGCAACAAGGAAAAAAGCCTGTTTCCTGGCAGAAGTGACAGCTCAACACACACGTTCCCACTACTGCCCTCAACATGCTCTGAGCATGGGTCCTCCACAGAGCTGACATAGGTGGCATGCCCCTGAACCTCTTAGCTTGTGAAATAAATAAACCTTTTCTCTTCAAAAATGTTTGTTCTAGTTTCCTTCCGGTTGCTGTGGTAAGACACTTCACCCAAAAGCAACATGGGGAGAAAAGGGTTTATTTGGTTTATACTTCCAGGTCATAATACATGATTGAGGGAAGTCAGGACAAGAACAAAGACACAGGAATGGGAGGCGGGAAGCAGGAGCCATGGAGGAACACAGCTTGCTGGCTCCATCTCTGGCTTGCTCTCAGTCCTGTGACTGAGGAAGCTCCACTAACTTTTGTATATCGTTCAAGACCTACCTCCTGCCTAGGGATGATACCACAGCAGTGGGCTGGGCCCTCAGGCAGGGCCCTCCCTCATCAATCATCAATCAAGACAGCCTCTCACAGATATGCCCAAAGGCCAGTCTAATGTAAACAATTCCTCAACTGAGAGTTCCCCTTTCCCATGTGACTGTAAGCCATACTGAGCTGCTGACAGTTGAAGCTAATTAGGATAGCATCCCATCTTCAGGGTTTTTTTTTTTTTTTTTTTTTTTTTTTTTTTTTTGCTTTTTCCAGACAGGGTTTCTCTGAGTAGCCCTGGCTGTCCTGGAACTCACTCTGTAGACCAGGCTAGCCCCAAACTCCAGGCTTTCTATATAGAGACAAAACATTACTAATGCAGAGATATACACAATGACTTCATAATGTGTAAGACAAAAGAGAGAAATATGTACATTAGAAAGGAAAACTACTAGGGCTAGAGGGGTGGCTCAGTTGGTAGGGTGCCTGCCTGGCAGACACAGGCCCAGGGTTTGATTCCCACCATTGATTTTTTTTTTGTTTTGTTTTGTTTTGTTTTTCGAGACAGGGTTCCTCTTTATAGCCCGGGCTCTCCTGGAACTCACTCTGTAGACCAGGCTGGCCTCAAACTCAGAGATCTGCCTGCCTCTGCTTCCCAAGTGCTAGGATTAAAGACGTGTGCCACCACTGCCCAGCCTGATTTTTTTTTTTTTTAAGGCCTGGTGATACATGCCTGTGATCCCAGCACGTGGGAATTAGAAGCTGGGTGGTGAGAAATTCAAGCCATATGGAAAGCTCAAGGCTAGCCTAGGCTACATAGGACCCTGTCAAAGAAATGCAGGAAAGGAAGAGAGAGAGAAAGGTCTACATTAGAAAACAAAATAAATAGCCACATATCAGCAATCTAAACTTATTCAGCAGAAGCAATCCAAAAAGAACATGAGAGGAAACCCTGGGAAAGAAGACAAAAAAATAAATAAAATAAAAGAGCATAAGAGAACCATGAACATTAAAATGTAAAATAAAAAAAAAAATTTTTGGCCGGGCAGTGGTGGCGCACGCCTTTAATCCCAGCACTTGGGAGGCAGAGGCAGGCGGATTTCTGAGTTCGAGGCCAGCCTGGTCTACAGAGGGAGTTCCAGGACAGCCAGGGCTA
>NW_021604703.1:3148766-3158541 GCF_004785775.1 Grammomys surdaster | reverse complement strand
CCCCAAAGACAGGGTTTCTCTGTGTAGCCCTGGCTGTCCTGGAACTCCCTCTGTAGACCAGGCTGGCCTCGAACTCAGAAATCCGCCTGCCTCTGCCTCCCAAGTGCTGGGATTAAAGGCGTGCGCCACCACTGCCTGGCAAAATAAAAAATTTTTAATTAAGAAAACAATAACAAGAGCTCATTCTTTGCAAATGCATAGAAACGTGAATTTACAGCAAGACAGAGAGGGGAAGAAGAAAGACATTAGGAGAGAAAAGATGCCATTGTTATCACAGAGATAACACAGATTTTATTTTTTAAGAAAAAAATAATAGATCACTTCATGTAACAACTTTAAGTAATTCCTACAAAAACTTAAATTAGACAAACTGTTTCCTAGCAGGGGAAAAATGCTTTGCCGAAACAAACTCAAAAAAAAAATTTTAAAAAAGAAATGAAAACCCCAAATAAGCCTATAAAAGAAAGCAAATCAATACTTAATCTACACGCGCAAACAGAAGCGAGGACAAGCCCAGGCAGTTTGAGAGGCAATTCTATCTTACACAGAGTGTTTGGTAAAATAGGCAAGAAAGGAAGCTCAATTCACTTTATAGCATTAGTAAACTCGGAGGCAAACGCCAGCGGAGAACAGTAAAAGACAAGAGAGTTATAAGCCAATCTCACTGATGGACAATAGGAAAATTCTAAATAAAATCTGAGCAAAGCAAACTGTAGAAGGTCGTACTTCATGACCAGTAAGAGTGCACCCCAGTAACTCAAATGTAGATTAACCTCAGAGACCCGTGAATATAACTCACCACATTAACATAGTAGAAAAAGTCTAGCGCTACCTCCATGAAACAGGAAAAGAACTCAACAAAACCCAGTGCTCATTTGTCACTGGAAAACCTTCCTAATAAATGGAGAATAGAAAGGACGACGGGGGTCAGAGAGATGGCTCTGCAGTTAGCGCACACTGCTTTTGCAGAGGACCTGAGTTCACTTCCCAGCATCCATCCACATTGGGTGGTTCACAACTACCTGTAAGTCCAGCTCTCAGGCATTCAATGCCCTCTGCTGGCTTCCTTAGACACAGCCATGCATATATACATCATACCGCTTAAAATAATAAATCCTCCTCTCAAAAGAAGAAAATTTCCTTAGAAATGACATCAGATTTGAGAATCTGTAAGAATGATCTTTGGTTAAGAAACTGGCTAGGGAGCTGGGTGTGATGGCGCACACCTTTAATCCCAGTACTCGGGAGGCAGAGGCAGGAAGATCTCTGTGCATTTGAGGCCAGCCTGGTCTACAGAATGATTTCCAGGACAGCCAGGGCTACACAGAGAAACCTTGTCTCCAATAAAAGAGGGGAGGGAAATCTTTATTTTATCTTGTGCTTTATTCAGCTGATATCCCTGGGAGCCCTGCGCCTCTTTGAAGGAAGACCAAGGAGTTGTGGATCTGATGGAGAGGGGCGGTGAGTGGACGGGGAGGGGCGGTAAGTGGACGGGGAGGGACGGTGAGTGGACGGAGAGGGGCGGTGAGTGGACGGGGAGGGGCGGTGAGTGGACGGAGAGGGGCGGTGAGTGGACGGGGAGGGGCGGTGAGTGGACGGAGAGGGGCGGTGAGTGGATGGGGAGGGGCGGTGAGTGGACGGAGAGGGGCGGTGAGTGGACGGAGAGGGGCGAAGAGTGGATGGGGAAACTAGGAGAAGTGGAGGGAGGAGAGAAACTGTGGTCAGGATGTATTATTGTATGAGAGAAGAACAAAAATAAGAAAATTTTTAAAAATCTGACTGGAGCAGAAGTATCTCCCAGAACCAGCCTAGTGACATTTAATTGACGCTACTGGCCAAGCCCTGGGTTGTAGCACCCTTAACTGTGTACCTGTGTGGCTTATAAATAGGGTTTCTCATAGCCCAGGTTGGCTTCACACTTTCTATGTAGCCAAGGGTAGCCTTGACCTCCTGGTCTTCCCTTGAATAGAAATTCTTACAAGGCTTTATCCTTCCCCTGTGGTCACCTGTTGGGTACAGAGAAAGACTGGAGTTGTCTTTTAACTTTTCATGGGCAACCAGGTGACACGTGTATTAGCTACTTTTATCATTGCTGTGACAGATCGCCATGGGCAGCACAATTTGAAATCTAAGGGAGCAAGGAATGCACTTATTTTTTATCATAGACACTGAGATTGAGAACTTTACAGCAGGTGATATTATCTCAGATGGTAGAGTAACTAAAGCAGACGCCACAGTGAGGTGAGATGGTAGGCATGCTCCCTTTGAAGTTGTCTTGGTCTGCCTTCTCTTGCTGTGATAAAACCCTGAGACCAAAAATAATGTGGAAAAAAACCTATTTATTTGGTTTATAGGAGAAACCAAGACAGGAACTCATAGCAGGAATCTGGAGGCTGTTTACTAGCTTGCTCCCCATGAGAGGAAGAGGCAGGCAGATCTCTGAGTTCAACGCCAGTCTGGTCTATAGAACAAGTTTCAGACAGGCAAGGGCTACCTTGCCTGAAAGGCAAGACAGAGAAACCCTGTCTCAAAAAAAAATTAGATAGATAGATAGATAGATAGATAGATAGATAGATAGATAGATAGATAAAACTATGCCAGGTGTGGTGCACACCTTTAATCCCAGCACTCAGAGGGAGAGGCCAGCACATCTCTATGAGTTCCAGGATAGCCAGGGCTACATAGAGAGACTCTGCCTAGATAGATAGATAGATAGATAGATAGATAGATAGATAGATAGATAGATAGAATAGATAGATCACAAATATCACTGTTTCTAGGAGCTATAAACATATAGAAAAATCTAAGATTCTCTAAACATACATTAATAAGATGCCATAAGAAAGTTTAGTCTAGCCGGGCGGTGGTGGCGCATGCCTTTAATCTCAGCACTTGTGAGGCAGAGGCAGGTGGATTTCTGAGTTTGAGGCCAGCCTGGTCTACAGAGTGAGTTCCAGGACAGCCAGGGCTACACAGAGAAACCCTGTCTCAAAAAATAAAAAAGAAAAAAAAAGAAAAAAGAAAAGAAAGAAAGTTTAGTCTAATGGTTCTCAATCTGTGGGCCATGGCAAACCTCTAAAAGCAAACCTGTCTCCAAAAATATTTATAACAGCAGCAAAATTACAGTTATGAGAAGTAGCCATGAAATAATTTTATGGCTGGAGGTCCACACAATCTGAGGATTAAAGGGTCATAGCATTAGGAAGGTTGAGAACCACTGCTTTAGCAGTTTTGACAATAGAAAATTCATCTTTGATATGACATAAAAGCAACACATTTTTTTAAAATGTCATTTTCAAGGTGGCACTTGCCTGCCATCCTAACACTTGGAAGGTGGGTGCCAGAGAGAGGAGCTCAAGATTATTCTTAGCCACATAGTGAGTGTGAAGCTAGCCTGGGCTACTGTTTCAAAGAAGCAATAAAAATAAATGTATGCCAGTTATGTGGTGAACACTTTCAACCCCAGTACTCAACAGGCAGATGTAGTCAGATCCCCATGAGTTAGTGGCCAGCCTGGTGTACATACCAAGTTCTAGGCCCAGTCAGCATGGAGGGGAGGGGCCTGGCTACCCTGGTCTACCTACAAGTTTTTGGACAGTGAGAGACCATGTCTCAAAAAAAAGGTAGACAGCATCTAAGACATGATACCCAAGGCTGACCTCCATCCTCCATGTAGACACAAATCTGACAAAGACAGGTCATGGCATGAAGTGTGGCATTTCCAGCCACAGAACTAGAATGGGTTTTATCTAAGCACTAAGAAATTCTGCTTTGTTTGTTGGTTTGTTTTGAGACAAGGTCTCCGTCTGTTGCCAACGCTAACCTAGAGCTCACTCTGCAGTCCAAACTGACTACAAATTCACCACAACCCTCCTGCCTCTAAATCCTGAGTCCTGAGATTACAGACTCGGGGGGTGAGCGTTAAGAAATTCATAATAAGAAAAAGTCTGCCCAGAGACAGCAAGATGGCTCCGTGGACAGCTCTATGGAAAAGGGCACTTGCTGCAAATGTCTGGGTACCTGGGTTCGATCTCCAGAACCCACATAAGGGTAGAAGAAAACTGACTCCACTAAGTTCTCTGGTGTTCTACTTGCACCGTGTGGTCCATGCATGCATGTGAGTACACACATTAATAAAATCCTTAAAACTTAAGAAGAAAGAGAAAAACAGTCCAATAGAAAACAGTGGGCAAAGATGACCGAGTGAAGAACAGAAGGGAGACCTGGTGCCTGAAAAACAAAGAAACGATTCCCCAGCCTCAACAAGAGGAAAATGCTACTTAAATGTAAAAAGTAACACAATTTTGCCTGCATGAGAATGGCAGTAATTAACTTGTCCAGTAACACCCAGTGCCCATGGCTTCCAGAGAAAGTGCAAATTGGGCCACCACTTTGGAGAGCAATTTGCTAAAATCTAATTAAGTGAAAGATCGCTTCACACTTCAATCAAAGCTCTGCTTCTAAATACAGACCCTACATAACTGATAGTGGTGTGCATTCACAAAGAAACATTTAAACGATGTTCAGAGTGGGCTGGAGAGGTAGCAGGGGTTCTGAGCACTCACTGCTCTTCCTGCAGAAGACCTGAGCTCAGCTCCTCTTCTGGCCTCTGCGCACACACACACACACACACACTAATAAAATAAATCTTTTTAAAAGAGAGAATGTTCACAGTGATGCTGTAATAAGGAAAATTCAGAACGAGCTAAATGGCCATCAGAAAAGAATAGATTGCTGCGTGTTTACAGATTGTTGGCTGGATGAAGGAGATGGAGTCGCCATATTTGACCGTGGTTAAATTTAAACACCGTGGAGCCTGGGATGGATTTATATGACTGCGGCCCTGGCACTGGGAGACTGAGAAAGACCAATCAGTGAGCACAAGGTCAGCGGGGCCTTCGTGCAAAAGCCTGCCTCAGCTGAGCGTGGTGCTGCACACTTTTAATCCCAGCACTCAAGAGGCAGAGGCAGGTGGATGTCTGAGTTTGAGGCCAGCCTGGTCTACAAAGTGAGGTCCAGAACAGCCAGGGCTACTCAGAGAAAATCCGTCTCAAGAAAACAAAAACAGAAAAGGAAAAAAATCTTTCTCTAAAAGTAAATCATAATATTGAGTGAAAATGACAAATTACATGAAGTTTTTAAATATACAAAATAGGGCTAATAAGATGGCTTGGAGTATTCATTGCTCTGATAAAACACCATGACCAAAAGCAACTGGGATTTATTTCAGCTTATTGTTCCATAGTACAGTCCAACACTGAGAGACACCAGGGTAGGAATTCAAGTGAATCAGGAATCTGGAGCCAGGAGCTGGTGCAGAGGCCATGGAGGAGTGCTGTTTACCAGCTTGCTCTTCATGGCTTGCTCAGCTGCTTTCTTATAACCTCCGGGACCACCAGCCCAGGGATGGCACTGCCCACAATGAAACGAACCCTTCCACATCAACCATCAGCCAAGAATATGCCCCACAGACTTGTCCACAGGCCAGTTTGGTTAGGTGGTTTTCTCAGTTGAAGTTCCCTCTTCCAAAACGACTCTATCATGTGTCAAGCTGATACAAAACTAGCCAGCACTGTGGGTAAAGGCACTTGCCACCAAGCTTAGCAACCTAAGCTGGATCCCCTAGGTCCCACAGGAGGAAGGAGAGAACCAACTCACACAAGTTGTCTCCTGACCACCACTTGCACACCATGGTACACATGCACACACACAATAAATAAATGTGCAACACTGTTAAACTTTTGAAGTATTCCAGCACACATTGCTGGAATTACATTTTCATCTGTAATGAAAGCACAAAAATACAGACAAGGGTAACAGTCAAAAGAAACTATTTTAATGGCTAAATCAGGAAGGGGAGTAAGAGACTGCCATGAGGTAGAGAAGCCTAAGGAGATGAGACTATTCACAATATAGTATAGCAGCATATTTTCCCCCGCAAGTTGGGAGGAGCTAAGGTAGGAGGAGTAAGGAGAGGAAGAGGAGGAGTGGGGAGAGGAAGAGGAGGAGCTGGGGAGGTGGAGATGTAGGAGTGATGGAGAACCATGCATGTATCGAGAGCAGCCCTGGGTAACAACTTATATCTAGGTTAGTTAATTGGTTAACACTTCCAATTGTATGGGCATCCTGTTAATTGAGCATTATCAAACGTATAAAGCCTTTGGTTAATCTTTAAACATTGGAGTCTCATTTCTACCAGGTACCTGTGGAGTCAGTGTGGAAAATTGGCAGAGCCCTCTCACACTGATGTCTCATGGGTGGCAGGGCCGGTGTCTGTGACCGCCTGAGCTGGCCACCTGAGCCAGTGGCCTGAGGGCAAGAATATGCTGCTGCTGCTTGTGGCCACAAGCCTTGTCTAGTCTGGAAGATGGCGGCTGATTAAGAACAAGCCAGATTGGGTGCTGCCATTTTAAAATATTACCCGCAACAATATAGTTTCTATTACCTTTAGTCTAAAATAAAACTGGTCTACATAAATCTAAATGAGCAAAAATAAATTAATCTAGATAACCATGGTGTTGGCATCCGATAGAGCAGAGCAGAGATGGGCAAATGATGATCTTTACCTCAGTCAGTCACACATTCCTCCACTTTTCTGTGTATGTCAGTGTGTGTACATGCACAAGGGTGCAGTGCTCACAGAGGCCAGAAGAGGGAGCCAGATTTTCTGAGGCTGGAGTTATATGCAGCTGCAAGCCACCAGATGCAGGTACTGGGACCTGAACTCCAGTTCTCTGAAAGAGCAGCAGGTAGTCTTAACCACTGAGCACCAGTAGGGCCAATTTTCAGTTAGATCAAACTGTATGTAATTGTAAGACTCTTCAGAGAATTCCAACCTTTGAACTCGACTACACTTCCTATTTTAAATCAATTAACTCACTGCTATTCTTTTTATTAAAATTCAAATAAAACAGTACATACCACAAATTCTAATAGTCTATCCCTGTATTTAAACATAGCTCTGGGTGGTGGGTATAATTTTCTAATCATTTTTTTAATAAACAAAAATTTGTTTCAGACATCCAATTTAGAAAAGCGAAGTTTTCTCAATTTGCAGAGTATATAATAACTTTATGTAGAACTGTAAAAATTCCATGAAAAGACTTATTAATACCTTATCAGAGCCAGACACAATGGCATATGCCATTAATCCCAGCACTCAACAGGCAAAGACCGGGGATCTGTGAGTTCAGCTCCAGCCTACGTTACACAGTTGACATAAAGAGGCAGAGACAGAGAGAGACAGGATTTGTCCTAAGAAACTTGGATGGTCATATGTAAAAGAATAAAGTTGAATCAGTACCTAATATCATATGCAGAAACTAATTCAAAATGTATCAAATATTTAATTATAAAGGCAAAAAAAGCAGAAAACCCTAAGAATAAAATACAGGAGGAAAAGTTTTATTCAAAACTTATTATAACCAGGTGATGGTGGCACACTCTTTTAATACTAGCAACTCAGGAGGCAGAGGCAGGTGGATCTCTGAGTTCAAGGTCACCCTGGTCTGTAGAAAGCCCAGGACAGCCAAGGCTACACAGAGAAACTTATGTCTCAAAATAAAACAAAACAAACAAAAATAGACCTCTGTGTGTGTGTGTGTGTGTGTGTGTGTGTGTATGTGTATCTGTGTGTGTCTGTGTGTGTGTGTGTGTGTGTGTGTGTGTGTGAGAGAGAGAGAGAGAGAGAGAGAGAGAGAGAGAGAGAGAGAGGGTATCAGATCTCCTGGAGCTGAAGTCATAGGTAACTATGAACTGCAGTGTAAATGCTTGGTTCAGAACTTAGGTTCTCTTCCCAGAGCACTACATGGTGCTCTGAGCCATCTCTCCAACCTCAGGAGAAAAAGTTTTACAGAACTGGCTTTAGAAAAATTTCCAGGATTGATGCCAAAACCACACACACAGAAAGAAAACACAAACAAAAAGCTTCGTGAAAATGTGAAGTACTATATATTAAAGGATAGTATACACAGAATGAAAAGAGAACTCCCAGGAGACAGTTTGCAAAGCAGGGGCCTGAGAGGAGATTGACATCCAGAGTACAGAAGACAACTTCTAAAACTCAACAAACAGAACAGCTTAATCCAAAGTGCTCCATAGGATTTAAATAGAAATTCCTTCAGAGAAGACACTCAAATAACTAGTGAGCATATGTCTAGGTACTCAATATCACTTGCCATTAAGGAAGGACACATGAAAACTACAAAAGAAATGGCTCAGGAGACAAAGGCACTTGCCAGCAAGCCTGACAACCCGAGTTCAAGCTCAAGGCAGGGAATCACATGGTGGAAGGATAGAACTGACTCCACAAGTTGTTCTCTTACCTCTACAACCTCTCTTTCATACACACACACACACACACACACACACACACTTGTGCACAAACAACTGTAATTTTTTAAAAGAACTATATACAAAAGAGATAACACCTTCCACAGACCAATAGAAAACTTTAAAACAAAACTAATACATGTTGGCAAGGACACAGATAAATCAGAACCTTGGGGCACTGTTGATGAGAATGGAAATGGGGTGGTGGACCACACTGGAGAGAGGTCTCAGTGGCTGTGCTGTTAGCATTTTGTCAACTTGACACAAGATCCTGGTGTTTTGAAAGAAGGAACCTCTATTGAGAAGATGTCCTCACCAAATTGGCCCAGGGGCAAGCCTGTGGTGAGTTGGTTTTTAGGGGTTTTGTTTTGTTTTGTTTTTTGTTTCATTTTGTTCTGCTCCGCTTTGCTTTGCTTACTTGATAATCGGTGTGGGAGGGCCCAGCTCACTGTGGACAGCACTGTCCTGGGGCATGTGGTCCGGATCGTATAAGAAACAATCTGACAAAGACATGGGGAGCAAGCCAGTAAGCAACACTCCTCCACGACTCCTGTATCAGCTCCTGCCTCTAGGTTCACGCCTTGACTTCCTTCCATGATCATAAACTACGATATAAAACTGCAACTGAAATAACCCTTTCTTCCCAGGGTTGCTTTTGGTCATAGTGTTTTATCACAGCAGTGGAGACCCTAAGTGCTAAGCCCACTTGCTGCTCTTGCCAAGGACCCAGATTCACTGGTGGCATCCACAACAAGGGGTTCACAATTGCCTACGACTCTAGATCCTGAAGATATGGCACTCTCTTCTGCCCTCCACAGGACACAAGCACATACATGACAGACACACACATAAATCTTTTTTAAAATGGAATTGCTACAGCTGTAGAGAAAACTAGCATGATCCTGGGGGAGGTGGCAAGTGAAATTTCCATAAATTGCAATGATTCTGGGCCTAGATACATACACAAAAGAATTAAAAACAGGTTCTAGAAGAGATATCTGTGTGCCTATGTTCTCGGGAGTGCTGTTCCTAACAGCTACAATGTAGAGTCAACTCAGTGGTTGATCAGATAAATAAAATGTGATTAACACAGACACTTTGGTACTTTACAGCCATGAAAGGACAGAAAATCTGACCCCCGCTATAGTATGAATCAACAGTGCGGATGTTAAACCTAGTGAAATACGCTGGTCACAAAAAGGTGACAGGGTCTCAAGCCCACTTTATCCTTAAAGTATTCAAAACACAGAGACATGAAGTAGATGGAGGCTTCCAGAACTCAAGGGATGGAAAGTGAGATGTTGAAGAAATGAGTTAAATTTCAGAAGATGGAGCATTCTGGAGATGAGTGGGGGTCACTCATCCTGAACTCACTCTGCAGACCAGGCTGGCCTTGAACTTGAACTCAAAGAGATGCCCCTGCCCCTGCCCCTGCCCCTGCCCC
>NW_021604703.1:3140248-3148756 GCF_004785775.1 Grammomys surdaster | reverse complement strand
GCCCCTGCCCCTGCCCCTGCCCCTGCCCCTGCCCCTGCCCCTGCCCCGCCTCCTGAGTGCTGGGATTAAAGGCATATTCCACCACCACCCAGCAGAGGCATCTCTTCGAGTTCAAGTTCAAGGCCAGCTTGGTCTGCAGAGTGAGTTCAGGACAGCCAGGGCTACACAAGAGAAACTCTGTTGAAAAGCTTAAAAATATTGTGCTAGTTTGACATTTTTGGGGGGGTTTGGTTTTTCAAGACAGGGTTTCTCTGTGTAGCCCTGGCTGTCCTGGAACTTACTCTGTAGATCAGGCTAGCCTCGAACTCTCGAACTCAGAAATCTGACTGCTTCTGCCTCCCAAGTGCTGGGATTAAAGGCGTGCGCCGCCGCCGCCACCACCCGGCAACATGTTTTATGAAGAAAAATAGTTACCATGAAACCTGAAAATTTTTATTTCAAAATTATAAAAACTGGATAGACAAACACATACGACCATAAAAACTGGATAGACAAACACATACGACCAATGCATACACATTTCAGAAAGATATCATTGGCTGAGGGTTTTGTTTTTAACTCAATTTAAGCTGTGATAACTTTGATAACTAGCTAGCTCTTGATACCCCATAATTTGGATATACTTTACCACACCATACTCAGTAAGAGTCAATGTGCTCCCCATCAACTTTAAAATACACCCTTCGACTAGGGGCAAACTCGGCTGGCGCTAAACGGAAAGGTGTCTATCTGCTGTAGGGCAGTCATGTTTCTCCAGTATTACCTCAACGAGCAGGACGATCGTGTCTACACGCTGAAGAAATTTGACCCTATGAGACAACAGACTTGCTCTGCCCATCCTGCTCAGTTCTCCCCAGATGACAAATACTCAAGACACCAAATCACCATCAAGAAATGCTTCAAGGTGCTCATGACCCAGCAACCGTGTCCTGTCCTCTGAGGGCTCGTTAATCTCTTGTGCTGCTAGTCCCCCGGCTGATTATCAGCAACCAAAGGCTCTGTAAGCCTTGAAGCCTTCCCATGCTGCTTAGAATACTATCTCACTCTCTACGTGAATGAGTCTATATTGATGGGCCTCGCCCGTAAAAGGAACAATTTTTTTTTTATCATGTTTTGACTTGCTGCCAGATTATTAAAGATACAATGACTTGAAAGTTCAAAAATAAAAATAAAATAAAATACACCCTTCAGGTGACAGGAGGGGAATGGTATGATGGTAACGTTCATGGTGGAGACTTAGCACAGGCTAGCCCACAGTTCCATGACTTCCCTCCCTCAGGGTAGGGAGGGAATTGACAACATGAAGAGTGTCTGCCTTCAGGGAAGAGTGGGGGATGGGAATGGCTGATTTTCCCAGGAGATGGTTGACACAGAGGAAAAAGGCTTACTCACCAAATTTGTCCCTGTCCTATTGCATTTGGCAGACCTTCCATGGCATTAGACAATATTCCATTTGCCATCTTCCTGATTTAAATGGAGTGTTTCTAACTTGGGCCCAGTGATGTGGCTCAGCAGGTAAAGGCACTTCCCAAGCACCCTTTCAGTTCAACCCCTAGAACCCACAGAAATATGGACGGAGAGAACTGACTCCATAACCTTGCCCTCTGACTTCCAAATGTGCAAAGTGACATGTATGTGTGCACACACTGACAAAAAAATAAGAGTGAGTCTACGTTGAGCTTAAGGATAAGATTCATCATTTTAGAAAACTTTTGCAACATCCCTCCAATAGCTCAAAAACTGAGAATTTCTGTGTTTTATTAAATTATTCCTCACAATTTTCACATGTTTAAAATGCATTCGCTTGAGGGCAGGAGAGGTGGCTCCATGGTTAAAAGCACTTGTCACTCTTCAGGAGGACCTGGCTTTAGTTCCCAGATGCTCACAACCACCTGTGACTGAAGATCAGGGAATCGGAGACTTTTCTCCTGGTCTCCAGGGCCACCTACACATACACTCACACAGGCACACACATATGCACATAACACACCAATGAATCTTTTCAAATTTGTCAGTTTGTCTTTGAAAGAACACACACACAAATACATACACACACACACACACACACACGCACGCAATGACAGTCCCTGAAACTAATTCACACACAGTACATCCAGGAACCTCCAAAAGAAAAACAAACAGCGGATAGCAGGAGGTGTGAGCATGTGTGCTTGTGCACACGCACACTCACGCATACCTCTGTCAGCCAAAGCCTCTGCACATGCAGTGCCTGAAATCCCCTTCTCACCCACACAAGATCCCTGCTCACTTCTAACCAGGAGTGGGACCTTTTGTAAAAAGCCTTCTTCTGCCTGGCTGCCTGAAGTTTGAGCAGGTACCCTGCAACTGTTCCCACACAGGGACAACCTGCCTTCTGCTGCTCAGCTTCTCTGAAAGTGTCCAAACAGTCAGGGATGGTGGCTTATGCCAGCAATTCAGTGTTAGAAGGCTAAAGAAAGGGGAGGAAGGGAGAGATAGAGAGACAATGGGAAGGGAAGAGGAAAAGAAGAAAGAGGAGGAGAGGGGAGAAAAAGAAGGAGTGGAGAAGAACAAAACAATGTTCAGGCAAATGGATGGACAGGTAGATAGACAGATAGACAGATAGACAGATAGACAGACAGACAGACAGACAGACAGACAGGTGATAGATGAGTCTCCTAATGATTTGGCAGGACTTAAAGCTACAAGTGCCTGAAGCTTCCATGATGCTTTGAGTGTCCTTGGCTACATCCCAGCATCTCCTGTTTGTTCGGAGTTCCCTCAGGGAACTTCCTCAACAGCAAGGGCTGGACAACCTGACTGCTGTAACACACAGCTCTAAGGGACAAGACGGGGCCACACAACCAGAGCAGCTGCTTCCCATGCTCTGCCAACTGCTCTGCCCCACCCCTCATGCCACCACCTTCTCAAGGGAAGTGGTCACCTCTAGAAGAAAAAGCCCATTACCTCACCAAGCAGTGGTGGCTGAGGAGTCGTCCATGTTGGTTGCAGGCAGCTGTGTAGGCTGAGGTTGGTAACTACTCTACCGAGTTGCTCTGATCACCGAGTTCCTTAATGCACCTAGAACAGAACCTGGGGCACAGTCTCTACTCCAGAGATAGCAGCTGCTAATGCTGGAATTAATAGTAATAATTCTGGACAATTTTTACAACATGCCCAAACTATTAAAAAAAAAGATTAACTTTACAAATTCAACATTAAAATTTAAATCACTTATGAAATAAAGAGCACTGTAAGCAAAGTGGAAAGATAGCTTCAGATGGGAAGAAACTATTTATTTGCAAAGCACTAATGAAAGGTTAGTATCTAGAATGTATAAATAATTGCTACAAATCAATAAGAAAAAGTGCTAGAATTTAAAAAAAGCAGCCAGTTGAAACATACAATTCACAGAGAAAACCTGAGCATATATGTGTGTGTGTGTGTGTATGTGTGTGTGTGTGTGTGTGTGTGTGTATATATATATATATATGAATGGCACAGTGCCTGGCCTAGGAGTAGTCAGAAAAGGCACTTAAAGCTTCACCAACAATAGATGAAGTGGCAAAGACCCAGCACTCTGGAAGCTGAAGAAGGAGGATTACATGATCAAGGCCAGTCTGGTTTACATAGTGTCTTAGTCAGGGTTACTATGGTTACTATCGTGATTAAACACTGTGATTGGAGCCACTTGGGGAGGAAAGGGTTTATTTGGTTTATGTTTTCCCCAATACAATTCATCACTGAAAGAAATCAGGACAGGGACTCAAGCAGGACAGAATCTGGAGGCAGGAGCTGCTACAGAGGCCATGGAAGGGTGCTGCTTACTGGCTTGCTCCTCATGGCTTGCTCAGCCTGCTTTCTTATAGAACCCAGGGCCACCAGCCCAAGGGATGGCACCACCCACAATGGGATGGACCCTCCTACATCAATCACAAGCTGGTACAACCACTCTGGAAATCAGTCTGGCGGTTCCTCAGAAAATTGGACATAGTATTACCTGAGGACCCAGCTATATCACTTTTGGGCATATACCCAGAAGATGCTCCAACATATAACAAGGACATATGCTCCACTATGTTCATAGCAGCCTTATTTATAATAGCCAGAAGCTAGAAAGAACCCAGATGTCCTTCAACAGAGGAATGGATACAGAAAATGTGGTACATTTACACACTGGAGTATTACTCAGCTATTAAAAACAATGAATTTGAGAAATTCTTGGCAAATGGATGGAACTAGAAAATATCCTGAGTGAGGTAACCCAATCACAAAAGAACACACATGGTATATACTTGCTGATAATTGGATATTAGCCCAAAAGCTTGCAATACCCAAGATGCAACTCACAGGCTACATGAAGCTCATGAACAATGAAGACCAAAGTGTGGGTGTTTGGTCCTTCTTAGAAAGAGTAACAAAATATTCATGGGAGCAAATATGGAGACAAAGTGTGGGACATAAACTGAAGGAGGGGTTGTCTGGAGACTGTCCCACCTGGGTATCCATCCCAAGTGCAGTCACCAAAGGTAGAAGCTGATGTGGATACCAGGAAGTGCATGCTGACAGGAGCCTGATATAGCTGTCTCCTTAGAGGTCTGCCAGAGCCTGACATATACAGAGGTGGATGCTCACAGTTAACCCCACTGAACTGATCATGGGGTTCCCAATGGAGGAGTTAGAGTGAAGACTGAAGGAGCTGAAAGGGTTTGTGGCCCCATGGGGAGAGCAACAATACCAACCAATCAGAGCTCCCAGGGTCTAAACCACCAGCCTGGGAGCACACAGGGAGGGACCCATGGCTCCAGCTGTATATGTAGGGGAGGATGACAGTGTCAGACATAGGTGGGAGAAGAGGTCTTTGGTCCAGTGAAGGCTGGATGGCCCAATGTTGGGGAATTCGTGGATGGGGAGGTGGGAGTGGATGGGTGGGTGGGGGTACATTCTCATAGAAGCAGGAGGAGGGGTGATGGGATAGGAGGTTCCTGGGTGGGGGGAAATGGGGAAAGGGGATCACATCTGAAATGTAAATAAAATATCCAATTAAAAAAAAAAAAAGAAAAGAAAATGTCCTACAGGTTTTTCTACAGTAGGATCATATGGAGCCATTTTCTCAGGTGAGGTTCCCTTCTCTCTGATGACTTGAGCTTGTATCAAGTTGACATACAATAGCCAGAACACATAGTGAGAGCCTGTTTCAAACAAACAAGCAAAAGAAACCACAAGGACCAGCAAGATGACCCAGTGTGGTAAAGGCACTTGCTGCCAAGCCTGAACACCTGAGTTCAATCCCTGGAACCCCCATGGTGGGAGGAGAGAACCAGCCTCTTCAAGTTGTCCTTTGACACACAGGTGCTATAACACATCCATACCCACACACATACATATCTGTATGGGGTGCTCAGGCACACACACTCAAAAATAATTCTAATTATTTTATAATTAATTATATAACTTTTTACTTTTTAATTTTAAAAAAACAGGTTGAAAAGACAGTTCACTGGTTAAGAGCACATACTGCTCTTGCATGGCACCCAAGTTCAGTTCCCAGCAGCCATATCATAACCACTTCTAACGCCAGTTCTTAGGGATCCAATGCCTCTGGCCTCCGAAGATACCTGAACTTACACAAACCTACACATAGACATACATGCACAATTTTATAAATGAAATGAAATTTTTCAGTGAAATATAACTTCACATCCCTCATGTTGACAAATCCTTTTTTTTAAAAGATTTATTTTCTTTTTATGTATACAATGTTCTGTCTGCACATATGCCTGTAGGCCAGAAGGGGGCACCAGATCCCATTACAGATGGTTGTGAGCCACCATGTGATTGCTGGGAATTGAACTCAGGACCTCTGGAAGAGCAGACAGTGCTCTTAACCTCTGAGCCATCTCCCCAGCCCCATGTTGACAAATCCTAAAGCTAGCAACGAACCAATGACTGGCGAACACAGCAATGGAGAACCCCAAAATGGATGTCTTGACCTCCAGATCAATCTAAACAGGTTATCCCTCAATGCTTAGTCCATACTTCATCAGACCTAAGACAACAGTGATTACAAGATGCACTGTTATTACACACGCTGAGAAACAAGTAAAGATTCCAGATACTTGTAAGGCACTGTGAACACCAGAGATGTACAAATGAAAAGGAAACCTTTCAGATCCTATGAAATACAGAAATAGTGAAAAAATTAGAAATAGCTTAGATGTTCATCCATCACAGAAATGGCTCCATGAAGGCAGTATATATTCACACAATGAAATTCTTATAGCAGTTAAAAGTCATAGATCACAGAAATATCGCCGAGTGAAAATAGCGAGACACAGAGTGATGGACAGCTCGCATTTGTGAACACACACACCCGAGAAATCGTTTCGAAGTTTTAAAAATTACCTTTCTATACAGATGGACCACAACAAAGTCCTGGTTTCCCTGAACTCATGCCCATACAGACCGTATGACTATATGTCATTTGGTTTTGCCAACTGGGCAGTACAAAGTTCAAGGGAAGTGGAACTTAATTAAATAAATGTGGGTGCGACGGTGGCTGGCGGCTTCTCTCGGCCAGGCGGAAGGGAAGCCAGGCATAGAAAGAGCATATCTGAAGGGGAAAAAAATATATTAGGCCTTTGATCCCAGCGCTCAGAAAGCAAAGGCAGGTGGATCTCTGTGAGTCTGAGGCCAGTCTGATCTACAGAGTGAGTTCTAGGCCAGCCAGGGCTACAAAGTGAGACTGTATCTCCATTTAAAGAAGAAAAAAAAAAAGTCACATCTGGTATGCCCAGAGCAAGCATAATTAAGCCTAGAAAAAAATGAAGTTCTCAAAAATGATGGCTGTGTTTTTGGCAAATGTTGTTAAATAGTGCAGATACATAGGAAACACATAAGGGTTTTGAGGATATTCCACTGATACAAGTGACCAGCATGAACTGAATTATTCTAAAGGAAAAAAGGGAGGGAGGGAGGGAAGGAAGGAGGGAAGGAGGGAGGGAGGGAGGGAGGGAGGGAGGGAGGGAGGGAGGGAGGGAAGGAGGGAGAATGCTCAGAGGATGCTTCTTTAGAAGTGTACAAGGATGTCAGGCAGGCTCTCACACAACAACAATCCGAGCACTCAGGAAGACTGGAACAAGGAGAGCAGTGTGAATTCAAGGCTAGCCTAAGCTATTCCCTGAGATCCTGCCCCCCCAAAACAAAACAGGTTGAAAGTTCAAGGTTCATCAGTTAAGGGCATTATCTGCTCTTGCAGAGGACCCAGTTTGGTTCCACACGCTCACACAGCGTCTCACTACCATCTTAATGCCAGAGCCAGGGATCTAACGTCCTCTTCTGGCCTCTCCAAGGCAACAGGCATGTAGGCAAACACTCATGCACATAGCACATGATTTAATTTTAACAAGTAAATATGGAGTCTTAAGGAGTGCTGTAGTGTGCAGTGGTCCTACTAGTCCTCTTCAACGTAATGACTGACACAACCACAGTGACATATCAGGGCAGGGGGTGAAGCTCCATGGTAGAGAGCCTGCCAAGCTAGCCTGAAGTCCACAGTACCAGAAAAAAAAAGAACTCTCCAGAGTGGGGGAGGCCAGAAAGAGCCTCTGTCTCCATCCTCCTCTCCCCTAGCTTAGGAAATAGCCTCCTTCCATGCCTGGTGCCTATGTGAACAGTCTGCCCCAAGAAGTTGAGCCTTCAATCAAAATTCTTTGCCCCTTTCTCTACACAGGCTCAGAACCTGACCCAGGACATGGTATTTCAGGAAAGCAACAGGCCTGTGATCTGTGATCTCCCTGCACCTGCCAGCATTGGTGAATATAAACTCGTATCTCGGAAGCCGGACTACCTTTGAAGACACCCAGCAGTTCCTGGGCATCTTCTTCACTCCAATTCCACGCTCTGATTGTGCCACCTAAATTGATTTTTCTGGAACTGCAGGAATTAGCTGACTCTACCCTGTGCCTGTGCATCAGATGGTGCCACCGTCGCGGCTGGAGGAAAATGCTTTCGGGCCTGCTTGCCCAGCCTGTGCATGGCTAGTTGACACGCTTTCATTATCAGCTCTGCATTTCCTGCTCAGGCTGAGGCCCCAGAGGGATCTGTCTGTGTTATTTATGTTCCCCTTGTTTTCAGCGTCTGGGTCTGTGGGAACATTTCTGTCTGTAATGCTGTCATTGAGCTAAAAGAAAGACACTGGCACTATGACCGTCTTTACAGGGACATTCAGGAATCCTGAAAGTGGCCAGTCACCAGTCACAGCCCAAGCTTTAAGGGGAAACAGACAAGTCAGAAGGAGTTCACAGTCTAGGAGGAGGGTGGGACATGGAAATACGATAGGACACATGTAATGGAGACGTGGCAGGGGTGACTTCCAAACAGAGTCTAGAACACAACTGCTACAGGACTGGGGTAAGGATCAGTGATAGAGTGCTCAGCTAGCATGTCTGTGGCCCTGGGTTCAATCCTCAGTATGGCAGGAAGGAAGGAAGGAAGGAAGGAAGGAAGGAAGGGAGGGAGGAAGGAAGG
>NW_021604703.1:3134872-3140148 GCF_004785775.1 Grammomys surdaster | reverse complement strand
GGGAGATACGGCAAGCCCCTACTGTGCCCCTGCAGAAGGGCTTTTGAAGTCAAGAATACTGACCCCAGCCAGATGTGATGGCACACATCTTTAGTCTCAGCTCTCAGGAGGCAGAGGCGGGTATATCTCTTTGAGTTCCAGGACAACCTGATCAATATAGTAAGTTCCAGACTAGCCACGGCTACATAGTGAAACCCTGTCTCAATAAGACAAAGCAAAAACAAGAATATTCTCTCTCTCTCTCTCTCTCTCTCTCTCTCTCTCTCTCTCTCTCTCTCTCTCTCTCTCTCTCGCACACGCACACGCACACGCACACGCACACGCACACACCCTGCACTGCAAGCCTCCTGATCTGGAATCCCTGGTTTCTTTTGAGCTCACAAGTCCTAGGTCAACCTCTTTCAGTCACCAAGGGCCCAGGAGAACACGAGACCTTCCCACCTGAGCAGATCCCATCTGAAGCTCAGTCCCTCTGCACACTGGCATCCTTGATATCACAGAAAGCCACAGAGAACATATTAGGACCAGAACAACAGGCTTGAGACCTTCTCTTTAGGTAGAATGGCTAAAGGGAGCTGGGAGGAGATAATACTTGCTGAGAAGGGACCAGGGACATCAAGGAAATAAGAGGGGCCAGACCTCAGAGTCCATCTCAGAGATCTTACTCTATCAGAAGAAGTCATTTTCATGAACTTCGGTTGGCTCTAGGAAAAGCAAAAGCAGATAAACAGACTTCCTCTGCAGAATTCAAACCACTAGACATACTCTCTTGTCATCCAGCCAGTGCTGTGTATCGAATTCTGCTTGGACAAATGAGCCACACAGCAGGGAATGAAGCGTCCAGACACTGAGGCCTTGTTCATGCCTTTCTGGCCCTGGAGTGCAGCCTTGATCTGACAAAGCACTGAGCAGATCGAGCCTTTGGGTCACAGCTGCTGGTATGGAGAAGAAAGCCACCTGGACAGTTAACTGGTCAAAAAGCCAGAGGAACTAAACATCAAAGTAGATCAGTGAAGTGTCTCTAAGCAATGAAGGACTTTCCTAGAGTCCTGAAGATACCACACCAAGGATAATGCCTCTGTACAGCCTTGGGTCCAGGGGACAGGGAGAAACCAATAACTGGATAGAACTTTTTTCCAGGCCAATCACTCTCTTAGAGTTGGCGAAGTGACCCACATGAACCTGCACTGCCATGCCAGGCCTGTGTCTCCTTGCGCTGAAGACACAGACAGGCAATTCATACCAAGAAGAGGTTCTGACACACGGGAGTGAAAAGCCAGATGCACACAGGTACCACCCTCTCCCAGACTTCTGGAATAGGCTCTGAGGGAATGAGTCAAGACAAACAGGGGCTTCACAGAGGAGCAGCCATGCTGTTGTTGCAAGCCTTCGGGGAAAGATCATGTGGGCTCTGATAGTTTCCAAACTCCATTTGTTAACCAGTCAAGTGTTACATCAAAAGGTGTCCCTGTGGCTACCAAGCAATTGGATTCTCAACCTTCAGTTCCACTTTACTAGAGCAAGTCCTAGCACGTTGATCTGATGTATGGATACATGAAGAAGAATGAGAGGAAACATGAAAATATGATTTAAGGTAAATAAGATTTCTTGCAAAGCTAAAAAAGCTAGCTGGGATCTTGCTGTCTTAATCTCTTTCTACTCTAACTCATTTTAATTATCTTCCTTTTTCTTATTTAAGAAATTCAGCTACTGAAGTTGGTCATGGTGGCATGTATTTGTAATCCTGGCAGTTGGAGGCAGACAAGAAAGTATCAGGAGTTCAAGGCCAGCTTAAACTACATGAGACCCTGTCTGGGGTGGGGAGACTAGTAACACTTTTGAGGGGAAATAATATTCTGGGTACATAGACAAAGATTTATAAAATATATACATATGTGTGTGTGTGTGTATGTGTATACACATACACATATACAACATACACATATATATACACATATACATATGACAAACAAGACACCTCTGCACTTGTTATACTTGCTGCCTGAGCTCTCTCTTTAGCCTTCCTCTCCGACTCCCTCCTCCCAATCTCTCTGCTCTACCACACCCACACCCTGACCCCCCCTCTCTCTTTCTGCTCTGTTCCTGCTTCTCTCAATGACCAGATCCAGTCTGCTGGCCATATGTAGTCTGCTACTTTCTCTCTCTGCTCTGGACCCTTCCAGACCCCTCTGGCTGTGCTCTCCCTCCTTTTATCTACAATAAAAGCCTTCCCCTAAACCATACCATGAAATGTCGTCAGTTTATATAATGACTGTGCTCAATAGTCAAGTTATGTCAAGTTGACACAAACTAAGGTCACCCAAGATTAGAGAATCTCAACTGAGAAATTGCCCCCATAAGATGAAGCTGTGGACAAGCCTACTGGTGTGGCCATGGAGTGCTCAGCCACGGAGAGAAAGCCAGTTGGGAACTGGCCTGCCTGCCTCGACTTCTGTTCAATGTTTCCTTCCTGTTGGTATTTGCTCCGTCACTTGAAGACCTCACCTGAGGGGACCCTCTACTCTGCCTGGGACTCTCAATTGGGAATTCCCACTGGCCATCCCAAAGGGTCTCTCCGGTTTATTTCTGCAGGGTATTTCAAGCATCCAGTTTGATAACACTCTGCTTCCTACTCAATTACTTACCTATACATACACAATAAACTGCTGGTTATTCTTTTTACTTTTGTTCCCTCACTCAAAATCTAAAGCATGGCTATTATAGACCATTCTCCAGACCACACAGAGCACCATCAGAGAGATGGTAACTCAGTGATCAAGCCAGTTACTGAGAAGTTACCATGTCACACAGCAAACACGTGTCGGAAACTGATTTCCAGCCCTACTGTTTCTTCCGTCTCCCCTCACACAGGTCCTCCACGTTCAGCTATAAAGCCAAAAACATTGCCATAGTGGAGAGGGGAGAGGGCCATTAGATACTTCAGAAAACAACTTCTGTTAGATACATGGGGCTCAGAGAGCATCTTCAGGCCTCACAGGGCTGAGACCCAGCTGGTTCTCACACATTATCCGATCAAATACATTCCAACGGCAGCAGATGCCTGTCTCTAGGACACTGGATTATCTGCCCATTAAATCAGATCGCTAATAAAGAGGTTTTAATGTAGGATATGAATCTTCCAGCAGTGACTGCTTACCTCAAGTTTTTGCGCTAAATACCCCAAAATGAATCTCTGAGCAAAGGGACATCTGTCACAGAAGCAGCTTCAGCCAACATTAAACAGCTGGGCCAATCCCAGGCCTCCACAAGGCAGAGTGAGTATTCATGACTACGCACACACATCTGCACACACTCATGCCAGGCTGCACAAACAGCCTTTGCCTGCAGTAGAGTACACTTGATACCACAGGGTCACAAGACATGCCACCATGGAGCCCTTTATCACCCATACAAGCATGGTGTGTTGGGGGGCAGGGGAAACTGAACCCTGCCAAGTGTTTTTCCTTTGTGAGCAGACTGCATGTGTCACCTGGGCAGACATGAGCCAGTGCTCCACAGCAAGAAGGTAGACAGCTGGCTGTAACACCCTCCCACAGTGCTTCTGCTGTGTCCCAGAATAAATTAGTCTTGGAATCAGAATCACTGATGACTTACTTCTGGGAAGAGAGAATGTAAAGAGGAAGAGAGTCCACTCGGTAACACTAGATACAGAAACCCAGCTTCAATGTGTGTTGGGAGTTCTAAACAATGGGGGAAGTAAAATCATACACACCTGTTGAACAGACCCTCCCTGGAAGACGCTGTGGAAATCTGAATGACAGAATTCCTGGTCCCCAGCTGGTGGGCTGTTTGGAAAGGATTAAGTGTGACCTTGTTAGGAGGAGGTGTGTCACTGGAGACAGGCTTTGAGGTTTCAAAAGACTCAAGCCATTCCTAGTGTCTGTCTCTGCCTTGTGGTTGTGTGAGCTCTTAGCTACCGCTCCAAAACCGTGGCTGCCTGCCTGCTGCCATGTCCCCGTGTTGACCGTCATGGACTCACTCTCTGAAACTGTAAGCCTCCAGTAAACGTGTTCTTCTATGAGTTGCCTTGGTCACGACGTCTTATCACAGCAAAAGACAAATAATTAAGACAGACACAAACAAGCATCTATTCACTCCAAATAGGGCACCAAGGATGAACAGAGTAATGATGCCACCCAAGGCTAGTTTGGTGAACTTAGGACCTTACAGGGGTTACTCACAAGAGCATGGATCACCCAAAGCAGCCATGCCACATCAAAGCTTCACCGGATTCTCCTTTCACCTCACCGTCCCCCCACTAAATATCCTCCATGATCTCCTGAGGCCACGTGACACTGGGACAGAATGACTTACAGCTGAGAGTGAGACTGGGCAAGGACGAGTGGCTAGAATCTCAGGCCTAATGACCCTCCCTCCCACTCCTCCCATAAGGAAATGCCAACAAGCCAAGCGTTTTGATGTTCCACAGCTGCTCTCATGAAAACAGTAATAACTGTTATAGAATCTGCAGCTCTGCCTCGTGTTGAGCACATGTGCTGTTGGGGCCAGGTGGCAAGCACTTGCTTTTTTTTAGGAGGATGGGTTTGTTAGTCTCCATTCACAGGTGAGAAAACTGAGGCCAAGAGAAGTAAGACACATGTCAAAGTCACTGAGCAAGGAAGTGATGGAGCCTAGACTCTATCTAGCTCTGCCTTAGTCACTAAGTCACTTAGTCACTGCCTCCTAAGGGACTGGAGGGAAAGAGTGTGATGCTGAGCTTCTAAGCCTAGCACTGGAGGAGGAGCCCTGGACTAGCTGGCCTGTCAGCGTAGCCTAGTCAGAAAGCCTCCTGTCCAGTGAGACCATAACTCAGAAACTAATATGAGGGCCTGGAGAGATGGCTACATGGGTAAAGGCACTTGCTGCTCCAGACAACTTGGGTTTTGTTCCGAGCACCCACGTGACATCTCATACTAACAAGTGTCTGTAACTCTAGTTCCAGGAGCCAACACCCTCTTCAGCCTCAATAGGCACCAGGTACACATGCGGTGCAGACACTCATGCAGGCAAAACACTACTATGTATAAAATAAAAGACTATAGAGTTTGTTTTAAAAACTGGGAAAAAAGAAAAAAAATGGGCAGCAGCCTAAGGCACAACACCTGAGAATGACCTCCAGCCTCCACACGCACTGTGACCACACACTGTGACCACCCCACACACACACACACACATACTGACCACACATACACATATAGATCCATACTAACTACACCCACAATAACCACACACACACATACTGACTACACCCACAA
>NW_021604703.1:3123447-3134862 GCF_004785775.1 Grammomys surdaster | reverse complement strand
CACCCACAATAACCACACACACACATAGTGACTACACCCACAATAACTACACACACACATACTGACTACACCCACAATAACCACACACACACACTGACCACACACACAATAACCACACATACACATACTGACTACACCCACAATAACCACACACACACACATACTGACTACACACCCACAATAACCACACACACACACATACTGACCACACCCACAATAACCACACACACTCACTGACCACACACCCACACACACACACACACACACACTGATCATACACACTGACACCACACTCATCTAAAATGGTAAGCTTTATGTTATACAATTTTACTACATTTTTCCTAACTGGACAAGGCAGCTGCTGGTCTTTCTGGCCTTGGAGAAGAACCATCACGAGGTCTACAAAAGTTCAAGTCCACTATCTGGCACACTCTAGGTGCCCAATACGAAAGAGTGATTATTATTACAGAGTCCTTGTGGCTTCTCTACTCATCACCTACCTTACGAATAACCGCACTTGGCGTTTAACACATTTAAGTGCTGCCAGAGAGTTCCTATTACAATTATGTATTAATTAACAGAACGATCGTGGCAGAGTAGCTATTAGAACTCCAACACGAGTCTACAGATTCGAGTTCAGCTTCCTTCTCCCTCTCTTACTCCCATCTCCCACAATAAACTGTTTACCATTTCAATTATTTTCCTTCCAACATTGTGATCACTGTACTTAAAATTCAATCAGCCTTCTAATTTTAAGCATCTTTTTTTGTCTATGGAAGCAACCATTGACAAGCGTCCTGGATTTAACATCTGTTCCCAGCAGTAAATGGTTTTAAATTTGAGAAGCGAAAACACATAGGAGGCAATTATGAGCAGCTCTCGCACTGTGATTCATGGCCACGCATCAGTAACTTGCTCCTCTGACAGCCAGGCTCTGATGGATGAGTCCTGCAACCAGCCAAGCTCGTACAACAAGACTAAACTCATTGCCTGGGCACCCACCACCCAGCAAATGCTTCCTGGGTTTAGGAAAGTGTGGGGGTTCCCCCAGATTCCCAGGCATCTGAACATTGGTTGTAGTGGTTTGAATAGGAATGGCCCCCAGAGACTTGTGTGTTTGAATACTTGACCACAGGGAGTGGCACTGTTAGGGTGTGGGGCATTGTTGGAGCAGGTGTGGCCTTGTTGGAGGAAGTGTGTTACTAGGGGGTAGGCTGTAAGGCCTCAGAAGCTCAAGCCGTGCCCAGTGTGGCATTCACTTCCTGCGCCTTCTAATCTGAATGTAGAACTCTCAGCTACCTCTCCAGCACCATGACTGCCTGCATGCTTCCACGTTACCCACCATGATGATAATGGACTGAACCTCTGAACTCCAAGCCAGACCCAATTAAATGTTGTCCTTTATAAGAGCTGCCATGGTCATGGTGTCTTTTTACAGCAATGGAAACCCTAAGACTCTTGGTCTCTAGTTGGTGGTGCTGTTTGGAGAGGCTCAGAAGAAATGGCCTTGCTGGAAGAAATGTGTCACTTGAGGCAAGTTCTGAGAGTTTAGACTCTTGTCATTTCAAGTTGCTCCCTCTGCTTCTGCTGGTGAGCTCCCAGCTCTTCAGCCACCAGGCCTGCCTGCCCTGCTTCCTCTCCATGACGGTGATGGACTCTGATCCCTCTGGAACCTTAAACCCAAATAAACCCTTCTTTCTATAGTTGCATGTGCTATGGTGTTTTATCACAGCAATAGAAAAGTAACTGTGCCAGGTGGTGGTGGTGCATGGCTTTAATACCAGCACTCGGGAGGCAGATGCAGGTGGATCTCTGAGTTCCAGAGGCCAGCCTGGTCTCCAGAGTGAGCTCCAGGACCATCAGGACTATAATTCAGAGTTTTTGTTTGTTTGATATTTGTTTAGTAATTCCATACATGCATACAGTGTACTTTGACAAAATTCGCCTCCCCCTCCAACTCCTCCCTGATCCAACTTCAACTTCAAGTCATCTGTTTTGGGTTTTTGCTTTTGTCTTGAGACAGTCAATATAGGGTCCTGGCTAGCCTGGCACTTTCTACATAGACCAAGCTGACCTCAAACCCACAGATTCTGTTTGCTTCTGCCTCCTGAGAACTAGAGTTAAAGTCATGAGCCACCATACTTGGCATTTTTTATTTTCTTAAGATTTTTTATTTTTATGTATGTGTATGTGCCAGTGTGTATATGCCATGTGTTTGTGGGTGCCCATGAAAGCCAGGTGATTTTACTCATCGGTAGGAGGTATTATACCTGAGATAACAGAAAGACCTCTAAGTATATAGAAGGAAAACATCAATGTATTTGGCTCAAGTTAGATGTTAATTACACGTAAGTTAGTAAACTGTGACAGGTAGTAAATAAAAAATGCTAGAAATACATTATTAAGGATGTATGTGGCCGAGCAGTGGTGGCACACGCCTTTAAACCCAGAACTTGGGAGGCAGAGGCAGGCAGATTTCTGAGTTCGAGGTCAGCCTGGTCTACAGAGTGAGTTCCAGGAAAGCCAGGGCTATACAGAGAAACCCTGTCTCGAAAAACAAAAAAAAATTAAAAAAATAAAAGGATGTATGTGACTGTTCATTTTAACGCTGGTAGGTATACAAAAGAGTTTTTGACCCCTCAGCCATCCACCAGTCCCTCTAGAGCCTCTCCTCTGTAAACTGAGTGTCTCTCCCCCAACTCCAGCCTCCACTCAAGAGCCTCCCTGTCTTCTTCTCCACAGGGTTCAATATGGAACTTGGTCCGTGTTTCCTGCCATTCACAGGAACCAGTAAGCAGAGACGGAAATTGAATCTTAAATGTGTGTTTTACTAAGAGAGCCAACAGTCTGAGAAGACAGCAGGTTAATAGCCTAGAAATCTGTCTTCCATTGCATCTCCAGCTGGCAGATTATACGTGGAGAAGAAGAATGGAGACCAAGTCAGTCCCTGCTGGAGCTCAGTGTCCTTGGTCATGTAGTCAGACATAGTTCTGAGACCTCTGAGATCAATGATTCTCTTCTGTGGATGTCTGGACTCAGGTACTTCTTGAAAACGCTGGGTCCAGTTAGTTTCTGCTGCTATCAACTGTGTGCTCCTCCAGCAGCATCTGGGCTGTGGAGAACTTAACAAACAAGCCATCAGCAGCACGTACGTGCTAACGTGACCCTGCAGACTCCTTCCTACAGTATGGAGTACTGATTATGGAAGTGCCTCTGTCTGTTCACCTCTGTCCCCTGTCAGAATGAAACTTGGTTTTTTACACAGCTTGCTTCCTCAGGGTGGTCAGGAAAGCCAGTGGATCTAGTCCCTGGATCTTGCTCTAAAGTCATTTCACTGCCTCCAATCCTCTCCTCGCTGTGTGGCCTGATGACTGGAAAGTCATTCACTTAGGATGTGGGGACCTAGCACTCAGTGTCCTCTCTATCCAAAGTCCTCTCAGGTGGCCTCCATTGCACCCCAACCTTCACTTCATGCACCCAGAATTCTAGAACTATCTTGGCCACTGAGGGTCACACCCTGGACCTTGTCATCCTTCATCAGCAATCTCCTCCAACATCCTTAATTCAAACCTCTCCGTCTCAGCCACACCTTCTCTCTTCCCAGCTTCTTGAATGAGTTGCTACCTGGACAACCACTGGCCACCCAGGCCCTCCAGTCCTGAGTCTTTCCTCTTTCTCATCTATCAGCAGAGTAGTCAAGTAAAAACAAAGTTTTTTTTCTTTGCTTAATGTGAATTCTTAAATTTTTTTAATTAAAAATATTTTTATTGTATTGTAAGGGTTTTTGTGTCCATGTATGTCTGTGCAGCACATGTATGTGCGGTGTCCACAAAGGCCAGAGGATGTCGGATCCCCTGGAACTGCAGTTACAAACAGTTGTGAGCTATCACAAAGAATCTAACTCAACTCCTCTGCAAGAACGGCCTGTGCTCTTAACAGCTGAGCTACCTCTCCAGTCCCTTAATTTGAATATTTTAATCTATTCAACAATAAGTATCCGCACTGGTTTTAACCTGAGATATATATGCCTGTGGCTTTTAAAAGTCATCCTAAGAAATCAGATGGGGAGAGAAGGTCTTCCCAGGCAGGTGAGCAAAACTCAGCAAGGAAAGAAGAAAGGAGCACAAGCCTTTCTAGAAAGAATATTCCAAGCTGTACAGACATCAAGTTCAAAGGCCTGAGGCAGGAGTGTGCCCAGCAAGTTCAAAGAACAGTGAGGGGGCCAACAGAGCAGAAACAGAACAGATGGGATTGGGGACACGTGGAGCAGGATGGCAAGAGGGGACATGGGCGAACCCTGAAGCTAGGTGAGAGCTACGGCTTTAATGTTGGTTGGAGGAAAGCTGTCAGAGGGGTTTGAGCAGAGAGGCACGTGACCCAGTTTACATTTTCAAGGGCCCACTGACCCTGTTGGATGTGGAACAAGCTACAGGGCAGGGCCAGGACAACGGCAGGGATCCTGGGAAAGGGCTGTGACCCACATGAGGGAAGGAGAGCAGGCAGAAGCAGTGAGAAGTGGACATGTTTGTTCTGCAGATTATGTTGTGAGGCTAAAATCAACTAGACAGACAAAGAGCCATCGCTAAATGGTAGATCTCACAATAGACAACAGACCAATTAATGAAGACTGACGTGGTGGTGTGCCCCTTTAGCCCCAGCGCTTGGGAGGCAGAGGCAGGTGCATCTCTGTGAATTTAAGGCCAGTCTGGTTTATATACTGAGTACCAGGAAAACCCAAGCTACACAGGGAGACTTGGTCTTTTAAAAATAATAATAATAATAATAATAATAATTTTAAAAAACTATGTCTCAAAAGAAAAAATAAAGATAATAAATTAGTAAGTAAAATAGACTAGGTATATACTCATACATAAAAACGTCATCTATAGGTTAGGTTAGGTGAAAAAAAAAAACACATTACAGACACTAAAAATAAGTTGTTTGGTTATGAGGGAATTCAGAGCGATACATCCAAGTGCTCATGGTAACTTCCTGTGAGAACTGTGATTGACAGGGGAGTGGGCACTCCTTGAAGGACTAGGGGGTGTAGCCCTACTGGAGAAACTGTCACTCTGAGGTTTCAAAAGTCCAACTCAAACCCAGCAGCTCTCTCTCCCTCCTGCCTCCTTATCAAAATGTAGAACTCTCAGCTACTTCTCCAGCACTATGTCTGTCTGCATGCTGTCATGCTCCCCACCATGATGAGAGCGGATTTACCTTCTAAAGCTGTAAGCCAGCCCCAGTTAAATGCCTTCTTTTGTAAGAGTTGTCTTGGTCATGGTGTCTCTTCACTGCAATAGAACAATGACTAAGACACTCTCACAACAGTCTGCCTGCCCTAGTAGACAAGTTTCCTGGGAGTCAGGAAGGCTCTGGGCTCAAGATCCCAACTCCAAAGATAAGAAAAAGTCACTCTTAGAAGAAAGAACAGAGACACTTCAACCGGGTGCCGCTCTGGAAAAAGGCAAAATCATATAGAAATGAGTTATTTCTGCCAGGAAGAGTGAACATGGCTGGATTCTCTAAAATCCCTAGTCAAGGTTAGGACTTCCTGATGATTTGTGAGTTTCCTCTCAACTTCAAGAAGACTCTGAAGGAAAGGAAAAGCTGACTACTATGAGAAATCACAGAAAAACTATAACTTGGTCATGATCTTGCCAAATGGATGTTAAAAAAGCTTTGATTTCCATTTTATCCGGAAATGATCTGTCCCGCTGTAATGCAGTTAAATGGCCTTTTCCATGTGCCTCAAATCTGCCCCGCCAGATGTACAGCACATTCTTAATTATTTTCAAATAATTATCAACAGAGCCATAAATCTATGCTCTGACATGACATGGTGATTTGACCTCCCGATGTAGCGTGACACGTTATTAACAGCACCTCCCAAAACTATTGAAAATTTTTCTAGAGCTATTTGCTAATTAATAGCTGTTCTCACAATGATCATTTTTTGAATAATTGTGGAATGAATCCACATTATTTTGTGATGGGGACATAATCACATCCATTAAAATTATTTGTATAGTTTTTAACCTTCCACCAGAAGTCAATGAGGCTTTTCTATGGGTGATACAAACTCCATGACATTGGCTGTCACCATTACACTTGCTTCCCAAAACTTGCTTGGGGGGGGGCTGGGTTTTTTTCTTTTTTTTCCCCCCCCCTCCCCTGGGGGGGGGGTTCGAGACAGAGTTTCTCTGTGTAGCCCTCTGGCTTTATTTATTTTTAATTTGGGAGGGAGTGATTTTTTGTTTTTGCTTTATGGTCTCTCTATGTAGCAGCAGCTAACTTTGAACTAGCTTTGGAGATCAGGCAGGCCTCAAATTCAGTTTGCCTCTGCTTCCCATGTGCTAGGATTAAAGAAGTACATCACCACTCCCAGCCCCCTAGGCTTGTTCTCTAGCCCAGAAACTTAAAACTTAAAACTGATTCTTCGGCCATTCCAAAATGCCTGGAAGCAGACAGCGCTGAAGAGGTGGCTGGAGGGAGGGGCCTCATGAGGCTCCCGGCCCCTCACTCTGCAGAGTCAGCCCACCTCTACCACCCTGCTCCCTCCTAAGGAGACTCTCATTCTCTGTGTATATAAGTCACAGCTCTGCCTGAACCCTGATCTTGGGCCTTACTTTCTTTGACCTACTGGATGGGAATCAAGCATCTCTGTGTCCCTCAGAGCCTGTGAAACCATCCAAGAGGACATTAACAAGGAGAGGAAAGTGGTCCCCACTTGCTGCAGAGGAGCAAGACAGGGACTTGCCTTCTCATGTCTAAGGACTTCTCCCTTTTGTCAGACACATCTCAGGGTGGGTGTGGGGTGAGGAAGGCACCTCACTGCCCTCCCAATGACAAGTCTGCCCAGGCCTGGGAGTCTGCCTCAAAGCATAATGGGACAGTTAAACTAGATTTGAACATTTGCCCCTTGGCTAGAAGTGACATGATTTGTTTTTATTAGGGTAAGAAAAAACAAAGAAAGCTAAATAGATGAATTCAAAAATAATAAAAGCAAGCCAGGCATGGTGGCACACCACCGTAACCCCAGTACCCTGGGAGGCTGACCCAGGAGTTTGATGCTAACCTGGCTTACATCAAACAAAACATCAGAAGGTGCGTTTGTTAGGCATGATGGCACACGACTATGACCACAGCACTTGGTGTGGATGGAAGGAAAAGAATCAAGGCCAGCCTGGGCTACTTGAGATGTGGTCTTCAAGTTTTCTTTAGGGGAAGAGGGAAAAAAAAAAGCAGGTTTAAAATAGTAAAAAAAAAAAAAAATCTCAGCTCGGTGTAGTGAGGCACACCTTTAATCCCAGCATTGAAGAAGCAAAGGCAAATGGAGTTGGAGGCCAGCCTGATCTACAGAGCAAATTCTAGGACAGCCAGGGCTACACAGAGAAATCCTATCTTGGACTTCTCTAATCAACTCCCTAGAAAATATCAACAAAGAAGATAAAATTATAAATGATAAACAGATAAATAAATGAAAGTGTGGCTGTCAAGATGAGTCAGCAAGTAAAGGCTGATGACCTAAGTCTGATCCCAGGACCCACATAGTGACGAGAGTCACTTCCTGTGAGCTGTCCTCTGACTCGCATCTGTACTACAGTGCGTGCACCCCACACAAAATCAAGAGAGAAAGATATAATTCAGTGTGACCACACATTCAGGGAGCCTCCGAGTGTAGGAGGCTCCCATGGCAGACCCTTTCTAGAAAGCCTACTGTAGGGTAAGCCAATTAGCAGTGACTGACTGCTCTTCCAGAGGTCCTGAGTTCAATTCCCAGCAACCACATGTTGGATCACAACCATCTGTAATGGGATCTGAGGCACTCTTCTGGTGTGTCTGAAGACAGCTACAGTGTACTTATATAAATAAAATATTTTAAAAAAACAGTAACTTGTTGGTATAAATAAAATATTAAAAAAACATACAGTGACTTGTTGGTTGCTGAGTCTCATGATTAAAGCCTTTTCTGGTACAGAAAATCCAAAGCCTGGAAAGGAGCAGACCCAGGCAGGGATGCAGGGATGTAGTCTGAGCAGTTGACAACTGGCTGTGTTCTTCTCTGGACATCCTCAGAGATCCAAAGCTTCCGGTCCTGCCCCTCCCCCACCCCAGAGAACTCAAATATAAGGCAAGCCTTTCTTCTCTTTGGAGACTCGTTTTTCCTCAAAAGAAAACTTATGCTCTCCATAAGATTTCCCAGGACTGCTGAGAAAGGAAAACAGGTTCTCAGAGGAAAGAATGTTCTAGAAAGTCCTATCTGCATATGCGAAGGCAGTTATTATACTCCCATATAGGTCAGGAATATAGTCCTAAAAGAAATTTCCTTTGAGACAGGGTCTCATGCAGCCCAAGCTGCACTCAAACTCGCCTTGAACTACTGATCTTCCTGCCCCATCTCCCAAATGTCTTTCTAGTCTGCATCTTCTGTGTCATTAACTCAGAATCCTTCCTGGGGTTTTCTCCTTGCTCTCCTCTTTCAGTCACACTCTCAATGACTTGATTCTTCCAAAGGCCAGATGATGCTCTTTAAAAACATGACTGACTGGTGGAGGTTGGGCACACCTTTAATCCCAGCACTCAGAAGGCAGAAGCAGGTGGACTTCTGTGAGTTTGAGGCCAGCTTGCTCTACAGAGTGAGTCCTAAGACAGCCAGGGCTACACAGAGAAACACTATTGGCAAGGAGGGCTGGGGGGGGTGACTGACATCATGAAGAAGTCACACACACACACACACACCTAATAAACATATCATTTACACTCCCTTACACATCATGTCCCAGCCTGCCAGCCTGTTCCTACAAGGTAGCAGAGGTGGCTCACCAGGGAGCTGACACTTGTAGTTAGGAGTAGAGTCTTTATTAGCATAGTCACAACATTGAGAACTCTGGAGAATTCAGTAAAAGTCTGGGGAACCTCCAGACATGTCTGAGCAAAAACACAAAGTTAGGGAATTGAAGCAAGCTGTGTGCTGACCAAAAGGGGACGGCCCTTGGCAGGCCTTAGCCAATGCACACGCTGAGACAAGTCTTCTCAGTTCTCCCTTCCAGCCATTCACCATTCACTAATCCATCAACATAGCTGCCCATCTGACTTTGACTTGCCTCATTTATCTGTCCATCTATCCAACTGTCCTACATCCTTCTGTCTGTCCACCCAGATCCACCATTCTCCATCTTTCCCCACTCTCCATGTTTCTCGCACGGTCTACCATTGTTCATGTCATGCACCAATATTCACCCCATTGTCTCTGCATCTCATGGAACTATCCATCCACCAGCCTGCCTGTGGGCCGGATCTATGCAGGTCCCATGACTACAGAAACGAATGGCAGCTTCCCTCCATCCATAAAGACCTCCTTACTAAGTGGAAAGGGGCCCTAGAGAGATGAAGGCCCTCTGTAGTTTCCCCTAATATCCTGCATGTGTGCTCTGGGATCTGCAAACCACACTTTCTGGACATCCTTGAACTAGCCTGTCCTATTTTACTTCCAATTGCTGTGATAGACTCTGTGACCAAAGCAACATGAAAAGACAAGAGTTTATGTCCTCTTACAGGTACAGCTCACCATCAATGGAAGACGAGGCAGGAACTCAAGCTGAATCCTGGAGGCATGAACTGAAGTAGAGGCCACTGAGGAACTCTGCTTCCTGGCTGCCTTTCTTAGACAACTGAAGCCCACATGTTTAGACATGGCACTGCCCATAGTGGACTGGGCCCTCCTTTATCAATTAGCAATCAAGAAAATGCCCCACAGACATACCCATAGGCCAAGTCCTACAGAGGCAATTCCTCAGTTGAAGCTTCTTCATCCCAGGTGTGTCAAGTTGACAGCTGATTCTGCCAATACCACTCCATCATTCCCTGGCCAAGGACAGTTTCTAGTATGCTCAGAAGACACAGGGGAGAATAAAGACTCGTGAAAGGCTTCTAGGAGCTTAAGGCTAGCATTTAGGACAGCTGTCACTCAAGAGATTGGACCAGGGAGGAGGGGCTACTTCCTCCCTTGAGCCTCTACTGTCTAAAAAAATCATAATTTTCTGTAACACATGAATTTAAAATTTGATTGGTTGGTTTTTTTTTTTAAGACAGTTTTTCTGTAAAGCCTTTGAATGCCCTGTAACTCACTCTCTGTACCAGGCTGGCCTCAAACTCACAGAGATCTGCCTGTCTCTGCCTCCCAAGTACTGGGATTAAAGGCGTACATCACCATCACTTAGCTAGTATCCATAATTTTTAATAGTGAATAGGAAAAGGTAAAATTAATCACAGTGTATTTAACTTACCCCAAAATGATAATCTAAAGTATTATCATTTCAATATGTAGTTGTGTGCCTGCAATTATAGCACTCAAGAGAAATAGCTGGAGGATTGAGAATTCGAGACCAGTGTGGATTACATATTCTGCCATACAAAGTGAGACTCTATTTTTTTACCAAAAAAAAAAAAGGTTTTTAATTACATGTGTATATATGCGCATATATGTGGCGGCGAGTCAGAGGAAAGGCAGGACCAGTAAAAGGACATAGCACAATAGGCAAGGAAAATCAAAATCACAGCCTTTCTCAACTGTCTTGAGCAATAAAGGTCTAGCCCCAAACTTTACAGCCCTGTCAGCAAAGCCACCCACCTGATCATCAGATTGAGCGGCTACCCTCTGTGGTTCCCACACTGAACCCTGAAAAAATAGATCCCACCTCCATCATCCCTGACGGTAATTCCTCCAATCATCCCTAGGGGGTGGTGTTGACCTCGGCACATGTGAAGGAGGTTGCCTTGGCTTTTCTCAGAGATGGATTCTGGAACAGTATGTAAACAGCGTGCTTCGTACCCAGCTGCTAAGGCTGGAGAATTGCAGAACTACAGCTCCAGGAGGCTGAGACTGCTCAGCTCAGCTTCAGCTCTGCCATGGCCCTCTAAAGATGAGGAAAGAGGCTCTGTGGGGCTGAGTTATGTTGTGGATTTGGTTTAATGCTTGTGTTATGGATTCCCAAAATTGCATGAGAATTCTGCATGTGAGACGCTGAGGGTCCCTGCCCCTAGCTGGTTCTGATTGGCAAATAAAGTTGCCGGCAGTCAATGCCTGGGCAGGGAGGCGGAGACGGGACTTTAGGATTCGTGAGCAAGGGGACCCAGGAAGCTCACCGTGCTGCAAAAGGAATAAGATCCGGGCTTGAGAGTGGCAGGAAGAGAGGCATACCCCAGGAGGCCCCCTGATTGGGTCTAGAAGAGCAAAGATGGAATATAGATTTTAGTAAGTAATAACTCAGGAGTCTTGGAGGGGAGACATTAACAACATGGAAGTTTGGGAGTGGCCCAGCCATTGTGCCGTTTAAGGCATACTAAATTTAAGGCTGCTTGTGTGTGTGTGTGTGTGTGTGTGTGTGTGTGTGTGTGTGTGTGTGTGTGTGTGTG
>NW_021604703.1:3112764-3123437 GCF_004785775.1 Grammomys surdaster | reverse complement strand
GTGTGTGTGTGTGTGTGTGTGTGTGTGTGTGTGTGTGTGTGTGTGTGACAGGTAGCGAGGAACTTGCACTGCCGCTGCCGGGTGAGTAGAGAGTAGACCCGGTTAACCAAATACAGTTACAGAGTTACCCAGAGCCACACAGACAACTGGGCTTGGAAGCACAGTCTTAGAAGGGTCTTCTCTGAGAACCCAGAACCGTCCCACACTCCCAAGCTAGTAACTGTTCGACTCCTGACAACCTGGTGCCCACCTCCCCAGCCATACCTGGAAAGTACAGCCCTACAGACCCCAGCCTAATGCTGCCCTAAGAAGCTGCAGGTTTCCCACCTGTCTTAGGGTTTTATTGCCGTGAAGGAGTAACATTACCAAGTCAACGCTTATAAAGGCAAACATCTGACTGGGGCAGGCTTACAGTTTCAGAGGTTCAGTCCGTTATCGTCATGGCGGGAAGCATGGCACACACAAGTAGACGTGGCACTGGAGAAGGAGCTGAGAGCGGTGCGTCCTGAACATAAGGCAGCCAGGAGGAGACTGCATTTTTCACACTGGGTGAAGCTTGAGCATAGGAGACCTCAAAGCCCACCCCCACAGTGACACACTTCCTCTAACAAGGCCACAGCTCCTCACAGTGCTACTCCATATGGGCCAAGCATTCAAACACATGAGTTTATGGGGGCCAAGCCTATTCAAACCACCACACAAACCACCTCTGCATGTCTGCTCCCTCGGTTCCTTCTGCCTATGCTTGTCTTCTCTTCCTTCCCCTCCCTGTTTGGGAAATCCTGGCAGCTGTCAAGGCTTAGGCATCTCAGGGAAGAATCGATCTTTTTTGTCTTTGGAACAGCACATGCTTGCTGGTATCAAGTTCCAGTACTTTCTATATTCTGAGCTCCTTCAAGGGCTGACACAGGAGCTGCCTCATCAATAGTGCCCAATAAGCACACAGTAGGGACACAGAAAATGTTTATGGAATAACCAAGTCAGAATATGTGCTACTCTAATAGTATGTATTACCCATGACTGCCTGGACACTCTTAAATGCAACCTCCTTCCATCTCTGGACGGCACATGTCTAAGGAAACCGGTAGCTTCTGTTCCCAACCATAGCATAGCCATGGTACTGGGAACCTGTGCACCTATTTGACCCTCCTCCAGGGAGTCTCCATCAGGACAAACTCTGTCTCTAATTCTAAATCCCTTTTGGTGCAGATTTCCCATGAGTCTTTAGTATCTGCCACATGCCCTCACCTACACAATAAGAAGTGGCATTCCGTGGTTCTGTATGGGGAATATCAGATGTCTCTGGTAATTTACTTTGCACAGGAGCATATTGGGAGGTTATTTATCTGTGTTCTCTAAAAACTGAAAGCTGGAGTAGATCTTGCTGATTATATGACCCCACTGAGAGGCAGAAATAATCCTGAAGGTGGCGAGTAAAATCTCTACTTCGTAATTTACTAAAACAAAACTAATACCCACAGAAATGTTTTCCTGGCCGTTTTATAGCAATTTTGCCATTAAGCTGTCTTTGATTGCAATTCATAACAATGAATAAGGCAGAGGGGAGAGGGTATTTTTAGCCCAGTCCAAGAAATGATTCTGAACACAAACCATTTTCCCCATAAGCAAAGCTACCAGGCATCCAGGAAAAGCCTCAGCCCATTGGACTGACAAGTGGAAATGGCCAGGGCCGCGCTGCACAAACAGAATGGAGCCTGCCTCCCCCCTAAAGCAAGCCACCAAGTCCCCCTACCATCATGGCTGAGCCATGGGTGTCCATGGCCTTTCTTTCCCACCCACACGCCCACCCAAACCCTCTCACTATTTCCATTCCTTTTTAAATTGTGTGTAACGTACGTGTCTACACGTGAGTTTATGTACATGAGTCAAGGAAAGGGCGTCAGATTCCAAGGACTGGAGTCACAGATGTGAAATTACAGATTTGTAGCTGCCCAACGTGGGTGCCAGGAACTGAATTCTCATCCCCTGCAAGAGCAATACTCTTTTATTTTATTTTATTCTATCACCTCAGTCTATTCCAATCTAATACCATGTGACAAAAAAAGTAAAACTTAAAAAACAAAAAAAAAGCAAAACAAACAAACAAAAACAGGACAAAGAAAAGAGAGGGCCAGAGAGCTGGCTCAGCAGCTGAGAGTTCTCCAGAGAAATTGTTGTTAGACCCCAGCACCCACATGAAGTGGACCACACTGCCTGTTACTCCAGCTCCAAGAGACTTGGCACTCTCTTCTGAACTCCTTGGGTACCCAAATTCACATATGCACATTTCCACACAAACACACACACTCATTCTTCTAAGGAGGAGAACACTGAACAACCACCATGTGGTGGTTAGAATACGCTTGGCCTATGGGAAGTGGCACTATTAGGAGGTGTGGCTGTGTTGGAATGGGTGTGGCCTTGTTGAAGGAAGTGTGTCACTATAGGTGTAGGCTTTGAGGTCTCCTTCTGGCAGCCTTCAGATCAAAATATAGAATTCTCAGCTCCTCCAGCACTATGTCTGCCTCGATGCTGCCATGCTTCCCACCATGATGATAATGGACTGAACTTCTGAAACTGTAAGCCAGCCCCAATTAAATATTATCCTTTATAGTTACCTTAGTCATGGTATCTCTTTACATCAATGAAACTCTAAGACACACCACAATGGTTTCTGGCTCGAGGTACTCATGAGCTTACAACGGAATTACCACACCACAACCCTGGGAGGCTATATTAGGGCCCAGCTCCTGACAGGGCTGAGACTCAGTAAAACCTGTGTGGTTGCAGGCCAGCCAGGATAGAAGCCAGTTCCCCCAAGGAATTTCAAAAATCTCTGAAAACGAAAATGGTCCCTAGGGCCCCAGACCTTCCAAATCTCAGTCCAAGGAGACAGCTTTATGGATCATTATTAAATTGCTGAGAAAAGGTATAAGCCAGGAGAATATTAACCATAAATCAGACAAATAGGGCTGCGGCCTGGTTAGTAATGAGACCATTTGGACACGAGCCAGCAGTACCTAAATCTCAGCAACACTTATCTCAGAGGATGAAGATAGAGGTCAGGGAAGGCAAGGTCTGAGCCCCCAGCTCTGGCTCCTCTTAGAACACCTCAGGCCCTCAACCTTTGACCTTGATGCTGGAGAAGGCAGATACCAACTAGCATCCACAGCAGGTAAGTGAAGTGTGCCCAGCGGCCCAATAGCCAGGCAGGGCTAAGTAAAGCCAGGCGGGGCAAGCAGAGGGCCAATCAGGGAAGGAGCCATCAGACACACTGAGGCAAATTCTGAGAGGTCCCATAACTAGCCAAGGAGTGTTCAGAAAGGCCCAACCTCCTGCCTCTGTGCTCACCCAGGTAGAGCTTTCTTCCATGAGAGCTGGATACCTCTGGGGACTTCATGTCACAGTAAGATAGGCTATGGACCACTCCCCAAACCATCCATTGTGTCTTCCCAAGTCCCCACCCCATTCATCCTTCTGGGGTGGAAGACCACACTAGACAGGAAGGGGCCCCAGGCTTTCTTCTAGATGTCCAGGGATCAGAAAAGAGTAAAACAGACCTCAGGGACAATCATAAGTGAACAAAGAAGGATGCTCTTGAACTGAAAATTACCCCTGTGGGAAGGCTCCAGACCCAGCCAGAGTGATTTGGTTAAAATAATCAGGAGTATTTAGACCTAGAAATGTCAGTGTGGAACAAGCAAAGCTCAGGCCTGAGCTGCCTTCCCAAATCTCAGCCATTCTACCAGCCTTCGGAGAGTCGTGTCATCAAATATCCTCCCCGCTACTAAGGACATTTTTCGGGCCCTCAGACAGTCTTGTCAAAAGCATGTTGTGGCATGTGCATGTCCATATACATATGCCACACATAGACACATACATACACATATCATCACCATCACCATCATCATCATCAATATTTTTAAAGTAGAATATATAGTCCGGTGGGTTCAACAGCAATATACAAAATAATTACCTATGACAGTAATAATAATGGCTTTTATTTCCCAAGCACTAGGTTTGATTGTTCTTTTGGTTTTTTTTTTTTTTTTTTTCTTTTTTGGTTGGTTGGTTGGTTGGTTGGTTTTTGCTTTTGGGTTTCTTTTTTTCTTTTTTTTTATTTACTTATTTATGTGTATGAATGTTTTGTTTCATGTATGGATATGAGTACCTGCAAAAAAAAAAAAAATCAGAAAAGAGCATCAGAGCCCCTGGAACTGGAGTTACAGACAATTGTGAGCTTCCATGTGGGTGCTGGGAATCAAAATTAACTGTTGAAAAAAATCTCTCTCCAGACATGGAACTAGCTTGTTTTTAGTTGTGAGCCTAGCCTTTAATGCCTGAGCCATCTCTTCAGCCCAGGAACTAGCTTATTTTTAAAGTATTCGCTCTCCTTCTCTCCCTCTCCCTCTCCTTTTCCCCCTCCCTACTCCCTCTTCCCCCCTCTCCCCACCTGTCTGTGTCTTCCTCTTAAAGATGTGTTCATTTTTACATGTGGGTGTTTGGCCTGTATATATGTGTGCACCACACGCACCCAGCACTAGCTTGCTTGCTTTCTTTCTTCCTTCCTTTCTTTCTTTCTTTCTTTCTTTCTTTCTGTTTGTTTTTTTGAGACAGGGTTTCTCTGTATATCCCTGGCTGTCCTGGAACTCACTCTGTAGACCAGGCTGGCCTCAAACTCAGAAATCTGCCTGCTTTGCCTCCCAAGTGCCGGGCAGCGTGCGCCACCACTGCCCGGCTTAGCACTAGCTTTCTGACAGAACCAGTCTCAGCATCTTACAGCCATTAGCTCATCAAATCCTTTGATTCCATTCACAGGTGAGACGCAGGGAGTTAAATAACTCATCTAATGTCACACAGCAAGTAAAGAGGGGGACAGAGAACAGCCCTCCTGCCAGGCTGGTGGCTCAAGCTTATAATCCCAGGTACTCAAGAGGCTCGGGCAAAAGAGTGGCAAGTTCAAAGCCTGTCTGGACTACAGGGTGAGTTCAAGGCTAGCCTGGGCTACTTATTGAGCCTCTGTCCCAAGAAGAATGCAGACTCAGGAGTGAGCGACTTAGGCGGGGTCCATTTCAAACCCGGCCTCTTCCACAGGTGTGAGGAACTGGCCTCACTAAAAGCAATAAAAGGATTTTTTTTTCTCTTTTCTTTCTTGGCTTGTGCTAGGGCTGGAACCCACGGCCTCACACACACTGGGCAAGCATTCTGCCACTGCTCCAGTAGAACTGAATGCCAACGTCTAGTCTAACCTGACAAAAGAGCAGACAGCTCCACAGTACTCCCTAGATGCTGCAGGGCTAGGTGCCAGGTGCAGGACTCTGCCTGTCAGCTGCTGCCTGGGTTAGTCTTTGGTAGACTGGGTTAGGTCTGGAAAATTTGTGTCAGACCCCAGGGCTGGGCCCCAGGGATATCTCACTGCATACCTAGTCTGTCTGCTCTCTGGGAACACATTCATTACCCATCTCTGGAAAAGCCCACCTAGAGGAGCCAAATTGAATTTTCCAAACCCCATAAGGAAAGTTGGGCCTGGACCTAAAGAGAAAGCTCAGAGCATTGATCCTTCTTCCAGAGCCTGGGCCTGAAGACTTGTTGAGTTCCTACTGTCCTCTTGTACTGGGACTGCCCATCTGATGAAGGATGCCAGAACCCCAGTCCAGGAGAAATGCCTGTCCCGGCTACCCCACTTCTGCCTTCACTAGGCCTTGCTATGTATCTCTGCAATTTCACCTCACAATGTGACCTGCCCTCACAACTTCCCTCCCTATAATCTTCACCTGCCTCTAGGAAGGAGGCCTTTGGAACCTGCGGTCGGACATCTATGCCTCCAGTACCCCTGCCCCATTCCCCTATGGACAGCCATCCGAAGAGCATGTCTTTGTCTCTTCACTTCCATAGGAGCACGACGTCCCCCTGTAGGGGGTCTCTCTCTGTGGCCACACAATGCTGAACTTCCTATGTGTCCTGGCTTCAAGTTTCCCCAGGAAATCAAGACAACTGTCACCAGCTTCATTTTACACAGGAGGAAACTGAGGCACAGAACACAGAAGCTTTTTCCAGAATCTCAAAGCTTTCCACATTTCCTCACAACCTCCTCACAGCCTCCGGTCTCAGTAACCACTGGCCCTTCACACCCTCCCCTCAGGCGGTCTTTTTTGCCTCTTTGCCCTGTGCCTGGGGCTTCCCAGCAGATCCTATGTCTCTGCTGTGGCCCTGTGGCTGCCCCGGGAAGCCCCAACAAACCTACACTTAGCCTCTTTCAGAACCCAAGCTGCAGAATGACGGTGTCAGACTCCCCGAACGCTGTTTACTAGTAAATCCTGAGAATTTATAATCGAGTTGATGGGGCCTAACCGATGGGCCCAGGACAAAAGGAAGCCAATTACCCACACTCTCTGCTGTGATCTTAAAACAGATGTTAGAGTGTGTAAAATGACGGCTTGTGCTTGGGAACTGCAGATACAATTCCAACCTTGCCTTTTATGGCCACTCATAAATGTTAAGTGCGGGAGATCTACATTGGAATCTCTGCTCTTGCCATTTTGTGTTCGTTCCTCGAGCCAAGACTGCATTTTAGCATTGGTGTGCTGGTAATTACCCATCGCACCATGCAGAAAAACACATTTCCAGTCCCTGGTTCAAGGTGCATCAGAGGACAGGCCACCCAAGCTCATTCTAAAGACCCTGATCCTGACATAGATGAAGAGGAAGTCACCAACTGCCACCTTAACACTTTATACTTCGTGTGGCACATGCCAACAGACCGCCACCCCCTCACCAGCCTTCCAAACCCAAATAAAGCCAGGTATCACAGCACAGGGGAGGCTGAGGCAGGAAGATCAAGAGTTCAAGGACAGCCTTGGCTATATGAGACTTTGTAGTAACAAAATATAAAGCCTAGAGAGATGGCTTCATGTGCAAAGGGCTTGCTGTGCAAGTATGAAGGTGTGAGTTCGGATCCCCAGAACCCACAGAAAAACTGGATATGGTAGCATGATCCCCTGTCCTCCCAGCATTCCTGTGGCAAGATGGAAACTTGTGGGCCAGGTAATGCTTGCACTGGAGTGAAAACAGTGGTAAGGAGACCCTGTCTCAAACAGAGTAGAAAGGGCACACGGAGGTCAGAGGTCAGCCTCAGGTGTCCTCCCTCACTCAGGAGGTGTCTCAGCTAGGGTTTCACTGCTGTGAACAGACACCATGATCATGGCAACTCTTATAAAGGACATTTCATTGGGGCTGGCTTACAATTTCAGAGGCTTAGTCCAGTACAGCAGGAAGCACGGCGGTATGCAGATAGACATGGAGCTGGGGACTGAGAGTTCTACATCTTGATCTGCAGACAGCAAAAGGAGACTGTCTCACTGCATGCAACTTGAACTTATAGAAGACCTCAAAGCCCGCCTCCACAGTGTCACACTGCCTCCAACAAGGCCACACCCACTCCAACAAGGCCATACCTCCTAATAATGCCACCCCTTTTGGGGGCTAATTACATTCAAACTACCATGGGAGGCATCCTGTGGCACTTGTTTTGGAGACAGACTCTTTCATTGGCCTGGAGCTCACTGATTGGCTAGGATGACTGGCCATCAAGCCCCAAGGAATGTCTCCACCTCCTCAGCACCTGGATTATGAACATATATCACCAAGGCAATTTTTAAATTAGACACTGGATGGGATTGAACTCGGGTCTTCATGCTTATGTGACAAGCACTTTACCACCTAAGCCATCTTCCCACTGGACAAGGCTTTTATGGCTCTGAACTGCAGGCCCTTGCCAATGTCTGACCTGACTGACCTCTGCCCTAGATTCTTTTCTGCCACTCATTGCTCCCTGCATGCCTGAGGTCAAGCTGCCTCCAGTCCTCTCTTTCCATTGTGTCTTTACCTCTTAGCTCAAGGCTCACCTCTCTGGGACCCACCATAGCTCTCTGCCTGATGACTGTTAATTATCCACTTATTTGCAGGCCCTGCTAGACAAAGATCTGCATAAAGATCTGCGGCTGTGGACCTTGTAGTGACCATGTTGCTAGGCCAGTGCAGCATCCCAGAATCCTCGGAGTGATGAACAAACCAGCAAATAATTCAGCCTTTCTATTTGTGATAACCCCAGGTCCTCTCTGATGGTTGCCATGGAATTTGGGCCCAGAGCTCCTTGACTCTCCTATTGATGCCCTGTCTTATACCCAAAGCACATGGTGGGCGGGGTGCTGCCACGCAGCCCTGCCAGATTGTCAGGAGCCATTTATTTTGTAAACTCAAATTAACAGGAAGCAATTTTGTTAATAGGCAGAGCAGCTTGATGAGCTGGTTCCGATTTAGGGCTCCTTTCGAAAGCATCCGTGAAAGCTGTATAGAGCAGGCTGAAGAGCTGGAGCTGAGCTAATGGAAGCTGTGTGACGTGGCTAGCTGACCCAGGCACAACCCCTCAACAGTGAGGATCCCTCATGCCACAGAGTCACCTTCCAGTCTGAGGGAGGGATGGCTTGCTATGTATGTACCTGAAGCAGGACACTGAAGACTATAGGTTCAGTTAGAAAGGACAACTGGGGTGGCAAATGTAGTTCAGGTGGTAGGCTGCTGACCTAGCAATGATGAAGCCCGGAGTTCAATCCATGGCACAACATAAACTGGGCAGAGAGCAATGCAAACTATAATCCCAACACTTAGGACATAGAGGCAGCTGGAGTTCAAGGCTATCTAGTGAATCTGAGTTCAAGTTTGAGGTTAGCCTGGGTTACATGAGACCTCGCCTCAAAATAAATAACAAAATGGCTCGCCTGTAGCTCAGTTGGTAAAGGGTCTTAGCTAGGGCACATGGAGCCCTGGGACAGAGTCATATGAAGGAACAGAAAGAAGCTCTATCTCCAACCTAGATGCTAGTAGCCACATCTCCCAGGAAGAGGATCCTGCAGTTACTGGGTAACACTGTTCCTGTCGGGGCCTACCCTAGCTTGCTAGAGACAGGAAGGAAGGTTCTCCTGCAGCTGTGGAAGCTCAGGACTACCTTAGACCTGCTGAAACTGAGAGTGCTTCAGGCTGATTCCAGGAAGCATAAATGTCTATGCCAGTTTCTGTCAAACCTGGTGTCTTGGTGTCTGTCTATACTGCTTACTGTCTGTCTACCACCCCAGGGTCTGTCTATCCCAGTGTCTGTATATCCAGTGTCTGTCTATCCCAGAACTCTTCAGTGTCTACCCCGGGCTAACATCAATCCAAGAGTCTTCTTTATTACCCGGTAACGCCACACTTTGGGTGGTCAGATCTCTAGGTGTGTCTTAGTTACTTGTCTCCCTGCTAGAACAAAGTACCTGATGAAAGCAACTGAAGGAAGGAAAGGCTGGTTTGGGTGAAGGCGCCGTCCAGCTGTCCATCATGGTGGGGAAGCTGGGTGGTGAGAGAAACTGTACCTATGGCGGCAATAGCTTAATGCAGTAATCACATCACAGATGTAGTGGGGAAGCAAAGATGAATACGGGTGCTCAGTTCTCTCTCTCTCTCTCTCTCTCTCTCTCTCTCTCTCTCTCTCTCTGTATGTGTGTGTGTGTGACTGCATGTGGTGGGGTATGCACACATGCACACGCCTTGGGTACCATTCACTCTTAAGGAGCTGTCCTCCTTGGTTTTCAACTCAAGTTCTCTCTCTGGAGCCCAGTGCTTGGCAAACGGGCCAGACTGCTGGTCAACAAGCCCTGGGATCTGCTGCCTCTGCCTCCACATCACTAAGATATATATAGGTATTCACCACGTCTGGCTTTTTACATGGGTTCTGCAGATTGGACTCAGCTTCTCATCCTTGAAAGGCAAGCACTTTAACCAACTGAAGCACTCCCCAGCCTCCAATTTCTGCATTTTTCCATTTTTTGAACATGTCTTTATTATTTTTATGTATGTGGGTGTTTTGTCTGCGTCTATTGTCTACATGGCATGTGTGCAGTACTCATAGAGGCCAGAAGAGGGCATCAGATGCCCTGAGACTGGAATTACAAATGGTCGTGAGCCACCACGTGGGAGTTGGGAATGGAACCCAGGTCCTCAGAAAGAACAGCCAGGGCTCTTAACTGCTGAGCCATCTCTCCAGCCTTCAACTTGCTGTTTTTTCATTCACGGGGGTGGTACCACCCACATTTAGGGAAGCTCTTCCTCCTCTAGGTAAACATCTCTGATAACAATTTCACGAGCACTCTCTGAGGTGAGTCTCCTAGGTGATTCTAAGCCATCAGGTTGACAGTGAAAGTTAAACATCACAACACAACAAGGTTAGTGGCTAACAGTCTCATTTCTAGCTGTTGTGTGGAATCAGACTGGTTTTGCTTTACCCCTAGCCCATAGATGGAGGAGCCACCATCTCTTCTCCAAACTTCTCCAAACATGAAGTCTGAATGGTGTGCTGATTCTGATCTGCATGGCAACAACCCACCATAACAAAGAAAGAACGATGGCGCCCCCGTGTGGCAGCATTGGCATTGCAGCTTACAGAAGACCAGAACTGGCTGGAGAAGAAATTCAGGCTCTTAAGAAAGGAGAGCTAGATTCCCCTTGAACACCCACGCTCCAGTGTCATCCCCTTCCCCATGTCCTGTCTTTTTGTGTTTATAACCCCTGTGTGAATAAAATTACGGTTTTAAGAAAGAAAGAAAGAAAGAAAGAAAGAAAGAAAGAAAGAAAGAAAGAAA
>NW_021604703.1:3051719-3112664 GCF_004785775.1 Grammomys surdaster | reverse complement strand
AAAGAAAGAAACAAAGGAGAGCTAGGTTTGGTGAGATAACTGAGCGGACCTGCCCCAGATCTGAGGACCTGGGTTCAATTTCTACACCTCACATGGTGGAAGGAGAGAACTGACTCCTAAAAGGTGCATCTGACCCTCACAAGTGTGCAATGCACTCACAAAATAAATAGATGGAATAAAACTTTTTGAAAGAAGAAATGAGAGCTACTTCAAAAACAGTAAGCCCCTTCATCTACTGTCTTGACTTCTTGTTTTAGTTACCTACAGTTAGCCATGGTCTGAAGGCATTAAGTGGAAATTTCCAGAAATAACTCATGAATTTTTAAATTACATACTATCCTCAGTAGTGTGCAGAAACCTCATGTTGTGTTGCTCAGTTTTCCGAGGATACTGCTCATCCTTTTGCCCAGCCTTGTGTGCTATATACTCCACTAATATACAGCCTACGAGTATGCTAGTGTGCAGCCTGTAGCATCCATTATACACAAGACAGAACATCTCAGTGTTCTCTCAGTACTGCTCATCTCTTAGCGCCCTTATTTTCCTCCCCTGAAATAAGGCCTTATGGATTCCAGGCTGGCCTAGAACTCACTAAGGAACTACTGAGACCTTGAACGTCTGATTCCCGGCCCCTCAGTGCTGAGACTATAGGCATGTGAAATCACACCTGGTTTACTCTCCCCCAATTTATGCATTGAATCTTATCAAAGGTATGTATAGGAGAAAATCTAATATGCATAGAATTTAACCCCACCATGGGTTTGAAGGGTCTTAGGTGGGTTTCCCCACAGATTAGAAAGGACTATGGTAATGCCATACTGAGGGTGGCTTTTTGGAAGTCATCGTCTGCTATGACAGACGCATGGTTCTCCGGAAAGCCAGCTGTGCTACTGTAAGCAGCTGGTGTGGAGATTCCTGGATTTATGATGAGCACCAGCCTTGACCCTTTCCCCATCCAAAAAAGTGGAGTTGTAGAGCGAGTCCCAGAGCTCTGATGCTATTTCGTCTCCACTGAAAACACCGTATCTCTTTAGTCACAGAAAGGCTCCTGGATGCCAGTCGCTGCTTCATTGAGAGAGACCAGGCACAGAGACAAGACCCTGCACTCAAGCAAGGGCCTTTCCAGACTGCTACATGGGCCTCTCAGTGTTTCAGTACAACCATGCAGCACACTGAGGTCCTAAAAACCTCCTGTGAAAGCTACTCGTATTAGCAACCTAATGGAATTTAGAATCACCTAGGAGGCACACCAATATGCATCTGTGAAACTATTTCCCTGAGGTTTAACTGAGGAGGGAAGACCTGCCCTGGAGGAAGCAGAACCATGTCATGGGCCAGGGTCCTGGACTGAATAGAAAGGTAGCAGAACCGAGCACCAGGATTCATCTCTGTTTCCTGCATGCTCTCATTATCCCACGGGCACCAGGATGGACTGGTACCCGCAAACTGTGAGCCATAGATGTCCTTGCTTCATTGTATTCCTTTTGTTAGGTACTTTGTCCCAGCAACAAATAAAATAAGTAATACACCTTCCACTGGAATAGCTAACAGATGCCCTTGGGCTGGATATGCCTTCTGATCCAGCTCACCCTGAAAATATCTGGCTAGAGTTTGTCCTGGAAGCTGAGCCAAGCTTTTCCTTTGCAAGCACTGGCCAAACTTAAATAGTAGGGCTGGTATTGCTTTAAAGTATAAGGAAATGTTTCAAGATTTATTATTTTTTTTCCAGAAAAGGCTATTTTATTGTATTCAAGTAACTGCAAATAGAAAACCAGAGGGGAAGCCCCAGGCATGTGTGCATGCGTGTTTGCGTGCATGTGTGTGCACATGCATATGTGTTTGTGTGTGTGTGTGTGTGTGTGCCCTAGCAAATGTAGTTACCTGCAGAGACCAGAGGTTTTCAATTCTCTAGAGCTGGAATTACAGACATCCCATTATGAGTGCTGAGAGTTGAACTCAGGCCTCCGCAAGATCAGCAAGCACTCTTAACTGCTGAGCTGTCTTTCCAATCCCAGTTTTAAAGTAAGTTTTTTAGTTCAGGTAGAAAACAAAGCAGAACAATGTGAGTCCTACAGTAGAGGTGGAAAAAGCCTGCTAACTGGAGATAAGAAAAGTAGTCATGGTGCTCTCTCTTCCTCCATTGATCCAGGACTCCACATTTTTAATAGGCACCCAGCCCTGGACAGATTTAAGTCTCTGCACAGCTCATGAAAGGGTCCAAGACAAACACAGCTTTCTATAGTGTCTGACGCTGTGTGCTGGACTTGAATCATGCAAATCCCACTTAGTAATTGGAAGCAAATATCCCTCCGATTCTCCCTGTCCTGACTGCATGCTCCAAAACTGGATGGTAAGGTTAGAGCCAGCCTTTGAGTATTGTACAAATCAGGAAAGCATTGTCTGTATTAACATTGCCTAGGTCCCTGATCTCCCAGAAAAGCACACCTTCCTGCTTTCTGTCTTTTTTTTTTTTTTTTTTTTTTTTTTTTTTTTTGGTTTTTCAAGACAGGGTTTCTCTGTGTAGCCCTGGCTGTCCTGTAACTCACTCTGTAGACCAGGCTGGCCTCGAACTCAGAAATCTGCTTGCCTCTGCCTCCCAAATGCTGGGATTAAAGGCGTGCGCCACCACCGGCCCCTGCTTTCTGTCTTGCTTCCTGGGCTGATACTGAGATCACATCCCTCCTTTTTACAGTTCTTATAGCAGCCTGTGCTTCGAATGGCAGAATCCAGTGCACAAGGGCAGCTGTATTCCAGGCCTGAGGGTCACATCCTTGGGCTTGTCCCCAGCCAGAGCCATCCAAGCAATGTACTGGCAAACCACAAGTCTCCTGAAGAGCGGTGAGAACCATCCTCATTTAATTCTAAACCATGGGCACAGGACACGGCCCAGCCTGCCAATTGATCCCGTTTCCAGCAAGCCGAGAGTGCCTGGGAACTTCCGGTTTCACTGAACTCCAAGCTCCTTATGCTCAACCAGCTCCCACCTTCTGGAACATTCCTGAAGCATCTTAGGCCTCCTAGCCATCCCATTTCTCACCGTCAGCCTCCCTCTTCCCAACCTTCTGCTCTAGAAGGTTCTACTTCCTTTCTGGACACTTCTACAGTCCATTCCCAATTCAGGAGGCCACCCTCAACCCTGAGGCTTCCTTCCACAACTACCTGGAACTATGGCAGTTTTCCCTATCCTCTATAACCTTTATAATCAGCAACTGTCCTACCATGACCCCCACAGATCTAAAGTTCCACCGCATTTTTAGACGTAAGGCCTTAAAGTCATTTATTCATTGCTTACTTATTCTGGAACATCCCACTGTAGTGCAGACCAGCCTCAAACTTGCTACACACGGAGGCAGATCTTGAACTGTGATCCTCCAACCTTCCACTCTCTACTCCAAGAGCGCTGGGATTACAGACATGCACCATCATGCTGTGTTTATGCAATGCCGGAGACTGAATGATTAAACTCAGGGCTTTCATGTGGCAAGCACTTTACCAACTAAGCTGTAACCTCAGCTCAGTGTCTTTCTCTTCACTTTTGTTTTTCTTTGTTTTGATGAGGCAAGGTTATCACTGTATCCTTGGCTGACCTAGAACTCACTATGCAGACCAGGTTGGTCTTGAGATCCATCTGCCTCTATCTTCCATGCCAGTCACTTTAAAAGTTTTAGGCCAAGTATTGTGGCACATGCCTTTAATCTCAGCACTCAGGAGACAGGCCAAGGGAGATGAGTTTGAAGATGCAACATGGCTTATGGTAGAACACTGCCTATTATATGTGAGGCCTTAGGCTTCATCTTCAGCAACGAGACAACGAAGTCAACCAGACCTCTAAACCTGCCACCTCTTGCCTTGTCACTTACTCCCCTAAAAGCAATCACCAGACAGTTTTTCACCATAGGCTAAGCTGGAGCCACACTGAAATCCTTCCCCCTCCTTCCAGTACATCTTGGCTCCAATGTATTTTTCAGTCTTGTACGTCTGGCTTCCCCAGGCCTATTATCTAACTCCACGTGGGCACATGGTAAGAATCTAACTCTTCCACAAAAACTCAGCTATTTGGTACAGATCTGAGTAGTCACCAAGCCCTTTCTAGCATTTTCCTTGCACAGATCACCTGGTTCTTCATGCCTCCATATCCTGTAACTGGGATTTTTCCACACACAGGGCAGTGACCACAGTGGACAATTTTACAGTCCTCGATTTACTCCCACCCTCACAGCCCCCACAGCCCCATGCAGAGGCACTGTTGACCATGGGTGAGCAGGACTGCTCTCCTCCAGGAATGCTGATGCTGTAGAACAGCTATGGCCAGGCCTACCCCCAACCTCTCTTCTCCCAGAACATAGTTCAGGGCAGTTACAAGGCAGGACTTCAGGCTGGGTGTGGTGCTACATGCCTTTAATCCCAAAGCTCAGGAGGCAGAAGCAAGCAGACCTGAGTTTGAGGTCAGCATGGTCTATAAAGGTGCGTTCCAGACAACCAGCTTCTTACTTCTCCCTGCGAAGGACCCATGACGTGGCAGTAAAGGTCTCATTGCTTCAACCCAGTTCCCTCACCACAGGGCACGCCCACTAGCCAGCCATCAGTTAGTTCCTAGGGCAGATTCTGGCCCTACTCAGTCAGTCCTGACATTTATGTTAATGCTCTGTGTCATCTACCTTCTATGATCAAACATAAAGGCTGGCCTCGCAGATGACTCCTCTACCAAGAAGAGGGGACACCACCAGATTGTTATTCTCCTGGGCAGAAGGCTCCAAAGTAAGTTATTTAGGGAGTCTTAGCAAACAGTACATGGGCAAGTAGCTAAAGAATGATTGGACTGGTCAGGACTTTTAAAAAGGTAACTACGTTTGGCCCAGATTATTCTGTTGACAGTCTCCTCCAGCCCGTCCCTGCCCACCCACCCACATACACGCATACTTTTCAGTCTTCCCCAGTCTCTCTCACACACAACAGCCCACTCAAGGAAATTAGGAAAACCATTCAAGTTAAGACAGGTTTCTTTTATTAGTTTTTCCTAAACTTTGTCTCATGTTTACTGTTTCTTAGTGTAAGAATGTGACCTAGAGTTTGTAACAAACCAATTTGGATAATGCAACCTAAACACCTGCTTGCACACAAGTCATCAGTTGTCGTCTGGCCTGCCTCCACATAAATCCAATTGGTCTATATAGACAGAGCAGAAGCAGATCATTCAAATTCATCCCCATCCCAACACCCAAACCCTCCCACCCCCACACACAAATGTTTGAGAGATCTTCATTAAGGACAGTCAGTTGCATAAGAGTTGGCTTAATCCTGCAGCCTGCATTTGAAAAAGCTATTGGCCTCAGAGCAAGACCGGTGGGCACTCTTGCAGCACTCAAAGCAGCAGAGCATACACTTGGCCTGGGGCTCCAGGCCTGTACTGATCGGGAGTCCGGTTGCTTATATTACATAAGCATGCATTCCTTCCTCTCCAACCAACTGCCTCTAGAGCACTTGAGAGTGACAGCACTTCCTGTGCAGACAGACTGAAGCATAGTAATTCTAACTATGCATGGATTAAGCTTATTTCCAACAAGCAAAAATAAACAGAGAGGCTCTGTTACAGAGATCAGTGATTACAAAGACTCAGAACATAACCAACACTTGTAACTAAGGTAGGTAACCAACTCAGACCTCTACTGCAGGCATCCGTCCCTTTGTTTGCAGAACATCTCTTTCCTGTAGACTTGCCCCAAGAATATGTGGTGCCCTGACACTGGCTTCAATGTTCTTGTGACCTTGGGCACCTTATCTTTTACACTCACTTTAGACTTGTCCAGGGCAATGCAGTGCAATCGCTTTACAATCTGTCAGCTGTTTTAACATACAGATTGGCAGATTCAAGACACATTAACACAAAGGATACCAAACAAACTATGAACCTTGAACTCTCATTCTGTTCCATCCAAACCTCTAATTTACATACATCATCTACCACTCGAGGAGGTCAGGGTACAAACCTTTCTACTAAAGATGGACTGCTCAGATTTACCATGTCTACACACCCAACTGTTATTTACAACCTAACCTTAAGGTTAAACTTGACTTTGATACTTGAGTATTAGTGAATGTACTTTCAGGAAGTACAGGAACCCAGAGTCCAAGTCCCTTGACACACCAAAGCTCGCTCTAAGTGAATAGAGCACATGGCCTTTATACTGCTTGCAGACGGAGGACGCCAGGGCTGGGAACAGAGGGCAGTGAGAGCAGGCCCTGCTGCGCTCTGCGCTCTCCTGTGTTAATCCATGCTTGGCCATTCTCTGACCCTCAGAAATGGAGGAAGCACCAGCCAGCCCCACAACCCCACAGGCAGAGAATGCTGGTGGTGATCTCCACCCAGACTTTCCAAAGCATAATTTGAACTTCTGTCGTGTATAAGGAAAAGCCTGCCTGGCGGCTGTCACAGCTTTTGTTAGAGCTCAGTTTCCCCAAACACACTTCACCTTGTAGAAGCATGATTAAAACAAGGAAGGAGGCAAGAGCTCAGAAAGACTAACTGGGCTCTTAAACAGGACCGTAATGAAGAGAGAACAGTGCACTTCATCTCTGGATCTAACTATTTAGAAGTCAAAATGCTCCGTATATTACCTATATACCCCACCCCCCGAGATCCCCTAAAAACTGACTAAGAAATCTCCAGTATTTGCTTGCTCTAGTTGATATTCAGAACAAAGTTGACAACTTAAAGCTTTATAATAGTCTGTTTTAATATAAACAAGTGTTGGAATCAATCAATGTCCATCTCAGGAAGCTTCCTGTCTCCATCAGAAGGCACGGCTGTGTCTGCACCGCGCTCAGCAGCCTGGGAGCCTGGGTTGTCTCCTTGGCCATCCACTGGTCCATTCTGCTCAGCATGTTTTGGTTCCTCCTTTGGGGGTTCCACTTTGGGTTTGGGCTTTGAAATTATAGGACTGCAAGTATTCGTAAGCTCCTAGAATGGTAAAGAAAGAAAACTATAATTTCCTATAAATTAAACAAATTTTAGCCGGGCGGTGGTGGCGCACGCCTTTAATCCCAGCACTTGGGAGGCAGAGACAGGTGGATTTCTGAGTTCGAAATCTGTAGCCAGCCTGGTCTACAGAGTGAGTTCCAGGACAGCCAGGGCTACACAGAGAAACCCTGTCTCAAAAAACCAAAACAAATTTTATATGACATGCTAAACCCCAGTACCTAAGCCACAATGAAATCCCAACTGTTAATAACAAACAAAGAGCTGACAAGAAATGACCAAAGTACACAAGGGTAAGAACTACCTTAATTTTAGCTTCAATCTCCTTTGTCTTGACAACTGGATCCACTGTCAGGCTCTGTTTGTTCTGCAGGTTCAGCTTGCTATTCATCCACTCCATCGCCTCATTGGTGCTTTTCTCTACCTTTGTCATGTCAGCAGCATCCAAGTGTTCATACTGGTCCTCCTACAAGTGGAGGTGACAGTTAAGTAGAGGATGAGCAACTTCCTACCCAATACCGCCTCTCAAACATTTCTCATCCTGGGGCTGGAGACAGTTCAACAGCTAAAGGCACTTGTTCTTGTACAAAACCCGAGTTCAGTTCCCTTGCATCCTCATTGGGCAGCTTAAAACCAACTGTAACTCTAGCCCCAAGGAGAATCCAAGGCCTTCTTTGTACAAAGAATAAAATTAGTAAGATAAAAAACCAAAATCTTTAAAAAACTAAGGCTGGATGTGGTGGTGCATGCCTTTAATTCCAGCACTCAGGACACAGGGGCATACGGACTTCTGCAAGCTCAAAGACACCTGGCCTGCATAGCTAGTCCCAGGCCACCCCAGTCTTGTACAGTGAGACCTTGCCTCAAAAACACAAAATCAAACAAACACACAGTGCCATGACCAAAAATCATAGGAAAATAAAACTAAGATACCTTGTTTTTGAAAGAGCTGATCACTTTCATATACTGTTGGATTTGCTTCCCTAGTTCTTCAAATAATTTTGGTCTTTCTTCAGATTCCTGGAACCGTGTCTTAATAGGTTGACCTAAAGTCTAACAGGAGAATACACAGATTTGTATAGGGTAGCTTAAACTATCCAAGTTATATAGCTACTAGGATTAAGAGTAATGGGGTTAACTTGTCATTCATGTGTGTGCACATACACGAATATGAATACACACGCACATACAAATACAACACATGCTTAAAATGATACAGGTTATTTTAAGCTAAATGTTTGTCCAAACCTTTAATATCAGGCACCTTCTCCAGCTGCTCATGAGCACAAGTCGAGACTGTTCCAAGTGGAGTTGTTTCTCATGACCAACCCCCAAATTCTCACAATGGGAAGACAACCAAAAGTTACCTGTCCAACAATTTTTATTAAAAAACACACTGGGGAGGCTGGAGAGATGGCTCCACAGTTGAGAACAACCTGGGTTCAAGTCCCCACACCGATACGTTGGCTCAGAAACACACACAAACAGTCCCAAGGGCTTAGACTCCTGGCCTCCAAGGGCACTGCACACACATGGTGCAAAAACACACATAGATACATAAATAAGATCTCCAAAAACTTTAAAAAACCACATTAGAATCTAATGAAACCACAATGCCACTGCCAAGAAAAAAAGTGGCAAAATCCACAATAAATGACTCCATCTCTCCCACACATAGAAGGGGAAAAGCAGGAGATGAAGTCGCTATAGACACAGGTGAACTATGTGCACATTATCTGGGTCCCAACTCTTTTTTTTTTTTTTCCGAGACAGGGTTTCTCTGTGTAGCCCTGGCTGTACTGGAACTCACTCTGTACACCAGGCTGGCCTCAAACTCAGAAATCCGCCTGCCTCTGCCTCCAAAGTGCTGGGATTAAAGCCATGCACCACCACTGTCCAGCTGCTGGGTCCCAATTCTTAGCAACTAAATGATCACTGTTTAGGAAATAAGAACTGAAAAACTCAGCACAGTGACACTGAGATTTCTGATGCAATGATGGTGTAGCAAGAGGCTGCGGGTTTTGAATTAAACATAACCCAAATCGCAAAAAGCTTGACTCAAATGGAGGAAGGTACAGGAAAGACACACTAGCCAAGATGGCTGAAATGATTAGTCTGAACTTTCTTATGCCTGGCATTTTCCAGAAGAAAAAGAAAAATATTTTGTACACTGAAGCCAGGCAGTAGTAGCACATGTCTTTAATTCCATCACTTAGGAGGCAAAAGGCTGGTGGAGCTCTGAGTTCAAGGCCAGCCTAGTCACCTAGTCTACACACTGAGTTCCAGAATAGCTTGGACAACAAAAGAGAAACCCTGTCTTTTTAAAAACAAAAGCCAAACAAATGAAAGCTTAGTTTAGCAGGACCACCTGCATCCCTTTCCTGAGCCATATAGTGTGGACAGCTACAAAGGCTCAGGTCTTCCACAAAGTCCACAATAGCCAGAACAAAAGGGAAAGTTCTAATTTCCTCTCAGTGAATTTACAACTTTTTTCAAACAAAGGCCTCAAACTAGGTAATACTTTCTATGTTAACCATCCAGTTCAACATCAAGTTTCTCTCATTGAGATGTTTTGCTGGGCATGATGGGAAGCCTTAAATGCAGCACTGGGGAAGCTGAGGAGCTTAAGGATAGCCTCATCTATACTGTGGGGGAAAAGTACATAGAGCCCTAACCCAAACTGCAGAGTAGGGACCTGAGGAAGAGCTAGAACTTGCTGCTCTTTCTATATCCTGACACCAAGAAGGGCCTCAATGCTAATTCACTGGAACAGAAGTTAACTCATTCTACAACTGGTTAAGAGAATAACAGGTTAGGTCATCAGAGTGATACAGTTCTTGGATGCATTTTTAGCCTGTACTTTTTACTTGGAAACTCCACTCTGTAAACTACAGAGGCTCAGATACCTCTGCGTAAGAGTCACTTACTTTTAATTCAGCCAATTTGTCTACATAGACTTGCTTTGGTTGGTCTTCCCCATCTTCATACAGCCAATTTTCAGTATCCTCTAGTTTTAAGGTAAAATTATTACGATCCTGTAAATAAACAATAACAAAACAAAAAACCAATCACATGTCTGTCTCTTGAACCCAGACACACTGTAATGGGAAATAATACAGAAATGCAAACCAGGACTAGGGGGATGGATGAGTAAGTCATCATGTACTTGCCATGCAAGTATAAGGGCTCGAGTTCTGAAACCCAGAACCCATGTAGAAGCCAAACACATGTGTCAGCTCCTCTAATCCAGCACTCAGGAGGCAAGAGATGGGGAACTCTGAGACGGGCTGCCTAGCTACACTAGTTATAAAAATCAGCCAGTTGCAGGTTCAAGAAAGACTGTCTCAAAAGTGAAAGAGGAGGAGAATTCAGGAGACAGCAGACATCAATTTTGAGGCTTTACATGGGACTCCTGTGCATGTGAACTCTTAACACATGTAAAACTAAACATTCAAAAAGTTACAGCTATGTAACTCCCAAACAGAAACTTTAGCAGTTTTTTAGATTTTATGCATATTAATGTTTTGCCTGCATGTATCTATCTAAGGGATACACGCAGCATCCATGGAGGTCAGAAAAGGCTGTCGGTTCTCTACATCTATAGCTACAGAGAGTGTGAGCCACTGAGTGTTAAGAGCAGAACTCAAGCCTTTAAAGAGCAAGTGCTCCCCCCACGCACTTCTCTGCAGCATTTCTTAGTAAGGTGATCTCACACAATAGCAAAGCTGCCTTCTGAGGAGTGTCTGAGGAGCCCCTAGACGGCAACAGTGAGAGAGCAGCGCACTTACATCTTCACTCACAAACTTCTCATAGTCACCACTAAGCTTGTCTCTCATCTCGTACACATACTCTTCCACCGCATTCTTGGCGTCATTCCGTTCCTTCTCCAGCTTATCCTGCATAATCATCTTACCCTAGAACAGCAGCAATGAATTAACACAAGGACAATGACAATTTCCTCTTAAGCATCAACTAACATTAAAAGCAAACAGCTTTCCCTCCTCAAATTCTTCCAATTCTTGAATCACTCCAACAAAACAGATCCAGGAATAAAAAATCGAAAAGTGCAGATTTTATGGTGTTGTGTTTTTTTTCTTTTTTCTTTTTTTGGGGGTGGGGAGGGAGTGGAGAGGTTGAGGGAGATAATAAAAATAAAGACCCTCAAAACCAAAACAAAATACGTAAGACAAGAAGTGGTGGTGCACACCTCTGATCCCAGCACTCAAAAGGTGGACCCGAGAGTTCGAGGTCAGCTTGGTCTATCAAGTGAGCTCCAGGACAGCAGGGGTACACAGAAAAACCATGTTTTAAGGAGGGGCTGGGAAGGAAAGCCCCTGACGCTGTTTATGGGAACCTTTTTTGCCAGGCATGGTGGCATGCGCCTTTAATCTTAGCACTTGGAAGGCAGAGGCAGATGAATCTCTGGCCTGGCCAGCAGAACTGCATAGCCAAGGAAAGACCCCGTCTCTAACAAAACAAAAAGGCACTTGACAGAGCTACCAGATGTAGACGTCACACACAAAAGAATATAACAAGCCTAGCTTACAACTTAAATCTATTTTTACGAATAATAGTCCAAACTGGAGAAACCCTACAGCAGTATCAAACAACTTTTTCACAGGAGTCAGTATCAAATACCCTGCATATCAGATATTTATATTCCATTTCCTAACGGAAGGAAAATTGCAGTTAATGAAGTAGCAAAGAAATAATTTTCTTATTGGAGGTCACCATAACAGGAGGAACTGGGTTAAAAGCACTGCCCTAAACAAAGATTAAATTACCTCATTTTCTGTGTACAGTCCGAGCATCTCCCGGTCCAGCTGCCACAGCAGCTGGCTCTCAATGGGCAGGTCCACAGTGCTGGTCTTCACTTTTGCCTTCTTTGCTTGAGGTGGTTGGTCCGTCTTTTTATCTTTTGATCCAGCTTGAGAGGTCTAAAGAAACAAAAACTATGAAGAACAAAACCATACAGACTAACTTGATATTTTAAAATGGATCCAATCAAATTTCCTCTTAAGTAAAAAGTCAAAAGCTGATTTGGCCTCAGCTAACTTTCTGATGATTTAACTCATAGTTATCATATCTAGAAAATAAAGACAGAATCTGTTATATGGGGAATGATAAATTCAGGAGGAAAGCCACACGGCCACACCTTACAATAGCAGAGGTGGCCTTTCTTGCTCCCTAACCACCGTCAGTGACTGCTCTCGGTTGGTAGCCATTCCACCCCTGAGGCACAGAAGGTGACCACAAAAACATAAGCCTCAAATAGAATACTATATTACGTTGGCCTGCGCTGCTGTTTATCACTATAAAGATAACAATATTCTTAAATTTACAAATGTGTCAGAATAGACTCATGAAAAGTAAACCATCAAAATTTTTCGTCACTAAAACTTAGCAAAAGGGAAAAATGAAGAAGAAAGAAAACCAGTAAAACAGTTGGCAAAATTTGAGAAATGCAGAAATTTTGTCTCACTGTTTTATCAGTAATGTTCTTTTAACTTTCCAAAACATACTATATAATGTAGCTAAAAATGTATACAAGTAAATACTAGCTAGCACAGACCCTAGAAGTTCCTAAGAGACTGAGAATTCTAAGGCTGTACCTCCATCTCCTCAGACTCTGCCTTGTTTTCTGCTGGTGTCTGAGGCTGTTGTTCTTCAGTATGTGGTTCTTCCTGGTCCACTTGCATTTTCTGAAAAACCAGTTAAATTAAACACTGAAACCAGAAGATTCTAACAGAAAAAAACCTACACAGCTTCACAACATACTCAAAGTCACATGGTATAGAATGCCCATTGACTTACCAACAATCAGTGTAACAGGGTTCAAAATTCCAACTATGCACAATTTCAAAGAACATGAAGTTTTCCTCTCTGGAGTTCAACACAACAGTGTGGTACCTGCCCTGCCACATGCTCACCCTTGTAGGAACTATGGAATTCCCTTGTGAATCATAAAAGACTCAATGGAGTGTGGAAATGAAAATCCCAACGCAAACTTGAGTTTCCCTTCTACATGCTTCCTCCCAGAGCATGGACTTTGTCAAGAGACCCAGAGGGAATTCTTTCAGTCTGAGAAGCATCTGAAACCAAGATCTCAATGTGGGTGCTCTGCACGCACGGTGCTGGTCCCTGAGCCCCGGCACACACATCTGGGGAAGAGCCAAGCTTTTGGAGTTTTACCGAGCTTTGAATCTGATGTAATAGAGAGACTGAGACCTGCATTTATCAAGAGTATATATAATCTCCTGTACTTCTAAAAACAAGTAACAGACTTAGGATTTTTCTATAATTGGTAGAATAATGTTAAGCTGAGAAATGGTTAGAAGGGCAGAGCTAATTTCAGGTTCCTTTCCATTGGAATGAAATGTAAAAGCGGTGTAAGTGGCCTCAGTGCTCCTGTCAGCCAGTCAGCTGTGACCGATATAAATGGTATCAAATGAGCAGGTTACCTCTTCTTCCTTTGCATTCTGATCAGTCTCCATCGGCTCCTCACTCTCCTCGGACTTGTGCACCTCTACTAAGGCCGCACTGGACACACTGAAAATACCATGCACGTTTACCCGGACCTTGACTTTCACTTTTGAACTCGAGCCATCAGACTGTGGAGTGACTTTCTGAACTGAAAACTGGGCTGGGATTTAAAGAATTTAAAGAAAGAATGCGCTGTAAGACTGAACTTAAATATCCATATCCACAGTAATAAAATAACCAGGCTCCCAGGTCAGGATCCTTTCTCAGAAGTACCGTCTCCTTCCTCTCAACACAGCTCACTCTCGGCACCCCCACACTAAGGGCTCAAATGTCGCCTGTTGGTTTCTCCTTTCCTCCAGTCCGCTATGTCATCTGCATGTGCTGTGCCAGAAAGTCAAGTATCCAACTTCCACAATTTACTTTTAAAAACTTTCAGTTTGTCATTTTCTAAGAAATGGTCATTTCTAAATCTCACTACCATACCCAGAGTTTGTTATGGAAGCTTATTTTCTTATCTTTTAAAGTTCAAAGACAATTTAAAAAAAAAAAAAACAAAAGAAACAAAAAACATGGAAAATTTGAGACTGGCAAGCTGTACATCTTGACAGTTGCCTAAGAGAAAAAGCCAGTGGGGTAGGTCAGCACATGGTGGGTTTCAGAGGAAGGCTGTGGAAGTCCAATGTGTTAGTGAGCATACCCAGGGCTAGGCCAGTATTGGAAAGACATAGAAAAGAATACAGGAGAAGTTAGCCTTTCTAAGTATGACTATCGTGGTCCTTCCTGTCCTACAAATGAAAAGCAAGGAGGCCAACTTTCGTCCCACAACTCCCAAATGAACTGAGACTGCTCTTGGCTCTTCATCCACTTACAGAACTCTTGGTTTCTCTCTGTCAAGTGGTAATTATTTCCAAATTGTAAATGTTTCCAATTTGTAAAGACTCTTGTCAAGTTGGTTCCAAACTCTATAATAAACTGATGCTGTAACAATCTTGTGGTTTCTGAGAAAATCTTGTAACCCTGTATTAGAACCCAACTGAATTCTATGACAAGCTCCTCATCAGGATCACCTTAAGCACCCACAATGTGCACTCAACCCAGGACACTGCCACAAAAAGCCAGCCTCCATTAAACAACCATCTGACTGCTTCTACACCAAGTACTAAGGGCAGAAGATGTTTGCTGTTGTGGCCTATATATAAAGCACCTACATCTCTGAATAGTCTATTTTTTTTTCCTTCTAGTACTGTAAGTAGAGACAAGTTTTTGTTCCTATTTTAGTTTCAATTTTACTCACCTATAGCAGGATCTGGATAGGGCAAATCCTGAGGAGAGCTATAGTAGGCCTCGAGAGTGAAAGGTTCCTTTCTATAAAAAGTGAGGACTTTGGAGAAAGGAGCAGCATGGTTTTTGGGGAAGACTTCACAGTCACTAGGAAGAAGAAAAAAAGATAAAACCACAAAAATTCATAATGTTCTTTTTCTTTTTAAAATATTCCAATCTTTTTATTTTATTGGGGAGGGGGTGTTGAGAGGTGTGTACATGTTGAGATAAGAGGAACTTCTTTCTACTTTAATTGAGACAGGAATCTCTGTTTGCTGCTACCTATTCCAGGCTCTCAGCTTGGAAGCTTCTAGGATTCCTGAACATCCACCTCCCTTCTCACCCTAGCTTTATATTGTCTCTGGGGATCTGAACCCAGGTCATCTGGCTTGTATGGTAAGCATTTTCCTCAGACAAAATTCATAACATTCTGAACACCTTTGACACATCTATCCTAGGTTTGTAATTATGAACAGTCCTAGTGTCTCCTCCTATTATTATTTCCAGGTTCATAAGAGAGATGGCTCGAAGTTAAGAGCACTGGATGCTCTTCTAAATGACATGGGTTTGATTCCCAACATCCATATGCTATCTTACAACTAAGGCCCTCTTTCTGGTCTCCTCATACACTAGGCACACAGGCATGCATGCAGCTAAAATACACAAATAAGACAACAATTTTGTAAACAATCTCTAGAGCATTTAAAAAATAATATACTTGAACAAGTATATATAATTTAAAAAGGACAGGGCACTAATTTATTCATGCCTTTAAAAAAAAAAAAAAAAGAAAAAAGTGGATCTCATGTAGCCTCATCCTCACTATGTAGCCAAGAGTGACCTTACCTCTTGATCCTCCTACCTCTCTCTACCAATAACATGCTAGATTACAGGGATTCACCATCATGCCTGGCCTTGAATTTACATCAACAACAATCACGTTGTTTCATGCACTGGACAGATACACGTGTAAACTGAAAAGAAGGACAATACACTGCCTAGACTCAACACCCATTTGAGTACATATAAACAAGACTGATATTACCTTGACCCCTCTTCAGCTGGAGAATTCCATCTCAAAGATATTGGATATGCTACCACATCAGTGATAGAAAATTCTCTGACTTTGAAAGCAGGTGATAAGATTGCACACTAAAATGAAAATGTTAAAAAGTCCATTGACACATATAGACATTATAAATTGGTATTATAGAACTACAAACAATAGGAGGCCATCACTAATTTGTTTAATATTTTCAATAGTAATATAATGGTATCAGAACAGTTCTACAAACTGCTGTCACTGTCAAATTTACTGTGTAACTGATTACTTTTTGAAGTCCTCCTTTAACTGGTAAGGAATCAACACAGACAATTCAATAAATTCTATCAGCTCTAGCTTAGAATTATCAACCTAGACCCCCAAACCCATTTTGTTTTGTTTTTCAGGACAATGTTCTCTCTGTGTAACTCTGGATGTCCTGGACTCACTTTGTGGGCCAGACTTCAAACTCAGTGAGATCCATGTGCCTCTACCTCCCAAATGCTAGCTAGAATCAAACAGAAGTCCTGCATCAGCACAGCCCGCAGCTTCTGTATCTTCTGAACTGATCTTACTACACACTACACCATCAATACCTTTTATGTATGTCAGCTACCCATCTTAAGCAAAGGCTTCAGAATCCTACACCGTAAGACTGCCCTGATGTTAATGGGTAGATCTGTGCTGACCTATGAACAAGACTGAACTCACCTGCAGAGCACAGCCTCGAGTGACAGCTTCATCTGCATTTAATGTTGTGCTGAGTTCTTTCCCAAAAAACTTGCTGATCTTCTCTTTCACTGCAGGGATTCGTGTGGCACCACCAACTATCTCGACTGCGTAAATGTCTTCTTTTTTTAACTCTACGACAAAAAAAAATGAGACATTTATAAAAAGAATCTTTAAATCAGTATTTTACAATGAAGAAAAAAGTAGTAGAGCTCATGGTGAACTAATACACAAACATGTTAAAAACTCAACTCCCTCACATCCACATCCCACAATTCCTATTCCACCCCCAACCCCCACCCTCTCATTCTCTCTCACACCAGAGCATAGCCTCTGTTAAAAAGTAGTCATCTTAACTCTCAAAATAATAGAGAAGAATAGTACAATAGTGGGTCTGGAAGGCACTGCCCAAGAACACTATACTTTCGTTTTCTAATGCCAAGTGCTTTCCCGGTCACACTTTATCTAACAACCACTGTTTCCTGAGAGGACCTATTTAAAGAAACAAGCATGAGAGCCAGTGAGATGGCTCAGCAGGTTAAGCACACATGCTGAAAAAGCCTGGTGGCCCCAGAGTTCAACCTCCAGAATGCAAAAGAAATATGGAAAGGGAGCATCAACTGCTCAGTTATTCTCCAACCTCCACTAACTCACTTTTTAAAAAGGAAACAAGCTACAGCCAGGCACAGTAGGTGTGTGCCTGTAGGTCCAGCTGGAGGCAGAGGAAGGAGTACTGCTTGAGTCCAAGAATTCTAGACCAGCCTATACAATATAACTGCAACCCCTCAGAAGCAGAAAATTGGGAAGCAGGGAGGGTGACACTCCCAAAATCCAAAGTAAAAACACACTTAGCTGCCATCAACACTGATTTAAGACCCAAGTCAGTGCTAAGCTAACATTATATCAACATCCTGAATTAATTAGTGACTTACAAAAAGGTAAACATTGTACCCAAAATTGTTTTAGTTAATAATGTATTCCTAAGGGAATTGTCACCCTTTAAAGTCTGAAGCAAAATTAAAGCATCTCATAAATCACACACATGGTTTGCATGTCTTCCTGTGCTCCTCTATCAATGTGACTCTCCACTTTATTTTTGTATATTTATTAATCTGTTTATTTAATTATTTTTGGTTTTTTGTTTTGTTTTGAGACTGGATTTTGAGTATGGAGTACTGGCTGTCCTGGAATTCATGGAGATCCATTGCTTCTTCCTTCTGAGTACTAAGATTATTTTGAGACAGGTTCTCTAACCTGGGCTTGTCTTAAAATTTGATGATGACCTTAAACTTCTGACCTGTCTGCTAAAAATACAGGCATGTACCACCATTCTGCATCTGTCCTTCAAAAAAGCAATTTTTAAAAATGTATATGGTTTTGTCTACATGTGTCTGTATGACATCCATCCATGCACCACATGTATGCCTGATAGTGACAGAGGCCAAAAGAGGGAGTTGGGCCTCTTGGAACTGGAGTTATAGTTGGTTATGAGGCACCATGAAGATGTTGGGACTTTGAACCTAGGTCCTCTGGTAGAGAGCAGCTAGTGCTCTAGCCATCTCTCTAGAGGTTTTTTTTTTTTTTTTTAGAAGAATCTTCCACTGAACATGGAGCTTTATTCTGGGATGATCTGTCTGCCTTCGCACCACAGGAGATTACAGGTCTGTGCAACTGCACCTGGGTCTTACATAGATGCTAAGGAGCCAAAGGCCTTCATGTTTAAGCAGCAAGCCTTTACCCACTGAGCCATCTCTCAGAGCCATACAAAGTAGACAAAAGGGCTCACTGACAATAAGACCACCACATACACAATGCAAAACAACTTCAATAAACAGAGATTTAAACATCCATCTGTGCTTGAGACTGAAATGAGATTTTTTTTTTCCAGAGAAAACACTTTTATTTTCCTGTATTCTTCATAGAAGGCTTTAGGAAGAAGAAACATTCCAGAGAACAGATAAAACTTATTGAAGCATGAAACTGACAGTGTTCATGCAGCAAATATTTGACTGGGAGGAGAAAATGATAGCATGCACTACATTCCCAGAGTCTGAGATATACAAACAATTAATTCAATGACAAAAGTACTCACTGGATTGCTCCAAGATGCTACGAAGTGGTGGCTCCACTCTTGCTAAGAGATCATCACACATCTCCAAAAATTTGCCTCTAGTAAAGAAATAATAGATTAAACCACATTCCACTTATATGTAAAACAAAAAGCTATCACCAAAAATCAGGTAATCACAAGCACTGATAACAATTTGGAAACCGCAGGCCTTACATGTTTCTGGGCAATGTAAAATGAACACTAAGAGTTTGGCTTTTGCTTGGAATGAAAAACACAGCAATGCCAGATGATGACTGTGATTCTATACTAGGCACACACACCAAAAGAATTAAGTTCACAGGGGGGAAAAAAAAACATGTACATGATAGGACCCCTTCCAACATAATTCATAAAATCAAAAACAATTAAAATGTCTGCCCATGGTACTCAGGGAGAAAAAAAGAACTGATTCATGGTGTATCATGCTAGACCTGAAAGTGCTGTGCTAAACAGAAAACAAACAAAGGACATCTTTTACTCCACCTATATAAAATCCCCAGGATAGATAAATCAACAGAAAAAAAAAATTAGTTCAGTGCCAGCTTGGGTAGGGAAAAAAAGGAGAACATTAACATATGTAAAATTCTTCTCTGTAAGATCAGTTTAGAATTAGAGAAAGAACACAGTTCCTGTCTACACCCTGCCCGCTAACTAGTGTGGTGATCTTTTCCAATTAGTGAGCTCTGATGGACAGTCTCCGCCAGCCGTCTGCAGGCTTTAACAAGGGGGCAGGTTGCTCCCATTCATCCCTACTTTCCCTCCAGAATCCTTGACATGCATCTATCGTGTTTGCTTGGTTGCTTTTTGTTTTCTTGGATTTTTTTTTAAAGATTTATTTATTTATTTATTTATTTATTTATTTATTGTATATGAGTACACTTGTAGCTGTCTTCAGACATCAGAGGGCATCAGGTCCCATTACAGATGGTTGTGAGCCACCATGTGATTACTGGCAATTGAACTCAGGACCTCTGGAAGAGTAGTCGGTGCTCTTAACCTCTGAGCCATCTCTCCAGCCCTCTTGGATTTTTTTTTAAAAACTATTTTGGGTTTTGGTTTATCTGCTCTGAACATAATTATATAAACAGAACTATGAGAATACTTAGTTATTTCAAAATGAGTCTAATAACTAGCATGTCTCACAGTCCATCCATTATTTATTATGTAACTATGTTTTATTATTTTTTATATTTATTTTATATGTATGGGCACTTTGCCTGCATGCATCTATGTACACATGTGCATGGCCTGGTGCCCTCATATCAGAAGAAGGCATTAGATCCCGTAGAACTGGGGTTATAGATAGTTGTAAGCTACCAGGATGGTGCTGGAACAAAACCAGGGCCTCTTAACCACTGAACTATATATGTATCCCCAGTTCCATATCTACACATTTCAAAAAATAATCCATGTAATGAGCCAAGACACATTTTGTTTGTGGGGGGGGGGGGGGAATCTCAACAGCCCCTGATAAGCAACAGGGCAAACTTAGAAGTTCCCTTAAAAGGGGTTAGAAATGCGGCTCAGGGATTAACAGTTGTTTTTTCTAGTGGCATATAACCGTTAACTCCAGTTCCAGAAAACCCAAACCTTCTTCTCACCTCTGAAGGATCCAGGTACGCACATGGCACACCTACATACACACAAGCAAACACTCAAAGAAAAATAAATCTTTTAAATAACATTTTTAAAGTTCTCTTAAGGTCCTGAGTTCAATTCCCAGCAACCACATACATGGTGGTTCACAGCCATCTGTAATAGGATCTGATGCCCTCGTCTGGTGTGTCTGAAGACAGCTACAGTGTATTCATAGAAATAAAAAAATAAATAAATCTTTAAAAAAATGTTCTCTTAAAAGGGAAACAAGACTGTAAAAAGAGAAAAAACATTGATAAACAAACTCAAATTGGGCAAGAAAATAGCAGAAAAGTCAAAAGGAGGAAAAACCTCTCTAAACACTGTTTCCCAAGGGCTGGGGATAGTGCTTAGTTGGACAATGTTTGTTTAGCATGCACGAAGCCCTGGGACTTAAAACAGGATATGATGGTTCATGACTGCAATCCTAGCACTCTGGAGTAGCATACAAAGGAAAACCAAGAATCCAAAGTCAACATACAAAATGACCTGTGTCCAAAAAACAGCAAACAAAAAGTTCTTCAGACAATGGTGGCACACACCTTTAATCTCAACACTCCATAGGCAGAGGCAGGTGGAACTCTGAATTGAAGGCCAGCCTGGTCTACAGAACAGCCAGAAATACAGACTTACAAACTCTTATTTGAAAGGAAAAAAAAAAGTCCAAGGAAGCAGCCATGAGGAGGTGAAGACCAGCTGCATCACCGTGAGTTCCAAACCAACCAGGGACACAGAATGACAACTATGTCACAAAAGCAAAAGGGTCTGAAGCAGAAAAACTGAAAAAAGAACCTGGAAATACTTATTTCAACTAAAAATGCACACACACACAAAAAAACATGTAAATCCACAAGTATCTACCCTGAGACTAGAAGAAACTCATGAATACTGACTGAGCTTCCTTCTCTTTTAGGGGATGACAAAAACATTCCATAATTAGACAGTGGCCATGAATACATGCAAAACATTGAAATGTACATTTAAAATGGCACGTTCTGCCGGGCGGTGGTGGCGCACGCCTTTAATCCCAGCACTTGGGAGGCAGAGACAGGTGGATTTCTGAGTTCGAGGCCAGCCTGGTCTACAGAGTGAGTTCCAGGACAGCCAGGGCTACACAGAGAAACCCTGTCTCGAAAAACCAAAAAAAATAAAATAAAAATAAAAAAATAAAAATAATAATAAAAAAATGACACCTCAACAGCCACAAAACATCAAAAAAAAAAAAAAAAAAGGAAGTGAAAACAAATCATATATGAACAAAAATTAGATATGGAAACTAGCCCAAGTGTTTAAGAGCAAAACAAGCCAGCAGTAACACCCCAGAGGACTCAGCAGAGACTGTCACATCCCAGAAAGGCAAGGTTCCTCCAGAAAAGCAAAGCTGAAAACCATAACACTCAACTCCTGCTCAGAAAGGCTTCCTTTAAGGACAACTCTATCACAGCTGGATGGGGACTCGGGAGATGGCTCTCCAAAAAGTGGCTTGCACATACAATGAAAGTTTTTAAGAACTACCTCATGAGAACAATAACACTTCTAGGTGCATACCTCAAAGAACTGAAAACAGACTTGAAGTATCTGTTCAAATATGCCCGCCTCAATTCTTAAACCATCAGTAAACGTTGACTATGAATGCCACACGTTATCCAACAACATCTGCCAGGTAACAATGCACTGGTAAACACTTCATGAATGAACCTCAAAACCACCATGCATCACACATGGCGACACACATTCATGGTTCCACTGCTAAGATATGTGCAGAGAATGCAAATAAAATCTGAACCGGAACCAAAAGAGAACTGCTTATAGACAAGCTCTGGGGCTTTCGCTATGCACTGACTGTTTCCAATATATATAAGCGATGCTTCATGGCACTGCATGTACTAAATGAATACCACTAACTGGTCACTTTGAAATGTTTCATTGTATGTGTGTGAACTCATTTTTTTTTTTTTAAGATTGGACCTTACATGCCCCAGGCTGGCCTCAACCTCATTAGAGGGTACATATTCAAGCAGCTGCCTAACTTTTTAACACCTTGAGATAATCACATTTATACAGACAGGAGATTGACACTGCCCCTGTCCCTACCCAGAATAGCAAACCCTTGTCTTTGATTACTGCCTCAAGGAAATGATGAAGACCAAGACAACCTCAAAACATGGAGCTAAAATGTTTATTTCCTTTTAGTGAGTGTTGTGTATTTGCATGTGTGATAGCATACATATGGAAGTTCTCTTCTTCTACCATGTAGATCCTGGGGATTCAATTCAGGTCATAAGGCTTGGACAGTAATCCTCTTTACTTGTCAAGTCATCTTTCTAGCCTGCTCTTGAACTCCTAGCCCTTTAGCTTATCAACCTATTATGTATGTGGAGCTAGAAACTGAACCCAGGAATCCTAACCAAACACTCTACCTAATGAGCTACATCTAACCATTACCTCAATCCTCCTATTCATATTCATTCATTCATTCATTCATTCATTCTCTCTCCCTCCCTCCCTCCCTCCTTCCCTCCCCCCTCGGGTTTTTCAAGATAGGGTTTCTCTGTGTAACAGAGTCCTGGCAGTCCTTGGACTAGCTATATAGTCTGGCCTCGAACTAGAGATCTGCCTGCCTCTGCCTCTTGAGTACTAGAATTAAAGGAATATGCCATCACATCTAGTCATACCTAAATTGTTTTAAAACTATAAAGACAAAGCTAATTTAGAATATTGTAATGGTGAAAGTAATATAACCTCATTCATTTAAAAAATAAGCAGAGTCAAGTCCCAAGAACAAAAACATGAAACCTATAAAATAGTTGTGTTCTCACTTGTAGATACAACATGTTTTTTAATAACATATAGTATTCAAGACTGGAGCGACTAGATGGCTCAGTAGTTAAAAAAGCACTGGCCACCCTTCCAAAAGATCCAAGTTCAGTTCCTAACATGTACAACACAGCCCCCACTGTCTAGTCCCAAAGATCTCCTTCTGGTCTCCAAAGACAAAGCATGCATGATGTCCAGACATATATGCAGGCAAAGCACCCACACACATAAAAATTTGAAAAACAGCACACAGGCAAAACAGATTCTGAACACACACACACCAATCTACTTAACTCTTATAAACAGCATTTGACTAACGAATTTCTGAAACATATTGGCCTCCCCGCTCTCTCTCCCTCCCCTCTCTGCCCCCTCTCTCATATGCACACGGGAGGAGGGGAAGGTCCCACACTCAAAACAAAGAGGAGAAATTTCCAAGCAGGAGAAAAGGGTGAGCTAGGATACACTTGGACACTAGTCAACGATAAATACCATCTCAAATTTTTTAAGAGTCACTCAGGCACACTTCTCCAAACAAGCCATTAGTCTTGCCTGAGTTCTACCAGAACTTCACAGCCAAAATAACATCTTACTCCCTCATCCAAGAAACACAATCAGGCAACAGTAACACTGAGTGTTTCTGAAATAACCTTAAATGTCAGTTACCCAGAATTCTTGCAGTGCTGTACAAAAGGGATACTGCCCTCAAATGATCCTGAACTACTCAAAAAGAACATTTTTTAAATTGGTGCCTAAGTTAAATTCATCCTATTTCTGCATTAAAACAGTTGACTAGTTTTATGAAAACCAATCATCTGTGTCTAATACATATTTAAGTTAACTAGTGACTTTTAGAAACATTTAAGTTACCAGAATAAGTCTCCATTACTAGAACTACCAGATACAACCTTTACATGAAAACTGGGTTCTAAATGGCCTGTAATTTTCAACGTGTTAACCACCACGATTTCATCGATCAGTTAAACAAAATGGAAGGTCACGGTTCATTTGACATTAAGAATTAGCATGGTTACCTATTCATAGTCCCAGATACATCGATATCATTCATAAAGCATTCAATGCTCAAAGGGAGGTCTGAAGCATTAGCACTCATCAATTTCTTGAGTTTCTCACACTCTTGAGACAGTCGCAATAAAGCACGAACTTTAGATTTTATGTCTAGCTTGTATTTCTTTCCAAATTCTTCACAGAAGTGATTTACCAACACCTCATCAAATTTTCTGCCTCCCAATGTTGTATCAAAAGCTGTGGCCAAAACCTTCAAGGAAAAAAGGATAATCCAAAAGTTAACCAATTGTAAAATTTACCATGATACATACTCTATTTTTTATTGCTTTTATTTTATTGGTTTTCCAGATAAGGCTTGTCTGTGTAGCCCTAGCTGTCCTGGCATTCACCGTGTACACCAAGTTGGCCTAGAACTCACAGAGTGCTGGGATTAAAGGCATGTGCCGCCACCACCTGGCCATGATCTATTTTCTAAAGGCCAGAAAAGGCTGAAAATAAGGATCCAGCACATAATCCTTGCTGATACTATACTATGAAACAGGCAGTCCTTTTAATCACTGCCCAAGTAATATACTGAAGAAACTTTTTTCTTTCTTTGGGGGGATGAGGGGAAACACTATGAAAACACTTTGGAAAGCCATGGCTCACTCCACTAACAGAAACCTTCCAGAGGATGAGGCAAGACAACTTCCACAAGCCGGTGAGTTCCAGACCAGCATCAACTGCAATGTGAGCAATAAATAACATACTTTATAATCTCTACACATTATGTGGAAGCAAAAAGGACCATCTTCAGGTTGCTAACACCTACTGTAGTAGAGAAACAACTTCAAGAGAAGTTTCATACTCAAGGCCAAACACTTGTACTAACTTCTAGTCAGGAAACAGTAGAACTCTAATCATTTCACTGCTAGAAAGCTGCAGAAGCCAGGCAGTGGTGGCGCACACCTTTAATCCCAGCACTTGGGAGGCAGAGACAGGCGGATTTCTGAGTTTGAGGCCAGCCTGGTCTACAGAGTGAGTTCCAGGACAGCCAGAGCTATACAGAGAAACCCTGTCTCGAAAAACAAAAACAAAAACAAAAAACAACTGCAGAAATGTTAAGTATAATTGTGCTTTAGGTCTATCAAACTTGCACTGACAGTTTTCCAAATCTGTAGAATTGTTCAGTTCAGATCTAAAGCAGACTCAGTAAGTGATGATGACAAGCTAAGCAACAAAACCTGCAGAACATAACCTCTTTAATGAATACTAAATCCATTAGGAATCTCGTTTATTTTGTTTTGGAGACAGGGTTTCCTTTGTATAGTCCTGGCTGCCTTGGAACTTGCTCTAAAGACCAGGCTAGCCTCAAACTCAAAGATCCAACTGCCTCTACCTCCTCCCCGCCCACCCCCCACATCAGTGCTGGGATTAAAGGGACACGCCACCATTGCCTAGCTCAAGAAATTTTAATAAACAAACTGAAAAACTGGATATAGATTTGAGTACAGGGATTCCAATCTTATTTTCTACAACTGAGGATGAGGATGTAGCACAGCAGTAAAGCACTTGCTAAACAAGCCTTAAAACCTAGCTTCAACCCTTAGCACCCCAAAAAGATAATACAATAAAGCTAGGTGTACAGGTACACATCTGCAATCCCAGAATTCCACACTGAGACAGAACACCAACCTAAGCTAATTTGAGACCTTGCCTCAAAATCCAATATATTTTTTAAATGTGAAAGTGACAGATTTTTAGAAATAACTCTATCAGTAGTTTGTGGTGGTTCAAATAGGTATGGCTCCACAGATGCATGTGTTTGAATGCTTGACCCATGGACCCATGAGGAGTGGCACTATTAGGAGTTGTGGTCTTGTTGGAGAAAGTGTGTCACTGAAGGGGTTGGAAGGGGGAAGGGGGGTTGAGGTCTCTAATGCTACACCCAGTATGTCCCATCTTCTGCTGCTGCCTTCAGATCAACAAGCGGAATTCTCGGCTCCCTCTCCAGCATCGTATCTACGTGGATACTGCCATGCTTCCTGCCATGATGATAATGGACTAAACCTCTGAACTTAAGCCAGTCCCAATTAATGCCCTTTATGGCTTTTACATGGTGTCCTTTACATGGTGTCTCTTCACAACAATGAGACCCTAAGACAGTGGTTAATTTTTTTGTATTTTAACACATTTATTTACATATTTATTGAGAATGCATATATGGATGGAGAGAGTACAACTTTGAAAACTCAGTTCTGTCCTACCCTGTGAGTGCTGGGAATTGAACTCGGGTTACTGGGCTTGGAAGCAAGCACTTCTCATCCATTCAACCATCTCACCAACTCTTTATTTTTTCCATTAAGGAGTCCTGACTGGCCTAAGAAGTACTTTACAGATCAGACTGGTCTTCAGTATAATATACTTGCCTTTGCTTCCAAAGGGCTAAGATTACAGTCATGAGCCACCTGCTCAGCTCAAATTACTACCTGAACATTGAGAATTATGTCTGACCCACAATTTACAGCTATAAATCTTGTAAATATTCATTTCCCAACCAATGTTTGATAAAAAAAAAAACCTAGAATATAGAAATATAGGTAAGAAAGTATAACAGAACCACCAAGTCTACTATTTAAAAAAAAGAAAAAGAAACAGAACAAACTGGAATCCAGAAACACCCTCGCATGGTTTCACATTAGTCCTCCCTACACTGCACCACAAACTTAGGGGCAGATTTACAACTCAGCACCAAGGATCTTGAGACAGTCAACTAAAGCAGGCATTAGATAAAGTTACCTAGCCAAAGGGACCACTAGCCTCTATTTACTGTGTAGCTCCTCAAAGGAGCCAGACACACACACTGTGGCAATCCCTCTCTTTAAACAGTTCTACAATTCTATATACAATAGGTGTTACTCTAGAGCTGTATATGTTCTAGAAGCCTAGACTATCACTTCTAGAGTCCTCTAGCATCCAAAATCTCAATCAACAGCCTCTTTCTAGAACTCTTCAAGTTGCAAGAGCACCTTAAAAATCTTCTCTGTTGCTCACTTTACCAAGAGACAAGAAAAATGCTCCAAAGAAGCCTGCAGGATTCACTGCTTCCTCCACCATCCAAGTGAGAGCTCAGGAACCTCACCTCAGAGTTCCTGCTCTTTACTTCACACCATACAACTCTACGGAAAGCTTATTTTGGGCCCACAACCTCCACTCCTCCCACCATATCTGCATTCCAGCTCAGACGACTCACAACATGCTTTCAACTAGTGAAAAAAAAGAATAATTTGTCATTCAAAAATCTGTAACAATCAAATTTTAATGTCCAGTTTTCTGGGAAAATACTTACTTTCAGTTTTCCTCTATTAAATGCACATACAGAAACTTGATAGGCAGAATGTCCCATATCTACAAAAACTACATTTCTTGGTTTTTCTTCTAAGGCAGGAAGGTCTTGTTTATAGATCCCATAAGCAAGAGCAACTACACAAGAAGGGGGAAAAAATAAGTTCAACAGAGTATCTCCTAAATACTAAAATTCATTTAATCAATTTAAAAAAGAACAAAGCAAAACAAAAGGAAAAAGGACATATTTCATATCTCAGGAACAAGCTACACTGGGTACTGTGTTGGAGACAGAATCAGATTCTTTATAAACACTGCATAATTTTTATTCATGTGGAACATTACCATCAGTGTTCAATGTTAACCAGCTTCAATATTTAACAAGTCTAAGAGTAGGAGTTAACAACAGTCCTCTCATCTGCAGCTGTCTCATTCACTACCCCCTTTTTGTTTGTTTCTTGAAACAGGATTTCCCTGTTTAATGGATCCCTGGCTGTCCTGGAACTTATTCTATAGACCAGGATGGCCTGGAACTCAAAAGAGATCCATCTGTCTCTGCTCAGGTGCTGGGAATAAAGGAATTTGCTGCCTAGCCTCGTTAATTCCTCTTACCTGCAGTTGTTTCATTCATTAACCGCAAGCAATTGAGACCAGCAATCTGTGTGGCATCCATCACTGACCGTCGTTCTGCATCAGTGTAGAAACTAGGAACCTATAAAAGAAACATTCTCTTTACAAAGGCCTGCAAAAAGTTGATACCTAGAAATCAGATTTAAAAAAATTATTTCCAGCCAGGCAGTGGTGGTGCGCGCCTTTAATCCTAGCACTTGGGAGGCAGAGGCAGGCGGATTTCTGAGTTCGAGGCCAGCATGGTCTACAGAGTGAGTTCCAGGACAGCCAGGACTACACAGAGAAAACCTGTCTCCAAAAATAAAACAAAACAAAAAAATTTCCTCAAGGCTAATTTTGAAGGTATATACCTGTAATCCCAACATGTTTTAAAGGTAGCCTAAGATAAACAGACCCAGGCTCAAAAAAAAATTTTTTTTAATAAATTGGTGGAAGTTTTTTCTTAACCAATTAAAAACAGCTGATTGTACTACTCAGCACTATAGCTGTGCTGATTACCTGCTGTTCTAAAGTCCAGAATGCTGTACATGCTCATACTGGGTAGGATACCAAAATCTAAAAGACTTCTAGACTCTGACCACATTTTTTTGCGGGTGGAAAATGTGTCATATATGTTCCTACACCTTACGCTGAAGGAATGAAGCATCCCCGTGCCAGCAGCACGGTGCTGCACTTCCTCCACAAGCTGCCTCATTACCTTTTCCCTGTAGACTGCAGTGTCCTTTCACTGTAAGACAATTCTCCCAGCACATCACTCACACTCAGTGAGGTCCTAGAAAACTATCTTTTAAAACTCAACTCCCTCAAAATGGGGGAAAAAATTTACATATCCCCACTATTTCATAAAAATGTTATGTTAGCATTACTCAAAGTAAAAGGCACTAGACAAAGGAAAGAGGTCAAGTCTGGGAGATCAATGAAGAGCTGAGGAATGGTAGAAAGAACCTAACACAATATCTACCCATACCTCAGTCTCTAAGCCAGTAGGTCTCAACCTTCCTAAGGTTACAACCCTTTAATACAGTTCTTCATGTTGTGACTGCCAACCATAAAATTATTTTTGTTGCTACCTTTTAACTTTGCTCCTGTTACAAATCATAATGTAAATAAGTATTTGGTATGCAGATTATCATCTGACATGCAACCCCCATGTGGAGAACCACTACACTAAGTAATCAATCACTTCACCTGGGTTCCTAACAGCCTTTCTATTCTTCCAATTCCCAGAATCATGACCACAGCCAACAGTAATCCTAACTAGATAACAATGGCAGGATGAGGTCACTACATGGCAAAGACAATACAGAAACTCATACAGCCTCTAGACCTGCCATACAGCACCCTACTGTAAACAGCCAGGCTCCCATCAAAACAGGAGTGCACAGGAAACTGAAAGATGTATGTACTAGATACAGGCAGGAAGGAAAAAAGATGGAGGCAAGGCAGATATCTAACATTAACTTATTCAATCAAGTAGTTGTCCCTAAGATATACTAGATACTGAAAAAAAGTGGAATTTCAAGCCTTCAAGAATGAGGCTTCAGACAAGACTTAAATAGGTACAAGAGTGGAGTCTTGAGAAAAAAGGAGACTTGAAAAATGAATAAATATGAGGTTGGGGAGTTGGCTCAGATTGGGTGAGTGGGCAGCATGGTGGTGATCTTTTTCCTTTCAGCCAGGCAAGCTGAGCCATGCCTGGAATTCCAGCACAGGCAAGAGGCACAGGAAAAGAATGGCAACCACGTGCAAGACCACCTTTGTGTACACAGCAAGCTCTCAGGCCAGCCCACACCACACAGCGAGATCCTTTCTCGAAAACTAGAAAAAGAAAAAAGAAGAAAACCAAAATAAATGAAGACTAGATTTCTGAGCATGCGGGCGGTGGTGGCACACGCCTTTAATCCCAGCACTTGGGAGGCAGAGGAAGGTGGATTTCTGAGTTCTGGTCTACAGAGTGAGCTCCAGGATAGCCAGGGCTACACAGAGAAACCCTGTCTCGAAAAAAACCCCCCAAAAAAAAAAACAAACAAACAAACAAAAAAGATTTCTGAGCATGGCATCATACTACAATCCCAAACACATAGGAAACAGAAGCAGGTACATTTAGTTACTGGGGCAGCCTGGACTACACAGCAAGATTCTGTCTCAAAACAGTAACTTCTCAAAATGACCACTACAACACAACACAGTAACAATTTTTACTTGCAGTAAAAACAATTTTCCTCTCTCTGATTCTTAAGACAGCTCCCTAAAACCACGGAGCCAAACTCACCGAAACAACACAGTCTACAACAGGCTTCTTAAGAACACTTTCTGCTGTCTCCTTTAGTTTTGACAAAAGCATGGCAGTCACTTGTTCAGTGGTAAAACTCCTCTCTTCTTCCATATATGTGACCTGCAGGAAGACAAAAGGATCCAAGTTTAGTCCACGTCACGTCCTAGTGGATGGAACAGTGAGTGCCTCAAGAGGGAACTGGAGAATGTTATCGTTACAAAAAAATACTACCTTCAAAATTACTATTTTTGCTAAATGTACATGACACTTAGCGAAAGACAACCACAACCTAAAGCAAACCTTGAGGCAATTACCTGATCCAAAAGCACATCACCCTGCCCTGCCATAAAAAGGATTGCTAGTAGAAACTGCCCTGCCACCGGGTACTGTGTAGACTATACACCGTGTTTACATCATTCATCTTCCCAACCAGGACACGGCGCTTTTGCCCCAGAACCTACACGGTCATGATAAATGCTTATTGGGTTAAAGAATAAATGATGACCCAGTCTCAGGAAATGTTTCCTGATAAAGCTCTACCCTGGATAACCCATCCTTCCACCCTTAGCCACACCCAGCAGTTAACATCCAGAACAGATCCTCAACTTGGAAGAGCTTGACTGAGCAACCATGTCCCTCCAATCCTAATTGGTTGCACAAGCTGACACTTTGTCACTTTATATGACAGAGACAGGGACAGACTCCCCTCACTGAGTCCCTTTGTAACCTGCTTGGCTTTTGGACAGTCCCTATAACTTCTGTCTACACAGACAGACCAGTTCCCCCAGATCTTCTTTCCTCCTTTTTCTACACACCTGTCCTGTTTCCTGACTGTAACAAGTCCCCATTTCCTCACAGTATCTTTTCCGATTTCCCTTTGCTGCATTACATACAGCATTTTCCCTCAGTGAGCCATTCAAACTCTTCTGAGATTACTGCCACAGTTACCTTACATAAACCTAGTCGTCACTTTTAAATTACATTTATTCGAGAGGGGTGGGTGTATGCCACAATATGTATAGAGGGCTCACCCAGAGAACAACTTTCAGGATGTAGTTCACAAACATTGAGTCATGGTGACAAGGACCTTTACTCACTGAACCAGAAGGTAATCAATCTTAAGAAGAAACTTCTGCTCCTCATCTCAATTCTCAGCTATAGGGCCAAAACTACAACGTTGTCCTGCTTCTTGGTGTCTGTCCGGTGGTTTTTGTGGTACTAGGTTTCCATCTGGACCTCATAAATTGCTTACTATTGAGCTCTACTCCCAATCTCATTTGAATCTCAATTAAGATTCCCAGGACTCTTATTTCTACAACTGCTGTGATCTCAAATCCCACACCTGGCTGAGGATGGTGGCAAACACCTGTAATCTTAGCGCTCAGGAGGCCAAGGCAGGTGAATTCAAGGCTAGCCTAGGCAACAGAATAAGACCCTGACTCAAAAAAAACAAACTATAACACATGAAATATCACTCTTATGCTCACTAGCCTACACTCCTGTTACTCCACTGTAGGAGATACAGGTTATTACCCCAGCCCATATCCCAACCTCTTAATGTGATGGGGTCACTATAACAGACTCTTCTGTAAATGTTTAAAAGACAAAGATCAAATTCACTTTTCCCTAGAACATGTTTGCAGCTTCAGTCCTACTGACATGACTACAGCAATGAGACTGGCTAATGAGAACAAGTTATTATTTGGCCTGCTCTTCTACAAGACTTCACTAATATGACCTTGGAACAGCGGCTCTCTCTGTGAACACCACCAATAGCAGTGCAGAGTTAATGTCCCTCCCCAGGTTTCCAAGGCAGAGGAACAGCACCATCAATAGCTTGTAAACTATCACTATCATTCAAAGACTACCAGCCTTAATCAGCAAGAAATGTTCTTAAACATTAAAACATTTAAATTTTCATCTAATTTTAATGTTTTAAACATTAAAATTTTCATTTTAGGGTCTGGAAAAATGGTTGAGTGATTTAAAAGCAATGCCTGCTCTTACAGAGGATGGAAGTTCAATTCCCAGTACCCTATACATGAGGGTTCAAAACTGTAACTCCAGTCCCAGAAGATACAATATCCTCTTCTGAATTCCAAGAGCACAGGCATACAAAGCACACTAATACACATGCAGGCAAAATACTCATACGTGGAAAAAAAAAACAAACTCATATGTGTAGAATAAAAATAAAGGTGTAAAGACAGCATTTCATTACAGCTTCATGAGAACTAAACTGACACACACTGAACTGACGAAAAGGGGCCTCAGAATCCAGTATCTGCAGATCCTTACCTTGATGCCTGTTAATCCAGTAGGCAACTGCACAATATCATATGCAAGATTAGACTTCTCTGCTTCCACAAATGGATCTGAGAATGCACGCCCATGAAATCTTTTAAACCCTTGAACTGTGTTCTTGGCATTAGAAATTACCTAGAAAAGAGAAATGCATAGAAAAACTATTCCATTTCCAATTTTCAACAGCCTCAGATCAGTTAGGATCCTTTTCAAAAAACTTACCAAGTTCTAGACCAACCAGGGCTACGTAGGGAGATGTTAGAACACTGTGAATGAACACGCGAAACCAACAGGCATCTAAGATACTCTTTTTCCCTCAGGTGCCTGGCCTACTCCTATTTCTCATGCGTACTTCCCCTTTCTTAATAAACTGTCCTATTTATTTCTAACCATGTGTCTCTGGTAAAACTCTACTCTGGGACACAAGAACATGGCTACTTCACTAATCCATCTAATGTAACAATCTTACAAATGCTCAAAGAGACAAAGAAGGGGCAAGGAGTAGTAAGACATAAAAGGAAAAGGTATCCTTCCAACTTTCAATTTTCTTTAGACATTTAACCTTTCTAAATCAAGTAAAGTTAGAACAAGGGACTTCTCTGGTCCCACGGGCAGGGCTGAAGACTAGAGAGCATGTCTTCCTCTCCATCAAGTCAGGCCACCGCACTTACCAAACTAGTGTGTTCCTAAACTTTATTATTTACAGAAAATGACTATTAACGTCTACGACTACTCAGTTTATGATTCCAAACTTTCCAGGAACAAATTCATCAATAAATAATAAATAAATAAATAAATAAATAAATAAATAATAATAAATAAATAATCTCATTAAATAGACGTAGCTTAGGGCTGAAGGTGTTTAAGCGGTACATACCAAGCATGTACACCACTCTGGAGTCAATCTCTAGCACACATACACACAGCCCTATGAAGGAAAAATTACCAGAGTACATTTACAGAACAAAGGCTATTTGGAAGAGTATTTTTTTTTCTTTCTTTCTTTTTTTTTTTTTTTTTGTAGTTTTTTGTTTTTCTCAAGACAGGGTTTCTCTGTAGTTCTGGCTGTTCTGGAACTCACTCTGTAGACCAGGCTGGCCTCAAACTCAGAAATCCACCTGTCTCTGCCTCCCAAGTGCTGGTATTAAAGGCGTGCACCACCACTGCCCGGCCTAGAAGAGTATTTCTAACTATTCTTATAACAGGAAAGTGAAAATTATATCTCCAAATATTAAAATGCTGTAAGGGTAATACTTTTTAAGTGGAAAAATAATTTTTTCCCCTTTTAATAGGAAAAACACTGGGTAGTATCTTACTTAGGGAAAAGAAACACTTCGAGACACTTATAAAGACAAAAATTTCATTTCTCTCCATAATGGTTGACCTCCACATTCCCAATACTTTTCTAGATTTTTTAATTCCTCTAGAATAGACTAACGGAAACAGTGGTGGGCATTCTAAGTTCCAGGATGTATCTATGCTCCTACTCATAGCACAGGAGCCTGCACAGGTAGAAAAAGCTCTCTATACAATTCTTCCATGTAGGCCATACCAGTGAAGCCTCCAAAGTCAGATCTGGCCTGAACCAGAAATTTAGTGTATCATAATCACTTACAGAACCAGGCAGTCAGTGTGAAAGTTGTAACTGTTCAGTAGGGAAAGCAGTTTCAAACAAATTCAGTGACGATTATAAAACAACCATTAAATTTGTTATCAACTGCCCCTAAAATTTTTCAGAACACTCTACAAATAAGACTATGAAACACTCAAGTAAAAACCAACTAACCAAGCATCATTTTTCTTTAAGACAAGGTCTATAGTCATTTATCCCAGGCTGGCCTTAAACTTGGTATGTAGCCAATGATAAGTCTGAAGTGTTAATCCTCATGCCTCCATGCACTGGTTTTATGTCACCTTGACACAAGCTACAGTAATGGGGAAGAATGACCTTCAATTAAGAAAATGCCTTCATAAGATTCAACTGTAAGGCATTTTCTCAATTAGTGACCAATAGGGAAGGACCTTGTCCATTGTCAGTGGTGCCATCCCTGAGCTGATGGTCCTGGGTTCTATAAGAAGGCAGGCTGAGCAAGCTGTGAAGAGAAAGGCAGTAAGCCTCTGCATCAGCTTCTGCTTCCAGGCTCCTGCCCTGCTTGGGTTCCTATCCTGACCTCCTTTGGTAATGAAGAGATGTGGATGCATAAACCGAATAAATCCTTTCTTCTCCAACCTGCTTTTTGGTCATGGCATTTTGTTGCAACAATAGAAACCCTAACTAAGACACTCTATCACTCAAGTGCTGTGATTTTAAAATAAACTGAATGTGTTTTTATGTAATGCTAGGTAGGGACTGAGCCCAGGACTCACCCATGCAACCAACTGATGTCCATCCTCAGGCAAGAAACTTCTCTGATTTTTATGTGCACATAAAGTCAATGTCAAGTTTTTTCCTCTACTACTTCCCATTTTATTTTCTACAAGAAGCACTTTACCCACTGAGCCATCTCCCCACCCCAGCAACAGCATCTTAGGCTCATTTTAGGTCCTGCCTGGTCACAAAGCTACTCATACATTTGCTGCTCTAGACTGACCTGTATCTAGGTCAAACATGCAACTCCTTAACTCTACAGATACCTCAGACATTCAGAGTAACAGATTCTTGGAGCTTCTGTTGCTCTGGCTACTCAAAAACGAGGAAATATATCAAGATCCTTGTTGACAAAGAACAATGAAAATTGTTACTAAGCCTCTTCAGGTCTAATGGCCTTTCTTTTTTTTTTTTTTTTTTTTAAAGATTTATTTATTTTATTTATGAGTACACTGTAGCTGTCTTCAGACACACCAGAAGAGGGCATCAAATCTCATTACAGATGGTTGTAAGCCACCATGTGGTTGCTGGGATTTGAACTCAGGACCTCTGGAAGAGCAGTCAGTGCTCTTAACCACTGAGCCATCTCTCCAGCCCCTCTAATGGCCTTTCTTGTGGTGCTCGGTTAACAGTAACCATAGATTTGAAGATGAAAGGCCTAGCAGAATAGTTTCAAAGAGTGTTTAAAATACCAAAAGTTAACAACACTGCTTTTAAAAGATCTGTGCAGACTGAGAATGCTGGCACACAGCACATGAGAAGCTGAGGCAAGAAGACTGAGTTCAAGGCCAGCCTGAGCTACAAAAAGAGTTCTAAGACTACTTAGGACATATAACAAGACCCTACCTAAAAAAAAAAAAAAAAAACCCGAAACCATACCATAGGATTTGCATCAAGTTTATTAGATGCTACTGTCATTTCCCACAAGTACATAAAGAGAGGGCTCTGGTGCTGAGTGAAAAGACAAATCAGAGAAATACGTCATTTTAGGAAGAAGACAGACACTATACCTGGCTCTTAGCTGCTGCTCCAATTGAACGATTCTTAGGACCAAAAGAAACACAAGCCCTAGAAGATAAAAACATTTAGGAATCAGACTTTATTATAATACATCTGAAACCCTAGCAGGTAAGATCTAAGTATCACCTAAAATCCATGTGGGTTTTTCTTTTTTTCAAGACAGCGTTTCTCTGTGTAGTCCTGGCTGTCCTGGAGCTCACTCTATAGACCAGACTGGCCTCGAACTCAGAAATCCGCCTGCCTCCCAAGTGCTGGGATTAAAGGTGTGCGCCACCACGGCCCAGCCCGTTTTTTTGAAAACGTTTGAATTAAGATATAATTAGATCATCTCCTTCCCTTTCCCCCCACCTTTCCCACTCTCCTTAAATTTGCGGCCTCTAATTATTATTTTTTTGTTTTGTTTTTTAAAGATTTATTTATTTATTTTATGTATGTGTGTACACTGTTGCTCTCTTCAGACACCAGAAATGGCATGGGATCCCATTACAGATGGTTGTGAGCCACCATGTGGTTGCTGGGAACTGAACTCAGGACCTCTGGGAAAGCAGTCAGTGCTCTTAACCACTGAGCCACCTCTCCAGCCCTAATTATTATTGTTAAACACACGTACAACACACAATATAATCTGCTGAGTCCAGGTAGTGTTGTCTGTATGTGTTTATGGTGTAAGTCATATATGTTAACAGCACATGACCTACGATTTCAACATTTCTATTTTGTAAGTACAACTATCCATGAAATAGGCTGCCTTAGGATGACTCCTGTCATTTCAAAGCTGGAGCACGGGTCTTGATAACCACTTGTTTAAAACACTAGAGAGGTGGACAGGACAAGGCCTCCCACCCTAACCCGCCACAGCTCGTGTTTAAATTTTAGTACAAAGCAACATGTTCCCGTATCAGTCTTGTTTTTTAACATAACTCAATTTCAAAATGAATATAGTCTACAAAAACTTAAGACAACTAACTCTTGGGTTCAGTGATTAAGAAAGATCATTGCCTTTACTTCCAGAGGACAGGAGTTCCAACCCCAGCACCCACACTGTAGTTCACAACCATCTTTAACTCCACTTCAGGGAATTTGTTGTCCTCTTCTGACCTTTGTAGGCACTAAGTATCCAAGTGATACACAGACATACATACATTACACTCATACACATAAAATAAAAATAAGCAAAACACTCTTGTCGTACTTGTGTGGAAAAAAAAAAGAGTAATTTACTTAGAACTATCTTTCAGACGCAATAATATACTGCCACCTCCTAACACTTTTCCAAACCAATCATACAAATGCTGGATTGTGCTACTTGCTTTTTAAAAATATCTTTATTATTATTATGTATACACACGTCTGCATATGATTGAGGAAGACAGAGAGAGGAATGTCAGATCTCCTAGAGCTGGGATTACAGGCAGTTGTGAGCTGCCAGAAGTGGGTGCTGGGAACTGAACTCAAGTCCTCTGAAAGAACAGTATGTACTCTTAACTACGAGACATTATTCTAACCTCCTTTGCTATTTCTTTTAAAAAGAAAAAACAGAAACTTGCTTGTATGTTTTAAACAAAACACTCTGTGTTTAAAAAGTAGGCTGCTAGGGAGTTGATGCTTTTGCTGTGTACACTTGGTTTGCAAGCTAACACCCCTAGAACCAGGTCATGTTCTCTTTATGCTCATGTGTCACCTCCTTTCCAGGAAGTAACTGATTTTTTTCTTCTCTTCTACTTTGTTAACAGTGACTTTATGGGTTGCTTACTTCATGTATTATCCTATTTACCCTCAGAAGCATCCCTTCTTACCTCTTTTATCAGAGAAAAGGGAATGTCATCAGTACAGTAAGTTGTTTCTGCTAGGGTCTGAAAGTGATGGACTCAGACCATGTCTATGTACGTCAATACTCTAGCTTTGACCTTCTCTAACACTCCTGAATATGAACCTTCATTTTCCTTTTTTCTGTTGTTTTTTTGTGACAGGGTTTCTCTGTATAGCCCTTGCTGTCCTGGAACTCACTCTGTAGACCAGGCTGGCCTCAAACTCAGAAATCTGCCTGCCTCTGCCTCCCAAGTGCTGAGATTAAAGGCGTGCGCCACCACCACCTGGCGAACCTTCATTTTCCAATTCAGTAGAATAAGAAGAGTCCTGGAGGGGCCACCAAGCATTAAAGCCTACATTTAATCTCCAGGCCCCATAAGGTGGAAGCGAAGTGATTTGCTATAAGCTGCTGTCTTCTGAGTCCCACAGGCACAGTATGGTATTTGCACATACTCATAAGCAAACACACAAAATAAAGATACAGTAAAATGTCTACGTCACAGTAATGGTGGGAACTGAAGAGAATGCAAGGCCTCTCTGGGCTTCAGAGGCTAAGAACCCTATAAGCAAGCTCATCTACCAGGCAGTACTGACCTCTGTGTGCTATGCTGTCCCACGGCAGATAGAACATAGCCAGAGAGCTCATGAGTTTTTCTCTGAATTCTGAGCTTTTTGTTTGGGCCTAGATAGTAGTTGTCCCTTTTTTGAAACAGCAGATACCAAGCTTTTTAAAAAAAAAGAAGAAGAAAAAGAAGAAGGAAGGAAGGAAGGAAGGAAGGAAGGAAGGAAGGAAGGAAGGAAATCTAAGAAATCACTTACATGTGCTATCACAAGCCACATTACCTTTTAAAACAAAGCCCAAGCAACCTTACCCCACTAATCCCACTCCAAAAAGGTTGCCTAGCCTAACCCTTGGCAACCTTCCATCTTTCTACAAATCACCAGATCTGACTTCTGAACTAAACAAGACTACGATCCCAACAATGTTGTTCATCTTCCATGTTTCCTGTAACCCTTTGTTCAAACCCTAAACTCAAAAGTGTTAAGTCACAGGGGTGGGGGAGGGCAAGTGTGACCAGAATATATTATATACCTGGATGAAACTGTTGAAGAATAAATTAGCTGAGGGTGCAGCTCAGTGGTAGAGGCTAGACCAGATACCTGAGATCACATGACATTCTGGGTTCAAGTTGCTGGGAGGGAAAAGGACCAGTAACATGAATTGAAGGTGCACTGGCAATGCTGAAAGCATATATTGCAGGTATAGTCTCAGTGGGTTCTAAGAGTGGGAGATGAAGTTGGGGTAAGAATATGGGGAGCAAGTGTCCAGCAAGAGTAAGGAGGAAGAAGGGATAGAAATGTCCAAATTACATTGTATATATACATAAAATTCTCAAAGAATCGTCACACAGTACACTATGAACTCAGACTGAGACCTGCAGCATTTTCACTCTGTGATCACTATGGGTGATGGAGACAAGCATGGACAAGTTGCTGAGGCTCTCTCTACAAACATACTATGGGCTTCTTTCTAGCTGGGCGACTCCTAGTCTGAAATGTAATTTACTTAGATGATATGGGGAAAATTACAGCATTAATCTCAACACATTGCTAAAGATTAATTTTGATTATCCACTTCTAAAGGGTTCATATTACAGACTGGAAACACAATAAATTTAAAAAAATGCCAGCTATTACATCATATTAGTCATATAAACTAGGTTTCATACAAAAATATGCCCAACTGTTTGCTCTGATAATTGACTTTCCAAGCTGTCCTCTAAAATCTAACCACCTATCTTCCTGTAAAATTATTCATACTTGCTCATCTTAAAAACTCATTCCAGCCAGGCAGTGGTGGCACACGCCTTTAATCCTAGCACTTGGGAGGCAGAGACAGGCAGATTTCTGAGTTTGAGGCCAGCCTGGTCTACAATGTGAGTTCCAGGACAGCCAGGGCTATATAGAGAAACTCGGTCTCAGAAAGGGAAAAACAAAAAACAAAAACAAACAAACAAACAAAATCTCATTCCAGACATGTGCTTTATAAAGAGCTAGTAAATTACAACCCCAGAATTCACAATCAGTACCATTAAAGACTCCAGACAGTGAGCATCTGTGCTTTTATTTATGTGCAAGGGTGGCTTGCCTATGTCTGTACACTCTACCTCAACCAATCAACGCTGTACAAACTCCTAGGAACAATCACATAGTAACAGCGTGACAGTATTTCTTCTCCATCCCAAATTACAAACTGCCACTACAGGAAACTAATTCACATTTAAGCTCAAGATCCTCTGTTCTAAACTGTAAATCCTACAAACTTTCCCTTTTCAGGCAGAGAACACTTGCTCTAACTTTTTTAGATGAGATACCACTAGCCAAATATTTATGTATTTCAACAGGTTAAGATGAATGCAGAGCCCTGTCTCGAAAAACAAAAACAAACAAAAAAAAAAAAGATGAATGCAGAGATCCTTAAACATGGGTTCATGTAACTGAGTGCAGAGAGAAAACATTACTCTAACTCACTTTCTTCAACAGACTTGTATCTTCGACTGGCTGGCCTGGTAATGCATATTCCCTTGAAGAATACTGTCTGGTTACTGGCCTTAAACTAGAACTAAAAAATAAAAAAAAAAAAGTTAATACCAAATAAGCCAAGTAACTCAGATTTTATGATCTGCAGTTCCTAAATTGGATGTGATGATACACCCCTTTAACCCAAACACTCAGTAGGCAGAAGCAGGTGGATCTCTGTAAATTCAGGAACAGCTTGAAACATACTGAGTTCTAGCTATGTAGAAAAAGCATGTCTCAAAAAATCTGCAGCTCCTACATTAAACTCTTAGTAAGCATTGCACATTTAAAGAAACGGAACAGGGCCAGGAAGATAGCTCGGCAGGTAGACAATTACTATCAAACCTGAGGACTGAGCTTAACAACCAGAAGACTGAGAGCCAACTCCCACAGACTATCCTCCAACCCCTAAAGAACACATACACAGACACACATAAAATTACATGAGTAAAAAATTAAGGGTGGGAGGCTAGACAGATGGTTGTAAACTGAAAGCACTTGCTGCTATTCAAGAGAACACAGGTTTGGTTCCCAGCACTCCATAGCAACTTAGAACTGTTTATAACTCCAGTTCCAGGGAATCATAAATGCACTCTGGCCTCCAAGGGCACTACACATATGTATGGTGTATGGATACATGCAGTCAAAACACCCATACACATTAAAAACAGGTAAAATGTTTTTAATTAAGAACAGTGTACAAATTTCCATGGTTTCATCTTAGTGTCACTGTAATATAGCTAATAAGAGTATTAATCAAAAATACAAAAGGTCCAGATTTGAAGCTGAGGCATAGAGTATTGTTCAAAAATACAAAAGGTCCAGGTTTGAGGACGAGGCAGGAGGATTATAAATTTGATCTTGCCTAGACAATACAACAAGACTGTCTTCAAGGAGAGAGAGAAAAAAATTAATTAATTAATTAATTAATTAATTAATTAAAAAAACAGACTACTGGCAAATATTCTGGTACTATACTATTATTCTATGCATTGAGTCAAGAAGAAAGCAGGCCAAGCGTACTGGTGTACACATAAAAACCCTGCACTTGGCCAGTGAAAGCTGAAGGAACTCAAGGTCGTTCTTGGTTTCACAGATACCTGGGTCAAACTGTGGTAGAACTCCTCCAAGTTGTCTCTGACCTCCACACACACAGCGTGGCAAGTGTGCTCAATAAAACACGCACATTATTAGAGCAAGAAATTAACATTAAGTTTAAAACTTCAGGTTTACTCAAAAGCTGCTCATTTCTCTCCCATTGCTACCACACAAGGAGAAACCAAATACTACAAGCAATCTCCTCAGTATCAACCTCTCTTTGGTTTTCTCATATCCAGTCTTTCTCAGAAGCAAATATCTGCTTTCTGAGATGGGGTCTGTGTAGAACTTGCGCTGTAAACCAGGCTAGGCTAGCCTAGCCTCAAAGTCAGATAGCCGCCTGCCTCTGCCTTAAGAGTGGTAGACTGTCAACCACATTTTTAAAAGCTGGATCACTTTCCACTGCACCAGCATGAGAAATCTTAACCATCCCCAAGCCATGCCTCAAGATGAGCCACCATCCTCTCCATCTGTCCAATCACTGCTTGCCTTAACTCTTCCCATTTGCTCAAATAACCCCTCCTCTAACACACCATGACCTGCCTCCATGTAACCTTGTGGGCACTTTCCAGGTCACAAATGACATTTCAGAAGCACCCTCCAACTCCAGCCACACCTAGCTATGTCTGTTACACTCTGATCATATTCTGTACTTTTCCACCTTGTTCTTCACCAAATAGTAATTGCATGTTCTTGTTTAGCCTGTGGCTTTTTCCATTACCATCCCCAAGATGGCAAGTATTTTGCTGTTCATCATAGTATCTCGTGCTTGACACAGCCACAGTCACACTACATAATCTGCTAAAACAAAGGAGATGGAAATGCAAAGATTTGGCTACTCCTCTGGTTCAAGTAAATCCCAATGTGAAATAAAGTACATAAAGCTTCATTTGCCTTTACAAAACTAGGTCAAACTGGAATAGTGTTGGACTAAAACTGAGGTGCATCTGTCACAGCCACACCACTGGGATCTCCACCTTCACTTTCACCTTAGAAGGTACAACACAGGCTCTGCATGCTTAGAAGATCTAAAGCCATTCTTCCAAAACCTGAAAAGACACTGAGCTTTCTGCTCCGGTTTTTAAGGCCAAGCCTCCAGCATAGATATCTGTTGATCGAATGCATAGTGCAGAGTATTTAAATGAAGCCAGACATGGTGGTGCACACCTGTGGTGGCAGCGCTCAGAAGGCTGTTCTGTAGTTCCTTCAAAGCTAGACTAAGAGTGAGGCTTTGTCTTAAAAAAAGAAACTACACAGGGTTGTGGTGGTGCACATCTTTACTCCCAGCTGCATCTGCACTGAGTTCTAGAACAGCCAGGGCTATGTAGCTAGATGTTGTCTATATTTAAAAAACAAAAAGCCGAGTCAGGTGATGAAGGAAAATACATAGAAAAAATAAAGCAAAAGAAGTGTGCACACAGTGTGCAGTCAGACACTATTTAAGGACCTATTCAGTCTTTATGCAAATTTAACTCCCATCAGAAAACAATTCCTAAAGTTGCAAATAATGAAACTCATGGCAAACCCACCAGACCTGCCATCTGAGAGGAACAGGTTATGGCAGTCTAAAGGAAGGATGGGAGCAGTGTTTCCCAAGCCTTAGGCTTCTTCAGGTCAAATCTCTGCCCCATGACCAGGCTAAGTATGTTCAATTCTAAGCAGATGAGGACCAAGAGGTCAGGTCGTTCAGCTCAGCCTGTTGAGATTACTTGGAAAGATGACCTTCACAAATAAGTGAGGAACCAGCAGAACCATTATCAAATATGAAATTAGTGCTACAATGCCAAGAAGTAAAATTTTTGTTTTTTTGTTTTGTTTTGTTTTTCGAGGCAGGGTTTCTGTGTAGCCCTGGCTGTCCTGGAACTCACTCTGTAGACCAGGCTAGCCTCAAACTCTCGAACTCAGAAATCCACCTGCCTCTGCCTCCCAAGTGCTGGGATTAAAGGCGTGAGCCACCACCGCCCGGCCAAGAAGTAAAATTTTTAACTTTAAAAAAAACAGTACAATATACCTCTGTAGAAATAATAATACCTAGTTTATTTGTTTTTTGGTTTTTCGAGACAGGGTTTCTCTGTGTAGTCCTGGCTGTCCTGGAACTCACTCTGTAGACCAGGCTGGCCTCAAACTCAGAAATCAACCTGTCTCTGCCTCCCAAGTACTGGGATTAAAGGCGTGTGCCACCGCCGCCCAGCACAAAGCTATTTCAAAACAGTCTGGATACAGGAAACCTGCCTCAGAAGATTGGTTAAAAAAACAGATGAAAACAACGAATCTGGGACTGGGAACCCAGAAACAACAGAGCTTCTTCCAAAGTTTGTCTAAAGGAATTCGGTAGATTAAAATCTTTTTTAAAACAGAGCTTTCTTTTCTGTGTATCCCTGCCTGTCTTGGAATTGCTCTGCGAACCAGGCTGGCCTCGAACTCGCAGCAATCAGTCTGCCTCTGCTTCTTGAGAGCTGGGATTAAAGGCCCGTGCCACCGGAGCCGAATAAAAAAAAAAATTAACACACCTGTAATCCCAGATACTGGGAGACAGAAGCAGAGTAACAATTTTAGGTCATCCCGGGATACATGTGAAAAAGAAACCTACATATATTTAAAAGGCAGACTCCCTTTTACTCCAGCAAGAGGTCTGGGTGAGTCACCCTTTTTGCAGATTTGTCTACACTGGTCCCATAACTTCAGGTAAGTTCTAGAAAGTCAAAGCGAGCCCTTGAGTCATGCATTAACAATTGTGGCAACCTTCCGGCTGGAATTCATTAGCATGAAGAGCTAGCGCTATTAAAGGTAAGCAAACTGGGTAAAGAATGACCCAACATAACTCAGTATCCAAAAATGACTGAAGGGAGTTAAAACGCTATCAAGAAAAGCATCGACTTTATTAAATCTCGTTATGTATCCTGGCCACCCCAACTGAGAGCTGCCGGGGGGGGGGGGGGGGGGCCTGAGCCATGGGTACTCAAGACACCATATCTTCCGGGCGCTACCCCGCCCCCACTCACGTGGGACTCAGACCGCGTCCCAGTCCCGAGGCCACAATCTCCAAGTTAACTTTTATTAAATGTTCGCCGTGTGCAGAGTTCGGACCTCTATTGGGTTCAACAAGCTCAGCAAGCCCTGGGCCTAGTTTCAGACCTAACTCCTCGACCCCCAAAAAAGAGGTGAGAGCGGTCCATCCTACTATCTCAGGCCCGCCTTCCCTTTCAGTTCCTACTCATGCCCTCCGCCGATCAGAGTACCGGCTCAAAGCCTTCGTTTGGCCCGCGCGAAAGGCCTCGTGCCTGGCGCAGGCCCAGGCTCCGAAGCAGGTGGCAGCCGCGGGCGACCCGGCACTCGGCGGAGGTCTCCTGCGGACCCTCGACTGGAAAGCGAGGCGACCCCGCCAGCCAAGCCCACACTTACGGCGTGCAGCGGTCGCTATACTCATTAGCGATCGTCTCGATACCGCCGGCGCGGGCCACAGCGACATAGCAGCTCTGAAAGCCCAGGTCTATGCCCACCACCGACATGGCGCCGGCTACTGCTCGGGCTCGGGCCCAGGGCCGGCCGCCGACACTGCACACGGAACCCGGCGGGGTTGGCGCGTGGAGAGGGCAAGCCGCGTGGGCTGATGGAGCACCGCGGCTAGGCGGGCGAGGACGGACAACCCTCCACGAGGATGCTTGGGTCCTTGAAAAAGACGGGCCTCTACCGCTCAGGCCGGCTCCGGCTCCACGGCCGCAGAGGAGGCGCCGGTAGCGGGGGCGGAGAAGATCTCGAAGGCTCTCGTTGCGACAGAAGCAAGGCTGCTGCGCGAGAACTGCGCTGGAACGAAATGTTCTCGCGAGACCCCGGCTCAGACGCTTTTCCTCCTGAGGCTCCTCCCGTATGACGAAGTATTGCGTCACGTCCTGGCACAGGAAACGGGAGAGGAAGTGGGAGGACGAAAGCTGTCCGACGCGAAATTGTCAACTGAGCCTGCGCAGAGAAGCCCCCACAGCCGCATGGAACTACAGTGCGCCTCCCATCCAGAAGTTAGGCGAGCGGGAGTGAAACAATACTTCGGAGAGCTGCATTGAGCCCACTTCCGCCGTACTCGTCAGCGCGGAGGAACTTCCGGCAGTGACTTCGCAGGCCCTCGGCAGTTTTTTTTTAAGGCCCCACGTTGAACTCGAGTTAATCCTGCAGTTTCAACTTGGCTCTACGTAAAACTCACTGTTAAAAACAAGCGCTAACGAAGAAAAGAGGAATCCACTCTTCAACCTACTTTTAACCACTCACGTCCGTAGGTCAGATGAGGGACCTTTCAGTCATAGATGTTGTCCCTGAGGTGGACACAAGGGTCCAGATAACATGCTCCGTAGAGTGGAAGGTATAAGACCAGTGTCAAGTTTATGTGAATGCTAATACATACATTATTATATAGAGTAGGTGGGGAGGGGACAAAATCTCATCCAGGCCAGTCTCCAAGGATGACCTTGAAATTCTGAAGCACTTGTCTCTGTCCTTAGTGCTGGGATTACAGCCATGCCCCACCGTACCCGCTTTAAAGAATCTGAAACGATAGTGACCCCTACTTTAGTCAGTTGCTGAGAGCTAGATAAGAGGCCAGCTTCAGAGCATTTCTGATAATCTACCTACCTATCTGCAGAAAGAAAATCCTGAGTCTCCCAGTTTCCGGCTGTTTTGTGGCTGGGGATCTGGTACAGTGCTAGAACACTGGCAGGCTCAAGGCCTCGGATTGGATCCCCCAACACCACAAAATTGTAAGAATTTTTTTAAATTTCACTTATTTGTAACCTTTTTTTTAAAGGTGCCTAACAGTGTAAGCTTCAACACAATAAACTATGCCGGGGAGACGGTTCTGCAGTTAATATTTGCTGTGAAACCATAAAGACTGGAGTTTAAATCCCACCGCACCTGTCATCTAGAACCTAACAGGACAAAGACAAGAGGTTAACTGGAGGGGCTCCCTAACTACCAGCCTAGTCCAAAAAACTTAAGCTCAAGTTTCATTGAGAGACCCTGCCTCCAAAACTTACATCAGAGAGCACCAGAAGATACCTGTTCTCTCCTCAAGCCTCTGTGCAACATTTCCACACTGGGATGCACACTCGCACACCCTGGATTATCACTATCAGCAGGGAGCAAAGGGATCTAGTCAAAGGTAATGAGTGAGGGTGAATAGCCTAAGGCCTCAGCACCTGAGAAACTCCAACTGGGTAGTCAGGACTAGGAAGGCTCCAGACCAGGGATCAACATGGCAGACTCCTGGTATAGATGCCAACATAGTAAGGACTCCACCAAAATGTATGTGTATGGGAAAGCAGTAAAGTAAAGATCTGGAGAAAAATCTTCCCACCCAAAAGTTCCCTTTGCTGCCCTATAAAATCCCAAACCCCCAGAGCCCCGACACAGTCTCCACTCCCAAGGAGGAAGATCTGTCCTTCATTTGTTCATATGATTCTGATCTTGTGAGAGGTTGTGAGAGGTCTTCCCTTTTATTTCCACATCATCTCAGTCGATCCTGATCTAACAATGAGAGATATAGGCATAAAATGGTGGCAACTTGGAAGACTTTCTACAAAAGAAAAAGGCTGTAGTAGAGGGAAAACTAGCAATGCATTGTTTAGCACGGTTTGAACAGTGAGGCTTTTTTGTTAACTGCATTTATCAGTCTGTCTATGTGCCGTGGTATGTATGCAGAGATCAGAGGACAGCTGTGGGTTCCAGGGGTTGAACTCGGGCAGGAAGCTCCGGGGCACCTGCAGAGTCTTTTGGCCAGCCCTTACAATGCCTGGCCTACAGTAAGTTTTTTTTTTTTTTTTTTTTTTTTTTTTTTTTTGGTTTTTCGAGACAGGGTTTCTCTTTGTAGCCCTGGCTGTCCTGGAACTCACTCTGTAGACCAGGCTAGCCTCGAACTCTCGAACTCAGAAATCCGCCTGCCTCTGCCTCCCAAGTGCTGGGATTAAAGGCGTGCGCCACCACCGCCCGGCTACAGTAAGTTTTATGTTGCTAGAGAACAGATCCAGTAAGAGCAATCACCCAAAAAGCTAATGTCCAAGCAAACAAAGCACTTTACCATTTCTTTGAAGGAGGAGTCTCTCTGAATTTATTCCTGCCTCTGGAAGTATTTCATTCTCTAGTAGCCAAAATGATATCACCTTTCAATTTGCCAATTACCAGAAGGTTCTCACATCTGAACTAAAGACAATGACCAGAGGCAGGCGGATCTCTGAGTTCGAGAGTTTGAGGCTAGCCTGGTCTACAGAGTGAGTTCCAGGACAGCCAGTGCTACACAGAGAAACCCTGTCTCAAAAAAACAAAAACAAAACAAAACAAAAAAGACAATGACTAGAGGCTACTGAAAAGGGCCAATAGGGTTTTATAAACAGATACCAGAAAGGCCTTTAGAAAATGAAAAGAGTGAGCTAGGGAGAGTGGCCCATTCCTGTAATACCAGCAGTTACAAGGCTGAGGCAATAGGAACAGGAGGAGAGCAAGACTAACCTCAGCTACATAGTTAAAGGACAGCCTGGACTACATGAGACCTTGAAGAGAAAGAGCAACACATTCAAAAGCCAAAAGGATCGGAGCATAGAGGTACATACCTGTAATCCCACACTCAAGAGGTAGAGGCAGAAAGACCTATATCAAGGCCCTAGAATAACAGAATAAATTCAAGTCCAACTTGGATGACAGAAAACTATACAAATAAATAAGTGTAAAAATAATCTGAATGTCTAATAATGCCTGAGTGGGTTTTTTTGTTATTGTTGTCTAGTATGTATTGGGGTTTGAACCTCAGGGCTTTGCATAGTAAATGAATTTTTTGACTGATATATGTGTGTATATGTGCATATGTATATATATGTATATATGTGTGTAAATATATATACATGTATATGTAAATATTGCATATATAAAATACACACACAGATAGGTAGGTAGGTAGATAGATAGATAGATAGATAGATATAGATATAGATATATTAAAATCTACAGCCTTAAAAAAAGAATGAAACTAAATCAGGTGTGACAGTACAGATCTTTTATCCCAGCACTCAGGGGCAGAGGCAGATAAATATCTGATAGTTCAAGGCCAGCTAGATCTATACAGTGAGACCCTGTGCCAAAACAAACAATAAAGAATTACTGAAACTGCCGGGCGGTAGGGGCGCACGCCTTTAATCCCAGCACTTGGGAGGCAGAGGCAGGCGGATTTCTGAGTTTGAGGCCAGCCTGGTCTACAGAGTGAGTTCCAGGACAGCCAGGGCTACACAGAGAAACCCTGTCTCGAAAAACAAAAAAAAAACAAAACAAAAAAAAGAATGTTATAGCCCAAGCTGGGCATAGTAGTGCACATCTTTAATCCCAGCACTCAGGAAGAACTCTGTGAGTTCAAGGCCATTCTGGTCTACAAATTGAGGACAGCCAGGGCTGTTACACAGAGAAACCCTGCAAAAAAAAAAAAAAAAAAAAAACCATAGCCCTATCTTTTTAACAATTTGTCTTTCTCAAATAAAATAGATCAGTCACAGAGTACTCATCCTGCCAAAAATAGTTTCCTGGATCATCAAACTTATAGCTCAAGAGGCTATTCTGGGATATTTAAATACACAAAGTCACAAAAGTCATTTGAGAATTGTGAAGAATCTGAATGGCAGGGTTCCCAGAGTCTCAACTGCACAGCCGTAGAGCTTCCGGGACGTGTGGTGCTGGAGGCTGTGTGAAAACTCATGTCAGCATACAGGTTTTCATCCAGCAAGCATCCTGAACATTTTAGAAACAGGAAGTTATCTGGTGTTTTTCTCTGGTTCAGCTTAGTTCTGGTTAAACTTAGTTCTAAGCAATCAAAAACAGTGCTTGTTTATTTTTAAGCATACAGCATTCATAAGATACCCATCAAGAGACTAAAAGTTCTCAGTCAGTTGAGAACTCATAATCCCCACCTACGGAGTGGTCACTGGAATCCTTGGCCTTCTGCCAATCACTAGTGTCCTGATGTAGCTCCATGCTTGAGTAACATATCCTTCTGGCCTCCCCCATCTCACAGTGAGTGAACAATGGGCTTCAGTCAAAGCAACTCACTGTTCTTAAATTCCAGAACTCCAAGCTGGATGTGGTAGCCCACACCTGTAACCCAGCACTTTCAAAGGCTGAGAGAGAGAATGAGTTTGAGGGCAGCTTAGGCTACATGGTAAATTCCAGTCCAGCCTGGGACCTACAAGAAGATTCTGTCTAAATAAACACCAAAACAACAAAGACAGGCCAGGCTGAGAAAAGGTGATTGAGCAGAGTTTAGTTCCCAGTTGTTTTCACTGCAGCAATTTCCTGTTATTCTTTTCTGATATAAACACTGGGCCGGGGATACTGTTCAGTTGCTACAGTGCTTATGGGACATGCACAAAGCTCTGAGTCCTATGCCTAAGTACTACATATACTGACCTGATGTTGCATTCATAAGTCTACCACAGGGTTGTCATCCACTACCTAGTTTAAGGCCAGCCTGTGTTACATAAAACACACACCACCACCACCACCACCACCACCAACAACAACAACAACAACAACAATAACAGCAACAAACCCTATGGGGTATTTTTTTGTTGTTTTTTGTTTTTTTGGGGGGTTTTTTGGGGTTTTTTTTTGTTTTTGTTTTTTCGAGACAGGGTTTCTCTGTGTAGCCCTGGCTGTCCTGGAACTCACTCTGTAGACCAGGCTGGCCTCGAACTCAGAAATCCACCTGCCTCTGCCTCCCAAGTGCTGGGATTAAAGGTGTGCGCCACCAACGCTCAGCCAAATCCTATGGTTCAATGCTATCCCATACCAGTGACATCCTTATGTCATTTTTCAACTCAAACTGTCTACTGCCTTAGCAACACTGTGTATCATTTAGTTCTTCCCCAAAGCCACTCACTCTTGCTCTTATTCAGGCTGCTCCTCCTATATATCTGCTCTGTAGTGTCATTAGCAGTCTCAGTTCTTTGCCTCTTTATGATCCTAAAATGCCAGGTGAACTTTGCACAGACTTCTACAGGCCTTATAAGCTGATAGGATCCAATTTAACTCTAAGTCCTTTGATCACCAATGATTTTCCTTGGATGAGTCACAGTCTCTTTATCCATCCTTGTCTTAACCAGCCCCAGGCTGGGCCTTCTTCCATCTCCAGCAGCTGACATTCCAACTCTACGCCTGAGTCCTGTCTGTTGGCCTTGTCAGCTGACAGCAGAACCTGCTCACTCCAGCTACCCCCAGGCCCAGCAGCAGCCACTATCTAATTTCTACAATTTAAAGTTTCTGGGCCATTTTTAATTTTGATGCTCAAATTAATCAGTACTCAGCATATCCTGGGCTGGTTTCCATCTGGCCAAACCACAGTCCTCTTATCTCAGAAGGCAGCACTCTTTGGTTCTTGATTAGTAACTATGATTTTAAGGCCTTGTGAGCCTTGTAATAGATTCACTTCCAGAATTTCTCTCAAAGGGTGAACAAGGGACCTAGGTATTGTTCAGTGATAGAACATTTACACAGCTTGTAGGAAGAACACAAGTCTAATCCCTAGCATTTGGGGGGGAGGGGGAGGGTGGGTCAGAGAGCCTGTAATCTGATACAGGATCAGAGCTATGTGGACTAGCAGAAAGTTCACATGGCTCTCAGCCCAGACATTGCTTCACAACCAAAGGGGGACCGTTTATTTTCTTGTTGTCATCTGCTAATGTGCAAATGCAGTGTGAGTTCAAAATCTAAATATATCCCAGATGCTTACAGTTTGACACTTGGACAGCAGCAGTGCTCGCCCTAACTTGGTCTCTAGGGAATGGCACAGAAATCCAGTTGTAGCCTAAAGGCAGGAGCAGAAACACCCCGCAAGGAGATGACAAGCTGAGCTCCGTGGGAGTCTTCCTGCAAGTCAAATGCAAAGTCTCAAACAGAAAACAAACAGAATCCAAAAGCAGCTTCTACTACAGAGATACTGCAAAGTAAAAAGTACAAGAGCATCTGTGCTCTTGAATTACTTTGAAAAATAAATAAAACTCAAGAAGCTATCCAGCAAAGAGAGAAAATGTGAGTCATTTTTCTTCAGAAATAGGTAACTGAGGCTGGGTGTGGAGGCACAGACCTGAGTTTCCAGAGTTTGGGACTGTGGAGGCTGGAGGATCAGAAGTTCAAGATTATCCCCAGCTTTATAGCAAGTTCAAAGCCAGTCAATAAAACTGACACACAGACACACACAAACACACAGATAATTGTCTTTTAGGAATACTTTGTAGTCCACTAAAAATGGATATTTATTTATGCCATTTTAGTCAATGTCAAAGGTTTGTTTATTTGGGAAAAGAGGAGGGCTGGAGAGATGGCTCAGTGGAAAAGAGGAGGGCTAGAGAGATGGCTCAGTGGTTAAGAGCATTTGCTGTTCTTCTAGAGATCCTGAGTTCAGTTCCTACACACCCACCTTTAATAGCTTACAAGCACATGTAGCTATACTTCTAAGGGGTTCAGCAACTCTCTTTTGGTCTCAATGGGCTCCTGCACATATGGGGCATACACACACATAGACATGAACACAAATAAAAAATTTTAAGTACTTATTTTTTATCTTGAAATTGTCATAGCTCAGTTGTCAACTTGACAAAAACCTAGAGTCGCTTGAAATAAAAGAACCTCAAAGCCGGGCAGTGGTGGTACACGCCTTTAATCCCAGCACTTGGGAGGCAGAGCAGGCAGATTTCTGAGTTCGAGGCCAGCCTGGTCTACAGAGTGAGTTCCAGGACAGCCACAACTACACAGAGAAACCCTGTCTCGAAAAACCAAAAAAAAAAAAAAAACTTCAAGAGAATAGTTGCTCAGATCAGTTTAGGCTGTGACTTTTTCTTAAGAGCTAATTGAGGTAGGATGGCCCAGCCTAATGTGGGTGATTCCATCGCTGGGAATACGGAAGGAAGCTGCTTTCTGTACATGCTGTCAACACTTAACCACATCACATCCAGAGGAAGACTTTAACAACTCTAGAGCCTGACCCAGGGAGAACTCTGCTAACTAACAATGGCTCCGAGGCACTGGGACATTTAACATGGCCATGTCCATGTCAACAACAGGCATTCACTAAGGACAGTGATGGCTCTGTGGGGTAAAGGTACTTGCCACCTAGCTTGACAATTTGAACTGAATCCTGAGACTTATATGATGTAAAGAGAAAACTAACTCCAACAAGTTGTCATTTAACTTCCCTACACACACACACACACACACACACACACACACACACACACACGCAAGAACATACACATGTTTAAAAATGTAAAAATAATTTTTTAGGAGTAATTATTGGAGTCATCCAGTTCTTCCAAGGCAGTAGGTAGACAGACCCTAAACATTTGCTCCAGCATCAAGATTCCATATGCCCTGTGTTCACTTAGAGGGGATCACCAACTCTGAATAAAGTAAAGGAATTCCAGGCTGTAATAGACCCATTGGTTGAATTACAGATCATAGAGGTACACCAGTCTTTGCTTCTAGAGTCCTGAGATTAAAGGCATGTACCACAAACCCAGCACCTGTTAGTTTTTATAATAAGGTTGTTTTTGTCAGGGTTACTACTGCTATGACAAAAAGCAAAACTACGAGGTCTATGTAGTTTTGGCTGTCCTGAGTTTTGATATGTAGATCAGGCTGGCCTTGAACTTTCAGAGATATGTCTGCCTCTGTCTCTAAATGCTAGGATTAAAGGACTATGCCTTCACACCCAGCTTAGCCTGTTTTCTTACAGAACCCAGAACAACCAGCCCAAAGGAGGCCCTACCCACATTAATCACTAAATAAAATGCTCAGCAGACTTGCCTACAGCCCAATCTTATGGAGACAAAAGACTAAGCCCTCACTGGTTTGCTGTTTTCTATGTACCTCAGGCTTCGAACCTGTAGTAATGGGATTACATGTGTGCAGTGCCACACCCAGCCTTCTGCTCTAATTGCCTTTCTTTAATGAATAGTGATCATAAGGAGGTTAGAAGAAATCCCTTGAGAGAAGGTTGTCACCTTCTATCCTGTGGATTCTGGAGATCAAACAAAAGTCATTAAGCTGGGCAGCAAGAGCCATCTCACTAGCTCTCTTTGTGTAATACTTTCTATGTATATGTAGCTCAGGCTGACCACAAACTCATCATTCTCCTGCAGAAGCCTAAAGAATATTGGGATTGCAGCTATAGATCACCACAACCAACCAGAAACTTTGGAATCAGCTACTTGTTTTGTTTTGAGACTGGGTTTCTTTGTATTTCTTTCCTGGCTGTCATGGGACTCACTCTGTAGATCAGGCTAGCCTTGAATTTACAGAGATCCACCTGCCTCTGCCTCCAGAGTGCTGGGATTGAAACACCATGCTGGCTAGTTATCTCTTTATAAATAAACTTGCGGGGCTGGAGAGATGGCTCAGTGGTTAAGAGCACTGACTGCAATTCCAGAGGTCCTGAGTTCAAATCCCAGCAACCACATGGTGGCTCACAACCATCTGTAATGAGATCTGATGCCCTCTTCTGGTGTGTCTGAAGACAGCTACAGTGTATTCATATATAATAAATAAATAAAATCTAAAAAATAAATAAATAAATAAATAAATAAATAAACTTGCACCACCCTCCCCACCACACACACTTGTGTTCTCTCTTTGCCCACCCTCACCCCTACCTCACCCCCTGCCGTGGCCCCCTTTCCCCTCATCCTATGCATTGGCTTCTCCTTGGCTCTCAAAGTGTGTGCAGGACCAGCTTTAAATAAGCATGGAAATCAGAGACCTGCGGTTTTTGTTTTACTAGAAGGGGTTCTCACTCTGTTGCTGCTCTAACTGGCCTGGAACTTAGTATGACAAGTGCAAAAAATGCAAATCTTTGTCTCCCCCCACCCCCAGAAAACAAGTGAGTTCCAGTGAGAGAATATGATTCATCAGCTTAGATGAGTTAAGCTGGTTTGATTAAGTGTAACTGGGGCTACAGGGTGAGCTACAAGAGGTAGAAGAAAACACCCCCAAAACGCATGACAGTTACTTTAAGAAGAGAAAGGGTGTGCACAGGTTTCCTGCTAGCTAAGGAATCTAGACAGGCCTGGGCAGGCTTTGAAAAAGCATGGGATGGGATGGAGACAGACTCCAACTTTCCTAAGGTCTTAGGGAGTGTCAGGTGATGAGTATGGGCGGAGGCCTTGGAAGGGGTAGAGAAGACTTGGTTGGAGAGGAAGTAAAGAAGGACATTGAGACTCAGAAGCAGGGAGTAGGGGATGGCATCTGCCTTTCTCTGAAGCCCACAAATAAAATCCATGAGTTGCTTGGATTTGTGAGAACAGCAAAGAAGGATCTAGCTTCCTATCTGGATGAGACATAGGACAGAAGTAGACGCCTGAGGAAACTGACAATGAAAATGCTGGGGTGAGGATGGGGCAGAGGCCCTAAGCTTAAATTAGGTTTTTCTGTTGCAACAGGTTCCTGGTTCCTTTTTCATACTTCTCTCTTCCTCCCTTTCTTCCTTCCTTCCCCTCCCCTTTCTCTCTCTCCCCCTCTCTTTCTCTCATTCACATGTTTCCAAAGATGGCCTTGAACTGATGATCTGCCTCTACCCTCTAAATTCTGGGTCACAGTTCCATGCTACCAAGCTCGGAAAAAGAAGAGGAGGAGGAGGAGGAAGGCTTGTTTTGTATATAAACTTAGTGTTTTAAAATAATAAATGAAAAGAAAAAAACTTTTAAAAGTTAGGCATGGTAGCAAATCTTCAGCTATGTGCTGAATTTAAGGCCAGCCTGGGATACATAATGTCCTGTCTTAAAAATAACAAAACAGCCAGGCAGTGGTGGCGCACTCCTTTAATCCCAGCACTTGGGAGGCAGAGGCAGGCAGATTTCTGAGTTAAAGGCCAGCCTGATCTACAGAGTGAGTTCCAGGACAGCCAGGACTATATAGAGAAACCCTGTCTTGAAAAACAAAAAAAAACAGCCAGGCAGTGGTGGCACGCTCCTTTAATCCCAGCACTTGGGAGGCAGAGGCAGGCGGATTTCTGAGTTCGAGGCCAGCCTGGTCTACAGAGTGAGTTCCAGGACAGCCAGAACTACACAGAGAAACTCTGTCTCGAAACCCCCCCCAAAAGAAAAACAAACGAACAAACAAACAAAAACAAACAAACAAAACAAAAGCAAGCAAACAAACAAACAAACAAACAAAAAGCCAGGCTTCAGGTTCATTCCTGTAGTCCCAGCACATCAGGCAGAAATATTGCCAAGCTCAAGGCCAACCAGAGCTAGATTCTGTGCCCATTTCAAAATAAGTCATTCCTCCCTTAGAGCCCCTTCTACTCTTGGGAATTTCTTCTCACTTTTCCTTAATAAATCTATGTTCTCTCTGCTCAAAATTAATTAGCTAATTAATTATAAATCTTCAAAGTAAACAGAGGAGGGACTGGAGAGACGGGTCAACACTTAAGAGCACTGTTACTCTTCCGAAGGACCAGGGCTCCATTCCAAGCACCTGAATAATGGCTGGCAACTGTCTATAACCTCAGTCCCAGAGGATCCAACAAGATTTTCTGGTCTCTAAAAGCATTGTGCACATATGTGCACAAACATACATTAAGGCAAAACATCCATATAAATAAAAATAATTTAAATGAAAAATAAAACCAAAAAAAGGAAACAATAAAATAATTGATAAAAAAATAAAAAACAAATATGCTAGCTGGGCATGGCAGAGTTCGTCTCTAATCCCAGCACTCTAGAGACGGAGGCAGTTAGACTTCCGTGATTGAGAGGCTAGCCTGGTTTATATTAATGAGTTCCAGGACACTCAAGGATACGTAGAGAGAGGCTGTCTCAAAAAAAACAAGTGCAAAACCAAGTATGATGATGATCCATACCTGTAACCCTAGCATTTGAGAGTGGGAGGTAAAGAGGTCCATGAGTTCAAGGACAACCTAGTCTAGAAGTGAGTCCCAGGCCAACCAGGGTTGCATAGTGAGACCCTTATCTGAAAACACAGACACACTCAAAGCATTTGACAGGAAAGGCCTCCAGCTTATTGCAAACACAAGCTCTTCCTCATGATTAGGTCAGCCTGCCCTGGCGCGCCATTGACCTGTGTCAGATTAGACACAGACACTCCAAATTTCCTTTCCTTGTTTCATAAACTGTGTAAACCATTAGCTGAACTATTTGTCCTCTGGAACCGGCTAGACTTGAAGATAAATATTTCCTATCTGGCTGACCGACTGAGACTGCCCCTGAGTACAAAACAGCTAAGTTGCTAATAGCTACTAAAGAAGAAGAATGTGTTAAGTATTCCAGAGCCAGTTTTGAGGCTACAGTAATAAGCTCCTCTATGAACCCTAGGCCTAGCACATGCTAGGCAAGGGCTCTACCACTGAGTCATATTAGGAGGTCCTTACTCATCTAGAGTTAGCAGAGCTTCAGAAATCTATCTAGAGTGGAAAATAATATGATCTTCCTCCAAACTAATTTCTCCAAAAACAAAGTTACAATAAAAAAAGAGATTTATTAGCCGGGGAGTGGTGGTGCATGCATGCCTTTAATCCCAGCACTTGGGAGGCAGAGGCAGGCAGATTGCTGAGTTCAAGGCCAGCCTGGTCTACAGAGTGAGTTCCAGAACAGCCAAGGCTGCACAGAGAAACCCTGTCTCAAAAAAACAAAAAAAAAGAAAGAAGAGAGATTTATTTTATTTGTATGACTGTTTTGCCTGTATGTATCACATGCTTGCAGAAATTCAGTACAGGAGAAATTTAGAATACAGGAGGCTGTTGACCACCACATGGATGTTGGAAACCAAACCCAGGTCTTCTGCTAGGGTGGAAAATACTCTTAACTGCTAAGCCATCTCTACAGCCTGAGGTTTTGTTTTGTTTTGTTTTTTAAAACCTGTCACAGCTGGACACGACTGTGCACACGTTTAGTCTCAGCACTTAGGAAGCAGAGGCAGGCAGATCTCTGTGAGTTTGAAGTTAACTTGGTCTACACAGTGAGTTCCCGGACAGCCATGCTATTTAGAGTGATCCTGTCTCAAAAACCAACCGAACAAACTGTCACAGAGACGCCAATTAGAATAAAGTCATGAGATCCCAGGCTCACTGCCTCCGAGTAAGTGACTAGTGTGCTACAGAACTGGGAACCAGATGTGGAACGTTCACATACACTTCAGTGAGTATCACATCCCTGATTTGGCAAACCAAACGCCTGGATGAGGAGGACAGAGCTGGTTGTCCTTGTCAGGAAGAGTCAGTAGAGCTTCCCCTCTGTTCAGCTGGTTTCCTTCTCTGCAAGCCAGATCAAATGGTTTGACTGAGAAGCCTTTGCTGCATGGCGTCAGCTCTCTGCCCTTGTCATTTCACACACACAGATTTTGCAGGAAGGTCCTTTTCCAGCATGGAGTGTGTCTCCTTGAATGTGTTGGACAGCATTTTTCTCTTGGCACGTTTCTATACTTTTCCACATTTCAGTGACCTGTTACTTATGGAACCTCATGCCTCTCTACAGGGTGATTGACAGTTAAAAGCAAGCCTGGTCTACCAACCTAAACTCTCTTTCCAAAAGAAAAAATGGTGCATACCTTTAATCTCAGTACTCAGGAGGCAGACACAGGCAGATATCTGTGAGTTCAAGGCTACTCTGGTCCACACAAAGGGTTCCAGACTAGCTAGGGCTACTTTTCAATTTTCTTTTTCTTTCTTTCTTTCTTTCTTTCTTTCTTTCTTTCTTTCTTTCTTTCTTCCTTCCTTCCTTCCTTCCTTCCTTTCTTTCTTTTTAATTTTTTTTTTCCAGACAGGGTTTCTCTGTATAGTCCTGGCTGTCCTGGAACTCACTCTGTAGACCAAGCTGGCCTCGAACTCAGAAATCCACCTGCCTCTGCCTCCCAAGTGCTGGGATTACAGGCGTGCGCCACCACTGCCCGGCTAATTTTTTTTCTTTAAAAAAGCAAAACAAAACAACAACAAAAGAACTGGGCTGGACACATAGCTCATTTGGTCAAATGCAAGACTAACATGCGAGAAGCCCTCGGTTCAATCCCCAGCACCAAATGAATTTAAAATCATAGTTGAAGTCGGGTTTATCATAGTTGATAAACATAATTTTAGCCCAGACATGGAGGAAAGAGATTAAGAATTTCAAGGTTACTCTGTGTAGAGAATTGGGAACCAGTCTGGACTATGCATATCCCTGTCTCAAGAAACAAAAGAAAGAAGAGAGAATTAATTTATTGTAAGGAAGTTGTGATAATTAACAATCAAAGGACAGGACAGCCAAGTTTAGGAAGATCTATTTCTGTCTCTTTGGCATGTCCAGTTCTTTCTCTGTTACTGCAGACAAGCGCCCTTGCAAAGCTATTTATTATCTATCTTTGTGGGTTTTGTTTTTGGAGACTGAGGCTCAATTAGTTCCAGCTGGCCTCAAGCTCATTATGCATTCAAAGCTTACCATGGAGTCCTAAGCTTTTCAGACCTGTGCCACCACCCTGGCTCTGCAGACAAGCCCATCCTGAACTCACGCTCAGGAAGAGGAAGCCTTATGCTCACTCGTTCTGTGCAGTGTGCCTCACAGCAGAGGGCTGCAGTGTAAAGACTCTGAGGAGCATGAGTAGCTGCATCTGAAGATGAGAGACTTGGTTATGACCTTTTGTGTGTTTTGCTTCCAAGGCTCTCTTAGATAGCCCAGCATGGTGCTGCATGCCTTTAATCCAGCACCCAGGAAGCAGAGACACACAGAGTTCTGTGCGTTCCAGGCCAGGGGGAGATACAGAGTGAGACACTGTCTCAAATAAAATAAGGAAGGAAGGGAAGTGGTTAAAACAAGATGTCACTGCACTCTAGGAGATTCTGGTCCCACTCTGACCTCTTAAGCCCAGAGAGCCTCATCCATACCCTAAGGCCCAGGATAGCTATCCATATTCCTTTTGCCTGCCACTGCTTTAAAATTAATTAATTGAACTCCTAGTTAGGGTTTCTATTGCTATAAGGAAACACCATGACCAAAAGCAAGTTGGGGAGAAAAGAGCTTCAGCTTATACTTCCACATTGCTGTTCATCACCAAAGAAAGCTAGGATGGGGACTCACACAGGACAAAAACCTGGAGATAGGAGCTGATACAGAGGCCATGAGGGATGCTGCTTATTGGGTTCATCAGCCTGCTTTCTTATAGAACCTAGGACAACCAGCTCAGGGATGGCAACATCTGCAATGGGCTAGACCCTCTCTCAAGTAGAGCTTGAAGCCAGCTGGAATTAGTTGAGACCCAGCCTCAAGAAAATGCCTTACAGCTGGATCTCATGGGGACATTTTCTCAGCTGAGGTTTCCTTCTCTATGATGACTATAGCTTGTGTCAAGTTGACACAAAACCAACCAGTACAATTAATTAATTAAATTTGTATTTATTTGCGCAAACAAATTTTATGTATATTATTTTACTTTTTATTTAATGCTTTTATATTTTGTTAACATGTAAGTACAAGTATCATGGTGTGCTAGTGGAGGTCGGAGGCCAATTTGTAGGAGTCAAATCTCTCCTTCCACCATATGGTTCAGGGGTCAAACTCAGGTCAGGCTTGTTGGCAGCAAGTGTTTTTAACCTTTAAGAATTCTCCTAGCAGCCGGGCAGTGGTGGCACACGCCTTTAATCCCAGCACTTGGGAGGCAGAGGCAGGTGGATCTCTGAGTTCGAGGCCAGCCTGATCTACAGAGTGAGTTCCAGGACAGCCAGGGCTATACAGAGAAACCCTGTCTCGAAAAAACAAACAAACAAAAAAATTCTCCCTAGCCTGTGGCCACTGCTCTTTACAAAAACAAATGTCCAGGCTGCTCTAGTCTCCACTGTTCAACCAGGCTGATCAGCCTCTTTTCTGCTGCTATAGAAAGGCACAAGTGATGTCACAGCAGATGTTTGATTTGGTCTTAAGAGCCAGTTTTACCAGTTACATTGGTGAGGTTTCTTAAAGTTACTGTTAACCAGTTGTATAAAAGAATAAAAGGATCAAAAAAAGCCATTTAAAAACCATCCTATCAGCCGGGCAGTGGCGGCGCATGCCTTCGATCCCAGGACTTGGGAGGCAGAGGCAAGCAGATTTCTGAGTTCAAGGCCAGCCTGGTCTACAGAGTGAGTTCTAGGACAGCCCGGGCTATAAAGAGAAACCCTGTCTCAAAAAAAAAAAAAATCCTATCAACCTCAAAGGAAGAGAATGTGAACTCTAGAAGTTAGTTCTCTTCTTTTACCACATAGGATCTGGAAACTGAACTCAGGTCTTTAGGCAGCAAGAGTCTTTATCTGCTGAGCCTTATCACCTTCTTCTTCTTCTTCTTCTTCTTCTTCTTCTTCTTCTTCTTCTTCTTCCTCTTCTCCTTCTTCTTCTTTTCTTCTTCTTTTTTTTTTTTTTTTTTT
>NW_021604703.1:3040084-3051619 GCF_004785775.1 Grammomys surdaster | reverse complement strand
TTTTTTTTTTTTTTTTTTTTTGGTTTGGTTTTTCGAGACAGGGTTTCTCTGTGTAGCCCTGGCTGTCCTGGAACTCACTCTGTAGACCAGGCTAGCCTCGAACTCTCGAACTCAGAAATCCGCCTGCCTTTGCCTCCCAAGTGCTGGGATTAAAGGCGTGCGCAGCAACCACCGCCCGGCTTATCACCTTCTTCTGATCCTTGTGGTTTACATTGTGTTCAGGATCTCATAGGGTCATCCAGAAACTTCTCAGTATTAGGAATGGCTATATAACTTGTAGGGACTACAAAAGTCAAATGCAGTGCCTCCTTCAGCACTTGAGAGGCAAGGCAGGCAGATCTCTGTAAATTCGAGGCCAGTCTGGTCTACAGATTGAGTTCCAAGATTCCCAGTGCTACACACAGTAACTCCTGTCTCAAAACAAAGCAAAAAAGTATGAATGTTGAGGTGTGGGTGGTGGTACATGCTTTAATCGGGAGGCAGAGGCAGGCAGATCTGTGTGCATTTGAAACTAGCCTAGTCTACATAGTAAGTTCCAGGATAGCCAGGGCTATGTAAAGTGATCTTGTCTCAAAAACAAAACAGCTAAAAACAAACAAAGAGAATGACAAAAGGAAGGTAGCATAATATCAAATAAGGTATGGGGCGTTCTTAATTATGGGGCTCTCTGTGACTGCATTATTACCTCTCAAGACCTCCTAAAACCATGCACAGTGGCCATAACGCTAATCCAAAATCCCAACACTTAGGAGGGAGGCTGGAGGACCAGAAATCAAGGTTATCCTCAGCTACATGGCAAGTGCCAGACCAGCATGGACTTTATAAGACCCTACATAAAAATTAAATTAAATTAAATTAAATTAAATTAAAACCAAACCAAAAAAAACAACAACAAAAACTAGCCTTTTTTACTGTTCATCTTTCATTGTAACCATGGGAATGTGTATTAAGTAGGCCAGAGACACAACTACCTATACCCCAGGCCTTTCCATTCTCTCTCTGTTTTTATTAAGGCATCTATTTTTAATATATTATTTATTTATTTTTATCTATATGAGTACACTGTGGCTGTCTTCAGAGACACCAGAAGAGTATGCATCTGATCCCATTACAGATGGTTGTGAGCCACCATATGGTTGATTGGGAATTGAACTCAGGACCTCTGGACTCTGTCAGTGCTCTTAACCACTGAGCCATCTCTCCAGCCCCTATTAAAGCATCTTATAAAACCAGAATATGCATTAGAAGCCCACTCCAGAATAAAGAAAGAGTCAGTTAAGTATTCACTCATGCTATATAGAAATCATTGGTAGCATCTTCATGGATTTTTTTTTTCAGCAGTATTTACAAAATCATGGTATCCAAAATTTAGCCTTGTTCTTCTGATCCAAAGCTCTGGAAAACAGCTACATTGGGTTAGTCTTCCCCCGAGAATACACATAATTATTGTGTTTGAATACATGTGTGGTTAACCTCTAGGCTAAACTGTCTAGGAGGGCTTTTAGTTAATTTTCATAGTCTTCCCAAACTGTACAACCCAAATATTGTAACAAAAACATCTGCCTCCTCTTTCCTATTTATTTTACATCATTCTGTCTCTTGCATTATCATACTTGCTCTAATAGAAATCCTTTTAAAATTGGCTAACAAGGAAGGGCTAGATGATTCAGTGGGCAAAGCTGCTCATAGCCAAGTTGGACAACCAGAGTTTAATCCCTGGGACTCACGGGGTGGAAGGAGAGAAATGTCTATAGTAAATTGTACTCTGATATCCACACAAGTGGCAAGGCACACTTGAGTTCACACACATACATGCACAATAAATAAATAAATAAAACACTTTTTAGAAATAAATCAGGTATGGGGTGGGGGAAGGAATAATGAAGAGTGATTTGGTCTTGTAGATAGAAAAATGACTTAAGGGGGCTGGAGAGATGGCTCAGTGGTTAAGAGCACTGACTGCACTTCCAGAGGTCCTGAGTTCAAATCCCAGCAACCACATGGTGGCTCACAATCATCTGTAATGAGATCTGATGCCCTCTTCTGGTGTGTCTGAAGACAGCTACAGTGTATTCATATATAATAAATAAATAAATCTTTAAAAAAAGAAGAAAGAAAGAAAAATGACTTAAACTCAAAATAATGAGACAGTAATGAAGGCAGCAGAATTTCAAAGTCTTTTTTTTTTCTTTTTTAAAAAACTTTGTGTTAATACAAGGTTTCATGTAGACCAGGCTGGCCTCAGCTCTGAGGTGACAGATTAACTTGCTTCTCTCATCTTCTGACAGAATTTCTCTGCTTGGCCTCAAACTAATTCTAGCGATCGGTTCTAATCTTCTGGTTCTTCTCTCTCTGGCTCATTCTGTCTTCACTTGTAACCTGTCTCTGATAAACTATCCTGATAAAACTGCTCCTGTAACCTGTCTCTCCTTCTCCCCAAGCCCTTCCTCCTACCTTAAGCCACTGACTCAACCAAACTGACTAGAACTCAGAGATCTGCAGGCCTCAGTCTCCTGAGTGCTGGCATTAAAGGCTTGTGCCACCACACCTGGAACGAAATTTTTTTTTTGCCTGAAACTTGCTCTGTACCATCCTGTCCTGGAGCCCATGCCCGTTATGATCCCTTTCCAGAGGATGTTGCTGGATTAAAATTCCACTACACAGATCTTTGAAAGGGAAAAAAAGAAAACAAAACAGAATGATCCAGTCATCATGATGACACCTGTAATTTCTTGTGGGTTTTGGTGTTTTGTTTTTTGAGACAAGAGTTTCCGTGTGCAACTTTGGTTTTCCTGGAACTCACTGTGTAGACTAGGCTGGCCGTGAATCCCAGCAAGTGTTGGAATTAAAGATGTAGGCCATTACTGCCTGGCTTTTTTGTTGTTGCTTTGTTTTGTTTTGTTTTTGAGTTACATAACAATCCTCTTGCCTCAGATCCCTCGTTTGAGATCACCCTTCAAGGCCCTATTCATGCTGGACACAAGACGCACATTAGAGACAACAAACCAGCTAGAGGCCGCCAGTGGCCTCTGTTGGGATGAGCGCGTCTGGCCCCGCCCAGGACCGCAAAGGTTTTTAAGGGCCCGCCCACCCGTCCGAGTTTCCCAAAATCCCGTGCGGCAGACTCCGGCCGCTCCAAGATGGCGACTCCCATGCATCGGCTCATAGCTCGGAGGCAAGCGTAAGTCAGACGCCTAGTCGGGTCTGCCGGAGGGGTTGCGGGACTGTACGAGATCTGAAGAGAGTCCGAAATGAATTCAAGAGTTGGTCGCTGGGTGGTTTGTGTCCCCTATGTCCGTTCCACACGTCAAGGGTAGCCTGGATGCATGGTTCTACATCTTCCCTCTCAAGGACCCAAACTTTTCCCTCTGCAGCGTCTCCCGACTCCTTTCTATCGCCTTTCCTAGAAAGAAGCCTGTCTGCAATGCCTATTCTTTTTGTTGTTGTTGTTTTTGTTTTGTTTTTTTCGAGACAGAGTCTCTCTGTATAGCCCTGGCTGTCCTGGAACTCACTCGGTAGACCAGGCTGGCCTCGAACTCAGAAATTCGCCTGCCTCTGCCTCCCAAGTGCTGGGATTAAAGGCGTGCACCACCGCTGCCCGACTTGCAATGCCTATTCATTTCTCATCTACCGTCTCACTTTCTGCTGTTCTCTCAATAAATAATTACTTTAGTACTATTACTCCTTGACAGTTTTACTGTGAAGAAAAGTGTATTCAACACACGGAGCTTACAGTCTTACTGTGGAACCTGTTGATACTCTAAACAAGTACAGCTGGTGGTTTAAATAGTTTTGTAGGAGCTCTACGGTGGTAGTGCTTCCAGCACTCTGGAGACAGAAGCAGGCAGATTGCTGAATTCTGGGCCGGCCTGGTCTAAGAGTAACCCTGTCTCTCTGATAACAAAACAAAATTAAACATAGGAAATAAGAGGTTGTGATGAGGAAAGGCAAAGGGCTGTTTCAAGTTAGTTGAACTAGAAATGCATCTGTGGAGGGGCGACATTTGAAGACAGAATAAAAGCCATTGAAAGAATCTGGTCACCAGAGGATTTGAGGAAAGATAGAGACAGTGGTATAATTGCTTTGAGTCTGTTAGAAATTTTTTTTTTTTTTGCGGGGGTGGGGGGAGGTGTTGGGGGTGGGCAGATTTAGGGACAGGGTTTCCCTGTGTAGCCCTGGCTGTCCTGGAACATCTGTAGACCAGACTGGCCTCAAACTCAAGATATCTGCTTGCCTTCTGTGTGATGGGATTAAAAGCATGTGCCACTATGCCCAGCTTAAATAAAAAAAAAATTTTTTTTTTTGAATCTCAGTAACTATCAGTCCTGGTGGCAGAGCCTTTAATCCGAGCACTGGAGAAGCAAGCAGGTGGAGCACTGTGAGTCAAAGCCAGCCTGGTCTACATAGCAAACTGCAGGCCAGCCACAGCTGTGTAGGGAGACCTGTCTTCAAAAAGAAAAAAAAACAAACCAACTCAGTAACTACCCATTCAGAGGTGTAAGGGGCTGAGACTTGTTACGTGAACATGATCTTGAGTCCAGCCTGGGCAACATAATAAGACTTCATCCTAAAACAAAAACCCTCCAGCAATGTTATACCCACTCTCTGTATGGCCGTGGGAGGTGACATGCTGTTTCTCAAACCTGTCAAAAGTCATATGAAACTGAAAGGAAAACACTGTATGGATCTAATACCTGCATGCTTGGAGCTTTCTTATTATTGACCTAACCTATGATTTATAAATTAAAAACCTGAGTGTTGGGCCAGATATGGTGGATTATGCTTTTCATCCCAGCACTCAGGAGGCAGAAGCAGGTGGATCTGTGAGTTCAAGGCTAGGTCATCCAGGGCCACAAAAGAGACCATGTCTCAAAAACAAAATACAAGGAGTGTTTTCCAATTAAAAGTCATGAGGCTTTCCTTGTTTCATATTGTTTCTCTTTTTGGTTTTTTAAGACCTCAGACAGAGATCCACCTGCCTCTGCCTCCTGAGTGCTTGGATTAAAGGCATGCACTTGTTGTATTGCTTTTCTTTTCTTTCTTTCTTTCTTTTTTTTTTTTCAAGACAAGGTTTCTCTGTATAGCTCTGGCTGTCCTGGAACTCACTCCATAGACCAGGCTGGCCTCGAACTCAGAAATCTGCCTGCCTCTGCCTCCCGAGTGCTGGGATTAAAGGAGTGCACCACCACCACCCAGCTGTATTGCTTTTCTTAACTGGCTTATCTTCATCTTTGCTAAACATTTTCTTGTTAGATTTAATACGCAGTTCCATTGTCCAGGACTTTTGGTTTCTGGCCGGTCACCCATCATATTTCCTGTGCCATCTGTTTTGTTTATGACAGATCTCTACCACTGTGTTCCTGGTCCTGCCTCGCCCTTCAGGATCCTGGGATTACAGGCGTGCACTATGCCCAGCTTTAAAATAGCTTAACTTCCTTTATATAATATTTTTAGAGGCTGAATCTGAGGAGTAACATATGCCAAGCAAAAGTTCCAAAACAAAGCTATCTCCCCAATATCCCTCTCTATGTGCCAGTCTTTAAACAATTTTTAAAAGATAAATGTGTTTTAGCTGCTTGTCATCTCTACAGCATGTGTACTTGATGCCCTTGGAAGTCAGAAGAGGGTGTCAGATCCCTTGGAACTGGAGTGATAGGTGATTATAAGCCACCATATGGAATCTTGGTCTTTTGCAGTAGCAGCAAGTGCTTTTAACTGTTAAACCTTTCTCTAGAAATCAAACAAACAAACAAACTTTTTTGTGGGTGAATAGGAGTAGAGGTCAGAGGACAACTTGTTGGGGTCAGATCTAAATATGCTTGTTTTTTTGACTGTAGCGTGTTATATGTCAGGTATAAAATTTTCCATTTGTGGTGCTTTGAGGCTCAAAAAAAGTGTTACATTTTGAAGTATTTAGGTTTTAAATGTTTGATTAGGAATGTTCAACCTGTATTGCAAAAGGGTCTCACCCATAAAACTTATCAGTATGCAAAAAAAATTTTTTTTGGAAGCTTAAAGACTACTACCGTACAAGCTGGGTGTGGTGGCTCACACCATTAATCCTAGTATTGTGTGGTAAGTGCCTTTAACCCACTGAGCTATCTCACCACCACCATTTTTCATTAGTAAGTAAAAAAAGTGATAGCCAGACACAGTGGCCCATGCCTTTAATCCCAGTACTTGGAAGGAAGAGGAAGATCTATGAGTTTAAGGCTAGCCTTGTCTACAGATCTAGTTCCAGGAAAAAAAAAAAAAAAGAAAGAAAGAAATCAAAAGCAGAATGAACCAACCAAACAAACTTTTTTATTTGTGTGTGAATAGGAGTAGAGGTCAGAGGACAACTTGTTGGGGTCAGATCTTTTTCCACTACACAGATCTAGGGATTCAACTCAGATCTTTGGGCTCACAGCAAACACCCTTACCCAGCCAGCCATTTCCCAGCCTCAAAAGTGTTTTAATGGATTAGGGGTCTGGCTCAGTAGTAGAGCATTTGAGAAGGAGGCTCTGAGTTTAATATCTGGCATTACAACAAAGACAATCTTTCTTTTTTTTTTTTTTTCCTCAGTTTTTTCGAGACAGGGTTTCTCTGTTTATTCCTGGCTGTCCTGGAACTCACTCTGTAGACCAGGCTGGCCTCGAACTCAGAAATCCACCTGCCTCTACCTCCCAAGTGCTGGGATTAAAGGTGTGTGTCACCACTGCCTGGCACAACAAAGAAAATCTTTATTATTCTTTGTATTCTGAGCTAAAAAATGTTGGTCCAAATTCATTATTATTGGAATGGGAAACTTAAATTTTTTGTTTTTATGTATCTGTTTTGCTTTGTTGAGATAGCTGCTCAGGCTAACTTTGAACTCAGAGCCATCCTCCTACTTTGGCCTGAAAAGTGAAAAGATTATAAGCATGAAATACAGTGCTGGGCTCAGAAGAGCAAGACAACCCCAAGTTGCATACATCGATCACTGAAGTGTACTGTCTGTGTGCCTACTAGAGTCAGCATCACCTGATACTTTATGCTCTTCCAGGTCAGAAAGTGTCCCAAGGCAAAACTTCTAAAGCTTGTATTCTGTTTTTTCTTTGTAGTGAAGCCAATAAGCAACATGTAAGATGTCAGAAATGCTTGGAATTTGGACATTGGACTTATGAATGCAAAGGGAAAAGAAAGTACTTACACAGGCCTTCAAGAACTGCAGAGCTGAAGAAAGCTCTAAAAGAAAAAGAAAACAGATTATTGCAGCAAAGGTAGGTTTACGGGGCTGGAGAGATGGCTCAGCGGTTAAGAGCACAGACTGCTCTTCCAGAGGTCCTGAGTTCAAATCCCAGCAACCACATGGTGGCTCACAACCATCCGTAATGAGATTGGATGCCCTCTTCTGGTGTGTCTGAAGACAGCTACAATGTACTCATCAATAAAATAAAATAAATAAATATTAAAAAAAAAAAAAAAAAAGGTAGGTTTACATGTGATATCCAGGGGAATTTACAAAAATATTTACAGAATCAGTTAAGGGGCTGAAACTTTCATTATAATGCTAGCTGATATTTTTGTTTATTTTGAGTTTTGTATACCTTCTCACAATGTCGCTCAGGCTGTCCTCAAGTTTGCAGTCGTCCTGTGTCAGTCTCCTGAGTGCTGGGATTACAGGTGTGCACCCTGCCACATCCAGGTTACAGTACTATCAGCTGGTTTTTTTTTTTTTTTTTAAGTTTATTTATATATTTATTTATTTATTTATTTATTGTATATGAGTACACTGCAGCTGTCTTCAGACACGCCAGAAGAGGGCATCGGATCCCATCACAGATGGTTGTGAGTCACCATGTGGCTGCTGGGAACTGAACTCAGGACCTCTGGGAGAGCAGTAGGTGCCCTTAACCACTGAGCCATCTCACCAGCTGGTTTTTAATGAATGGTTACTCTGTGTCCAGGCCCCTATGTGTGCTCTTCATAAGTAGCATATTTAAACCTCAAAGTTCTACTAGTAAGGGAGCTGTTACTAACCTATTGGTATGCATGTGTGTGCGTGTGTGTATGCATGTACACACATACAAATTAAATTTAAAAAAAATAATTGATCACCAAATTAATATTTTTTCCATTCATGCTTTTTCCAAAAAGAAATCTGTAAGGACCTGTCTCTTGGTTTTCTTTTTTAATTTCCTCCTCTCCTACCCTTTATCATAAATTAAAAATCTGGAGAGGCCCTTAGTCCCACCCAAAGATCCTGTTGAGAATGGTGAAAGATGGTGTCCTGTAGGCACTGGTCCCACTCTTACAGGACAAGGAAATCCTCACATGGCCAGTGAGCCAGGCTTATAAAATTTAGTTACTGTGCAGAATTTATAGTTTAATTTCTACACTGGACAGGAAGGAATAAGAGTGACTTGTCCTTAGGTAATACTTCTGACTGGATTCCTATGTTTTCAAGTTCAGAAGACACAGCATTTCTGTCTCATCCACTTAAGCTAAGTGTGTGTACACCTGTAATCCTAGCATTTATGGAGTAGGAGCATCAGGGTCATCCTTGGCTACATAGTATGCCAAAGCAAGTCTGGACTATAGAAGACCCAATCTCCAAAGTTGACAAATAGAGCCAGGTATGGTGGTCTCATCGTTAATATTAGCACTTGAAAGGCAGAGGCAGGTGAGTCTTTTAATTTGAGGCCAGCCAGCGTTATATAGTGACAGCCTATCTTCAAAAACACCCCCCTCTTAAATTGACAAAAAACACGTTAAAACAAAACAACCCAGCCTACTAATTGGGCCAGGATCTTTGCTTGCTAAGAACTGATCTTTAGCTGGGCAGTGGTGGTGCACGCCTTTAATCCTAGCACTTGGGAGGCAGAGACAGGCAGATTTCTGAGTTCGAGGCCAGCCTGGTCTACAGAGTGAGTTCCAGGACAGCCAATACTACACAGAGAAACCCTGTCTCGAAAAACCAAAAAAAAGAAAAAAGAAAAAAACTGATATTTAGAGCGTGCAAAGAACTAAAATCACTACACAAGAAAATAGCCCAATTTTAAAATTTGGACTAAGGAATTTAATAGTTATAAAAAATACAAATGGCTAATGAATATTTTTAAAAGTGTCCAACATCCTTAGCCATCAGGGAAATGCAAATTAAAACTAGGTTGATCTTCAGTCTCACCCTGTACAGAATGGCCACCCATCAAGAAGACAAAAGCTGGCAAGGATTTGGGTGAAGAGCAACCTTACTCACTATTGATGGGAGTGTAAACTAGTGCTGTGGCTACTATGGAAGTCAGTGGGGGCTCTAAAAAAAAAAAAAAACCTAAATAGAATCTCCATGTGACCTAGTTATGGTATTCTGGGCATGTACCCAAATGGTCCTAATCCTGCCACAGAGATGCTTTAACTGCCACGTTTAATGCTGCTCTACCCACCATAGCAAGCAAATAGAATCACCAATAGGGGAGAACAAAAGAGGCTTTAAGAGAGAGGAGTAAAGCAGGTACGGAACACTTGAGATGTGAAGGAGCCATACAGGGATGAGAGTGCAAAAGGAAGGTAAGAAACGGAGCAGCAGGAAGAAAGACGCAGAACAAGTATTCTCACCTTAGGCTAAGGATGCAGCTAAGGGGTCAATGCCTGCTTAGCATGCATGAGCTCTCCACCCTCCAGCACCACACAGCCCTCCCTTTCCCTCAAGCCCTCCCCTTCCTCCTCTCCCTGTCTCCCTCCTCCTCCCTCTCCTTCTATCTCTCTATATAAATAATAGATAATTGTGTGGCTTTTCTGTATCAAAACTTCATCTCTTTGAGCAAGTCATGTTTCTCAGGAATGAATGTAAAGATTAAAGTTAGAAACTGAGTCAATACTAAACTTTGCCAGATTCTAATGATCAGTACCTACTCAGTCAGTATGATAGCTCACACCTCTAATCTCAGCACCCAGGAGGCAGAAGCAGGTAGATTTCTGTAGTTTCAAGGTCCATCTGGTCTGCATAACTAAATCCATGTTACCTGGAGCTATGTGGTCATACCCTGTCTGGAGTTAACTCATTATTCAGCTCTACCAGGGCTGATGTCTAGACACTGAGGATGGTCTAATGTTTGACATACCACTGAAAGCTTTTCTGTGATGTGACCTCTCACAAAACAAGGCAGTGCCTGCTCCCCGCTAATAGAATCACCTTCTGTTATTCCTCAGAAAGTGGAAATGTGCACAGCTGTGCAAAGTTTGAACTAAAATTCTCTCATGAGATTGGTTAGAATGAAACAATATGTCTGCAGGGCCTGCGGTGGCTCTATGTGGTAAATATGTCTGTGGTAGGATTGAGCCTACTTTCCTAATCAAGGAGCAGAAACTTGTTTTGAAAATCTTTAAGGTACAAGCACGGGGTAGAAGTTGGGCTGATACGTAGCTCAGTTTGCAGAGTGCTTGCCCAGCATGCACAAGGTTCTGAGTTTCATCCATGACACTGCGTAAAGGGAAACGGAAGGGTCAAGAGGTCAGCGTCATCTGCAGGTAGTAGATGTGTTCAAGCCTAGCCTGGGCTACATGAAACCTTGTCTCAAGAAAATAAAAGAAACTTCACTACTTAGAATTAATTTGAAAAAGAAAAGAGTGAAATTGTGTGAGGTATAGAGTACTTGCCCAGCAGTACCAGCCCTGGATTTGAACCCTGTACCAAGTAATAGGAGCAGTTCTGTAATCTGAAAGCTGGATCAGTGGACATGCTGATGGCAGAAGTGCAGCTCCTGCTCCACTGCCCTTTATGGTGTCAGGGAACAGTCTGCAGCATTGAGTTCCTGAGGTTTTGTTTTAAACAATAACTAAAATTTTGGAACCTGTACAGAAATTAAATTTGCTTTTGTAAAAGTTAGAAATGGCCGTGTGTAATTCTAGGAAGTCAGATTACAGCTGTTGTGCTGTTGTTGGCCTTGCTTGTTCTGTAAGTAAAGTTCTAAACAAAACAAACAAGTCTGTGTGCTCCGTCATCTTAACTCCTAACAGGCTTTGATGGTACAAGAGATAAAGTGTGTTATTGAGGAACACAGTCGATCATATGCACTGCGTATGCCTGTCCCAGGAGGGAAGCTTTGTACTTGATTAGAACAAGAAATCCTGTGCCCTTGAGCTTATGAAATGAAGAACAGAACTGGTCTGAGGGTAGCAGAGGAGTCTGTGGTCACTCTTATTAAAAGGAGCTTTTGTTTCCCTTTGTATCTTAGCATCGGGGAGAACAACATAGAGAGAAAAACCAAGAAGAAGAGGTAGGTGGCTTTTGGTGACACTACCTGGGGGAGGAAGGTTGGTCTGAAATCTTTGTTTGCAATCCTTTTTTTTTTTTTAAACATTTATTTGTCTTATAATTTGAGGACATTGTTGATGTTTCGATGTTTTCAGACACACCAGAAAAGGGCATCAGATCCCATTACAGATGGTTGTGAGCCACCATACGGTTGCTGGGAATTGAACTTAGGACCTCGGGATGAGCAGTCAGTGCTTTTAACTACTGAGCCATTTCTCCAGTCCCTGTTTGCAATTCTTGATTTTCATTGTGTTTTCTA
>NW_021604703.1:3034282-3035084 GCF_004785775.1 Grammomys surdaster | reverse complement strand
CATTTTTTCAAATTATAATAAGCTTTGGGATGGTCATATTAATACATGCCTTTAATCCTAGCACTTGGGGAGGGGAGCAGAAGCAGGTGGATCTCTGAGTTTGAGGCCAGCCTGGTCTATACAATGAGACCCTGTCTCAAAAAAATTAATTATATTAAAAATCAGTTAAATAGAGGAACTGGAAAGATAGCTCAGCAGTTAAGACTGCTCTCAGCAGACGTGAGCACTAGGGGTTCTGGTCCTGGCACCCACATAACCAACCTGTGTTCCTGTAAATGCCTATAAGCCTGACTTGAGGGGTGGGTGGGGAGAGGGGTATAGGGGGTTCATAGGGGCAGGTTGGCTCCAGCCTGCGTCAGAGGAACAGAGGAGAGATGGAGGAGGACAGCCTGCTCTCTGTACACACACAGCAGGGAATGTACTTGGCAGAGTGTGTCTAGCATGCAAGAGGCCCTGGATTCAAGTGCCAGCATCATATTCATCCACTGTGGTGAAGCAAGCCTGTTATCCCAGCACCCTGGAAGAGGAGGGTCAGAAGTTCAAGGTCATTCTTGGCTTTCAAGATCAGTCTCAGCCAGGGCTGGCAGCTCAAGCCTTTGATCTACCCAGCACTCAGGAAGTGGATCTGTGAATCTGAGACCAGCCTGGTCTACAGAGCAAGTTCCAGGAAAGTCACAGAAACAGAAAAACCCTGTCTTGAAGAGACCAGTCTGAGCTACATGAGACTTTGTCTAAAGACAGAGAGAGAGAGGAGAGAGGAGAGAGAGAGAGAGAGAGAGAGAGAGAGAGAGAGAGAGAGAGA
>NW_021604703.1:3001964-3034182 GCF_004785775.1 Grammomys surdaster | reverse complement strand
GGGAGGGAAGGAGGGAGAGAGGGAAGAAGAAGGAGGAGGAGGAAGAGGAGGAGGAGAAGGAAGAAGAGGAGAAAAGAAGAAAAGAAGAAGAAGAAAGAAGAAGGAGAAGGGAAAAGTCAATAAATCTAAAGATGTTTTTATGAGATTATTTAATAAAACCGATGAACCACACCCACCCAAAATGCTCAGTCAAAATGAAACAAGTTACCAATATCAGGAATACAGGAATAACAGGTAATATTACTGCAGATACCACAGATGTTAAAAGGAAGGTGGGGTACTGATCCTGTGAATAGCTTTACTGGTTGTTAGATGACAGTACTAAATAGTGGGAATATTTTTGGTTTTGGTTTTTCTTTCTTTTTTTTTTTTTTTTTGGTTTTTCGAGACAGGGTTTCTCTGTGTAGTCCTGGCTGTCCTGGAACTCACTCTGTAGACCAGGCTGGCCTGGAACTCAGAAATCCACCTGCCTCTGCCTCCCAAGTGCTGGGATTAAAGGCATGCGCCACCACTGCCCGGCGGTTTTGGTTTTTCAAGCTGAGTTTCTCTGTGTAGTTTTGGCTGTCTTGGAACTTGCTTTGTAAACCAGACTGACCTCTAACTCAGATCTGACTGCCTCTGCTTAGCAAGTGCTGGGATCAAAGGCAAGCACCACCACGTCTGAAAATTTTCTTACAAGACGCCTCTGGATACTTCCTACCCTATCTTGCACTGATAGGCTCAGTGACTCTCAAATTGCCTGCTGTGATCTTGAACTGATCTGATCAGATGCTTCTCATTCCTCACTCCCAAGTAGCTGGGGCTACAGGTATGCACCGCTGTGCCTAGCCCTGGAAAAGTTCCTCGAAAGACAATCTACTGAGACTCACTAAAAAGCAAACGGGTACTGACCTAGATTAAACTCAATCTACAGTTTAAAACCTTAGCCACCAAGAGCTCCAGTTATTAAATGTGGTTTTGGAATTTCAAGTTAAATACTTAAATATATGTACTAAGAGGAAATAAACTTTGGACTGGGAGTAATAATAACGTACATAGGATGAGCAGATGCATGTAGATAAGGAAATAATTTGTTTTTAAATAAACCTCTTTGTTGGATCCGTGACTATAGAAGTCAATAACCAGTAGGCCATATAGTCTAACATTTCCCTCATTTGTCCATTGTCTATTTTTTGCTGATAATATAGAATATTCCATGTCAAGAATCAAGAATATGTTTTAAGATTTTCTTTTTTTTTTCTTTCTTTCTTTTTTTTTTTTTTTTTTGGCTTTTTCGAGACAAGGTTTCTCTGTATAGCCCTGGCTGTCCTGGACTCACTCTGTAGACCAGGCTAGCCTCGAACTCTTGAACTCAGAAATCCACCTGCCTCTGCCTCTGCCTCCTCAAGATTTTCTTTAACTTAGTATTCTACAGGTACTCAACATTCAAGTGGTTGTGATCTGACTTCTGCAGACATATTTGCTCTCATGCACTCACATGTGCACACATCCACTCGCACACCCCCACACATGCACACACCATAATTTAAAATTAATAAAAATCTTTCAGGACAAAGTATCAACGACTATGTGACTTTACATTCAACCAGCTCCTGAAGCAATGTAAAAGTTTGAGTGTTGTCATTAATAGGTTCCCTGGCCCTGTGTAACAGGTTGGAATCATTCTAAAGATAAGAGTGAAAATGAAAGGTGACTCTTTTTCCAAGCATACTACGTTAACTTGTGTAACCCCGTCTCATAATTGAATCAGGGCTAATCTATGTGGACAGACGGAACAAAGGTCTCTTAAAACAACCTAGGATAATCCAGTCGCTCGAGACGAGCAAATTCAAGGCAACCATGTGGAGATGCTTTCTGAGGAGGTGCTGAGGCCTCTGACCCACTAACAGCACTGGCCTGTCAGAAATGTCAGAAATCATATGAAAACGAAGCCTTCCAGCCAGGTGGTGGTGGTGCAGCCTTTAATCCCAGCACTTGGGAGGCAGAGGCAGGCGGATTTCTGAGTTCGAGGCTAGCCTGGTCTACATAGTGAGTTCCAGGACAGCCCGGGCTATACAGAGAAACCCTGTCTCGAAAAACCAAAAAGAAAAAAAGAAAAAAAGAAAACGAAGCCTTCCATTCTCAGTGAAGCTTTGGAATAACTGTAATCTAAGACCCCCCAAACCAGAACTGAATCCTTGACCCGCAGAAATTATGAAATGATGAACACTGCTTTGTTTAGTTGTTTGTTTACTTATTTATTGTGAGACAAGGTTTCTTTGTAGAATCCTGGCTGTCCTAGAACTCACTCTGTAGACCAGGCTGGTTTTGAATTTGGAGATTCACCTGCCTCTGCTTCCCAAGTGTGTACCACCACCACTGGGAAAATTCTGCTATTTTAAGCCACTAGGCTTTGAGTAATTTGTTATGTAATAATAATATTTTAAAGACCTACTATTTCTATATTTTGAAGTCCATGGTTATTGAAAATCTACATTCAGGTTTCCATTCAAAATTTGTCTGTGAAAGGGTTCTCCTTGACAACTTACCCAATTTGCCCCTCCTTTGATTCAATTCTTTTTTTTTTTTTTTTTTTTAGTTTTTCGAGACAGGATTTCTCTGTATAGCCCTGGCTGTCCTCTGTCCTGGAACTCACTCTGTAGACCAGGCTGGCTTCGAACTCAGAAATCCGCCTGCCTCTGCCTCCCAAGTGCTGGGATTAAAGGCATGCCACCACTGCCTGGCTTTTGATTTAATTCTTTGACATGATTTTCCCTCACTTACACTTGAGCATTTGTTATGTGACTGAGTGTGTGTGTGTGTGGTTTCACAAGTGTGTTTTCTCCATTAATATGGCAATTCAATTTTACAAAGATAAGGATTTAACTTTGCTCACTCTTGTCTCTGGGGCTGGGACTGTTACCTAGCATATAAAAGGAACTCAATGAGTCAACTGTTGGCAGAATGAATGGATTAGGATAAAGCCATCAGCAATCATGTTTGCCTTAGTGTTGTTTGACTTCTTAGTTGAATGAGGGAAGTATTTAGGCTGTGAGCCTGTGTGAACTGGCACTAAATGTTGACATTAAATCCTTATAACAAAATTTTACTTTTAGTTTTATATTTTAATTATCTTTTAAGTATGTATAGATATGGGTGTTTTGCTTGCACAAATGTCTATGCACTATTGATGTGCCTGCCTGGTAGCTCTAGAGGACAGGGCAAAGTATGACATCCTCCTAGAACTAGATTTACAGATGGTTTGTGAGCTTCTTTGTAGGTGCTGGGAATTGAACCCAGGTTCTTTGGAAGAGCAGTCAGTGCTCTTAACTCCTAAGCCATTTTTCCAGACCCTCCTCCATTTTTCTTTTTCAGAAATGGAAAATAGATCCTACACACTGCCGGGCAGTGGTGGCACATACCTTTAATCCCAGCACTTGGGAGGCAGAGGCAGGCGGATTTCTGACTTCGAGGCCAACCTGGTCTACAGAGTGAGTTCCAGGACAGCCAGGCTTACACAGAGAAACCCTGTGTGGGAGAAAAAAATAATAATAAAAGACTATGGATGTGACTCTGGCTAGAATGATTGCCTAGCACTCACTACGACCTGGTTTTGATCCTTAGCATCTCATAAATAGAGTATAGCATTTTAGTGATAGAGGGAAAGAGAATCAGGGGCTCAGGGACCACATGAGACTGTCTCAAAGCAACAGCAGTGTTTACAAGTACATCTTCTGTTGATTCACTTTCCTTCCTAGAATATCGTGGTAGGTAGCCTGGAAACTGGCCTTTGGTGATCCCTGCCACCTGCCACTTTCCATCCTCTAGCATACCAGACTCACACAACCAATAGGATATTGCAGAATGAAGTGTGACTGAATCATAAGACCCTGGGAATTCTCATCATAACTGAATTTCTTTACAAAAAGTAAAAAAAAAAAAAAAAAAAGAAAAGGCTACTATCTTTCTGTCTGTCTCGTCTTTTTGAGACAGGGTCTCATTATGTAGCCCAGGCTACCCTTGAACTTATTATGTAGTTCAGGCTATCCTCAAACTCTCCATCTTCCTACCTCAGCCTACCAAGTCCTAGGATGACAGATGTATACCACAGTAAGTTTCTGAATGACTCACTTGGTAGTCAAATAATGATAGCCATTTACCGATGCAGTTAATCATTAACTCATACTAGATTGCAACAGTCAGAAAATACATGTCCAGACATGATATTCTTATTAAAGGCAGGCTAAATCCAAAAGTGTCCTGGCAGAGTAGTTAACATATTTGTTTCGAAACTGCTGCTCTTTGGCTATAGTAAGTAATGTGAGATCTGAAATTCTTAGGAGAACTACCCAACCACTGCCACTGGATCCTAAATAATTATGGGAATTAGCTTGTGCTGAAGATGTGACATTTTTTTTAAGGACTTTAGCCAGAAATCAAAATATTCCTCTGTGAAGCTTTTACTGGGGTAATTAATGTCAGTTTAGCAACCAATCAGTTTGAATCACAGGACTGTTGAGTTACTGTACAAGCTTCTTGTCACAGTCAAAAGAAGAATATGTCCATGCTATACACTCACTACAGGCATATTTTCAGAACCCACACTAAGGCACACATAGCCTGTCTTAGGCATAAAGGAGGTGGTGACTGGAGAATCCGGAATCCCAGGCTGGTGGGAGCAAGGTCACGAATTCAAGGCCAACTTGGGCTATGTAAGACCTCTCACAGAACCAGAAAAAAAAATTTAGCTACATAAGATTTTTATTTTTATTATTCTTAATTATGCACAGGTGTGTACAGCTGATGCCCTCATGTAGATACCCCAGAGCTGGAGCTGCCTTCGCGAATGAGCTACCTGGTCTGGGTGCTGGGAACTGAACCTGTGTCTTCTTGAAGAACAGACATTACTTTTAACTGAGCCCCCATTCCTTTTCTTTCTGATTCTGGGAATGAACATAATGATGTGATAGCAAAGAAGACTGTAAAATGTAATGTTATATCTAAGTGGAAATATATCAAATGGAAATAGGTCAAATGTACTTATGAGCCCCTCAGCCAATGGTTCACGCCTGTGATTGGCTGGCTGGCTTATGTCTCATTACTTTGGTAGTTCAGAGGTTTCCTGTTTGTTTTGTGTCTAGCTTACTGCTCCTGTAACAAGGTCAAGAACCTTTAGCTGCTTCCAGATTACTATTAATCTCTGAGCCATCTCTTGAGCTCCCCACCCAGTTTGTACTTGGAGTTGATCACTTTGCCACGTACTATGTGCTGATAAGAAGAATCTAAGAGAGTTGGACATTTTTCTTTCAAGCAAGAGACATTCTTAGTATTGTATGCTAGTGGCTTAATAGCTATCTGGTGGTTTGGTTTTGTATGTAAACCTATTTCAAAAGTGAAATGCAGAAGTTGTCTCCGGTCCTGTGCATAACCACTCACCCATGCTTCTGTAAGCAACACTAAATTAAACTCAAGGCCTCACAGCCCCCCCCCCACCCCGAAAAGGCCGTGAAAGTAAGAGGGAGGACTGGTTGGGAAGAGAAAGTCAATCAGTGAGAGCAGGGAGGATCACAAAAGAGAGGATGTGGATGTGTATGATCAGAATATACCCACAAGTGAAATGTCATTCCCCTCATTAGATCTAATTAATACGTGCTAGTAAAAGCTATGGCGGCTTAGTTGGTAGAAAGCTAACCTAGCATGCAGGAAGCCCTGGGTTCCAGCCCACTGCGTTAACAGGGAATAGGGGTGTGCGATACTCAGTTGTAAACCCCAGCATTCTGGCTGGGCAGTGGTGGCGCATGCCTTTAATCCCAGCACTTGGGAGGCAGAGGCAGGCGGATTTCTGAGTTCGAGGCCAGCCTGGTCTACAGACTGAGTTCCAGGAGAGCCAGGACTATACAGAGAAATCCTGTCTCAAAAAACCAAAAACAAACAAACAAGCAAAAAACAAACAAAAACAAAAAACAAAAAAACCAACCAAGCAAAAAAAACCTACTTCATTTTACTTAGCAGTAATACTGAATTACTAAATTTAGTTGGCTATCATATTTTGTATTTATCAATACAGATTTTATGGAACTATTCACATTAAATTAGCTGCATAAAATCTTTGGATTTTTTTCCACTTGGCTTTAAAAGTTTAAAATATTTTAAGTAGCTTCATATGTGTTATGTATGTGATGTGTTCACATGTCTGTGTGGCCAAAGGAGGGTGCTGGTATCATTTCAGCCTCTTGAGGAAGGAGAGTTTTTGTTCTGTTCATGAGTCTAAGCCTTTGCCAGCTGAGCCATCTCTCCAGTGCTGGAGCTCGTGTTTGTTCACTAAGCTGGCAGCTAGTATGCTCTGCCGCCTCTCACCTCCTCCCGTCTCAGTGCCAGGGTTGAAGACTTTGGTGGGACAATTCTTGGCTTTTTACATGAGTGCTGGTATCTGTACTTCCATCTTTACAATTGTGCCACAAGTGCTCCTAAGCTATCTCTCCAGCTCCCATAAAACATTGTAGGCCCAAATGCATGGTGATCCACACCTAGGACTCTGACAGTTGCCAGATTTAGTTAAGAGGATTGCCACAAGTTTGAAGCAAGCCTGGAGTACATAATAAATCCCACACCTTCCTGAGCTACAGAATGAAACCCTGTCACAAAAAGATAAAAAAAAAAAAGGGTAGACTATACAATTCACCAGCACACATGCAAAATAAATAAGTAAATAAATAAAAAAAAGTTATAATAAATAAATTTGGGCCTGCAAGATGTCAGACTTGTTGGCAAGTCTGACAACCTGAGTTCAATCCTAGGACCTGCAGGAGAGAGAACTCACACCTGCAAGCTTTTCTTCTATCTCTGCACATAAACACACACAAACACATAAATGTGCTTTTTTAAGTTGCCCCAGATTTATTGAAAATATTAATTACAGACTAGATTCAAACAGCGTCACAAGGCATTCTGAAATTCATCCCAACTGTAGGCTAAGTGACCTGCAGGTTGGAGAGTCTGCCAAAGTCATCTCAGCTGTTCCTTAGAGTCAAGATTTACCTCAGTTATCTTTTGATCTAGGGCTGGAAACCTGCAGAACATGCTTATCTCCTATCTCTCTCTTCCTCCTGCAACTTGATTGAGCTCTCCCAGGACCTCTCTCAATCTGTTTCATCAGATGTGTGACAGCCTGTTATCTTGTTGTGGGGAGGTGGATGGGGGTAGGGTGGGGGAGGGAGCCGGACATGGTATACAGTATTAAGGTGATCTCCTCACACAGGCCCCCGAAGGTAGGGAAGTCATTACCCAGGTTTGTTCTTGGTGATAACCCCCAGCTGCCCTCTTCACAGTCTTTGTGTGAATGTGTCTCACGTTGGTGAGTTTCAGTAAATAAAAGAGTGGTTTTTGTTTTGTTTTGTTTGTTTTTTAGAAAAAAAAATGTAAAAGAAAGAGACACTACTTAGTCTCAAACAAAAGAAGTAGTGATAGCAAAAAAAAAAAAGTACTAAAATTTTTAGGCCTTTGTAGAAAATTTTTTGCTAACCCTGGTGTCTAGATAAAGATAACAGAGAGAGAGAGAGAGAGAGAGAGAGAGAGAGAGAGAGAGAGAGAGAGAGAGAAAATGTCTGAAGATAAGGTTTTTGTCACCTCTGAAATCAGGAACAGATGGAAGAGTGCCAGCAAATAAGAGGCGGTCAAGCAGTGGGGGAAAGCAAGCAAACAAACCCACAGGGTGTGGCGCTGAGGCCAGACAGAGAGACCTAGAGGGCTCAGAAGAATGAGAAGGAACAGAGGCTGGTTCACTTGAGGCTGCTTAAGCCTATCCTATCATGGGCTGTGGAGAATTTTGTCACAAATAAGCAAGATTCACTATTGAGATCATCTATGTTAAGACAAGATTCTTTCTTTATTTTTTTAATTTTTATTTATTTATTTATTTATTTATTTATTTATTTATTTATTTATTTTGGTTTGGTTTTTCGAGACAGGGTTTCTCTGTGTAGCCCTGGCTGTCTTGGAACTCACTCTGTAGACCAGGCTGGCCTCGAACTCAGAAATCTGCCTGCTTCTGCCTCCCAAGTGCTGGGATTAAAGGCGTGCGCCACCACCACCCAGCCGACAAGATTCTTTCTTAAATGAATGTTTTTAGTTTGGATTTCTTTGAAACAGTATCTCACTGTGTAGTCTTGGCTGACCTGGAACTCATGATGTGGCAGACCAAGTTGGCCTTAAACTCATAAGACTTTTCTGCCTCTGTCTCCTTACTGCTGGGAGGCACTTGGCAAATCTTGGCAAATAAGACTGTTAAAACAGCAGCAATCATACTTAAGACCTACCCTCATATAATCTTTAACTTCATTACTTTCTCAGTTGTGACCTTGTAACTTTCTGAAAATCTCACAATCAAGGCTGCAAACTTTGTTGATGGTTAAAACACATCTGAACTATGACCTAGTATGGCAAGGATCCCTCAGATACAAGACACGTGGATTCCTGCTTTTTTTTAGGTGTGTGTGTGTGAATGATCTGCATGTATGTGTACCTGTGCACCACATGTACACTGGTGTCTAAGAAGGCTAGAAAAGGGTGTCAGAGCTCCTGGAACTAGAGTGACAGTAGTGAGAGGGCATGTGGGTGTTTGAAACCAAACCCAAGTCCTCTAAAAAGAGCACCAAGTGATCATAATGGTTGGTTGAGTCTTTTCTGCAGCTCAGGTCTGTAGTTTTATCTCATCAGCCTCTACCCATATCTAGGGCAACTCAGGAACCAATCTAGGAGCTGATGAACTAAAAGAAACAAAGTTCCTTAGAAACTTTTTAAACAATGTATCTCTAGAAACTGTTGCCATTGATAAATCACTTAAAGCTGGGCATGGTGGGATGCGAGATTTCAATCCCAGCACTCAGGAGGTAGGGACTGAAAAGTTACGTGTTGTAATACCCAGACTGCACGACTACACGAGACTATTTCAAACAAAAACCGTTTTCAATGAACTCACTAACTTGACTCTGAACTGGTATCTTGAAACTCTCTTTTCTGGGGGAGGAGGTTAAGGTGTTTCTAGTGCCCTAAATCGGCCTTGAACTTACTCTGCACCTAAAGATGACCTTAAACTCCTGATCCTTTGGCTTCCACATCTGAGTGCTAAGATTATAGGCATGCAATGTCACACTTGTTTTTGTCATGTTGGGGATGAAATACATTACTTTCATGAGAGGCAAGCATTCTTCTACCAGCTTTCCTACTGTTCCTCCTCCCAGACTACCCAAGCCTATTAGAACTCAGATGAGCCATTACAAGCCCTGGATACTGAATGCGGGACTGCAAGAGTTGTCATTAGCCCTGCTGCATTTTGGTCTTGCTTTGGTCTGATCTCTTCTTGCTGTTTTCCTGTTCCCCACTTCTGGAATGTGAATGCTTTCTCCACACTGTTGTTTAATGGAAAAACATAACTTGTTGTTCATTTTACAGGAGCATCTAGAAGACTACCCCAAGTCTCAGGTCTTTGAACAGTGTTAGAACTGTGAAGCCAAGCAAAAGGGTGCATATCTGTAATCTCGGCAAAGGGATGCAGAGGCAGGAGGACCAGACATTCAAGTCCATTCTCAGCTACACAGGGAGCTCTAGGCTCTCCTGAGGCTGTGTCTCCCAAGTGTTGGGATTAAAGGTGGGTACCATCACACCATGCTGTGTTAATTTTTATTGTTAACTTGATTAGATGAAGAAATGCCTGGGACATTTTTAAAGTATTTTGGGTGTGTCTCTGCCTTGTGTTTTCAGAGGTGATTAACATCCTGAATGTAGTTGGCACCATCTCATGGGCTTGGATACCAGAGTGAATAAAAAGAGGAAAATGAGACAGTAGCTGAGTCCCAACTTTTCTCTCTCTCCCTCCTGATCTGCCCAAATCATGAACAACTGTATTAGGCTCTGGCTACCATAGCTTCCTTGGCCAACACAGAAGACTGTACTGGCTTGAGTAATAAGCCAGCTGTCTCTCATCAAGTTGCTTCATCCCAGCAACAAGAAAAGTAACCACAGGCAGGCAGTGGTGGCGCAGGACTTTAATCCCAGCACTAGGGGGACAGAGGCAGGCAGATCTCTGAGTTGGAGGCCAGTATGGTCTACAGAAGGAGTTCTAGGAAAGACAGCGAGATGAACACAGAGAAACTGTCTTGAACTCTTTCCCCTCCCCAGTGTAATAACTAGCCCCTTCCCATGCTTCCCCCCCCCCCATTTTAGTTTGAAACAGGACTTTGTTAAATTACTCAGGTTGGCTTCAAACTTGCTATATAGCTTAGGTACATTTGCTGAATTTGCAATCTTCCTGCCTCATGCTGCTGAGTAGCTGAGATTACATCCATGTGCCACCATCCTGTTTGAGATCCTGTTGTAGCGTTCAAGTGGCTGTGTGTGTGTGTGATGTGAGGGTGCACCTGTTGTGGTAAGACATTTATGTACTACAGGGATTGAATTTAGGTTGCCAAGATTGTGTGGCAAGTATCTTTAAGCCACTGAACTATCTCACCACCACCAATAGTTTTCATAAGAAAGTAAAAAAGATGGCCATGTACACTGACAAATGTCTTTAATCCCAGCACTTGGGAGGAAGAGGTAGAGGCAGGCAGATCTCTGAGCTCAAGGCCAGCCTGGTCTACAAAGTGAGTTCCAGGACAGCCAGGGCTACATAGAGGAAACTGTATGTAAAACCTAAGATTTATTTAGTGTTTTTTGGTTTTTTGAGACAGGATCTCACTATACGGCCTTGCTGGCCCAGAGCTGGACATGTATATCAGGTTAATTTTAAACTCAGAGCCATGCCCCTGCCTCTGCTTCCAGAGTGGTGGGATTAGAGGTATGCACTGCCAGGCCATCCCTATTTAGTGTTTTTGAGACATGGCTTAGAACTCAAGTGTGTAGTTGAGTGGATTCCAAGGTGTGAGATTACAAACTACAAACATAATTTAAAAATAACGAGTGAAGTGTTTCAAGATTTTAGTGGTGGAAAATCTTCATGAGGTGCCACCAAATAAAGAAAGCAGGTAAGAGACGTGTCACCAATGAGAGGATTGTATGTTTTTCAGATGTAGAGGAAGAGGACACCTTTCTTGCACTACTGAGTTCTAGGAGACATTAAAACCTTGTCCGTATAATCACTGATTCCAATTAAATTATGGCTTGTCTCGACTAGCAGGATGTTAAAAGGCGATGAAGTGTATGTGTGTGTGTGTGTTTGCCCAGGTGTGTTGTTTTGACAGGGTTTTGTTAGTAGCTCAGATTGGCCTTGAATCCACTAAGTAGCCCACAGAGGCCGAATTCATGGCGATCCTCCTGGCTTTGGCCGCCCAAGTGCTGGGATTACAGGCCTGCCACGACGCCTGGCTTCACGAGGGTTTTTTGTTTGTTTGTTTTGTGTTTTTTTAAGAAAAAAATGAGGATGAGGGCCGGCTCATCCTCCCACAGTAAGTCACACGCAGCAGTGGACGACGTGCTGCGGACATCCACGTCACCCTTCCTTCCTTACCCCTGTGGAGTGCTGCGAGAGACTCGGGCGGCCAGGCCCCTTGCCTTCACCTGCACCCCAAAACCGGTCGGTCGGGCTGCGCCCCGCCCCGCCCCGCGGCGCCTCCCTAGCGGGCTGCGCAGGAGGGCGTGTGCCCGGGGTCGGGTTCTGTCCCTGGGTCTGACCCTGGTGCGGCCCCACGGAATCCGCGGCGGCCTGCGCTTTGCCTCCCCCGGGTCCCGGGCCCAGGCGCCCCGCACGTCAGCCCGCACGTCAGCCCCGCGGACGCCGCCTCCGGAGCAGCAGGCCCGCAGCCCCCGCGCTGCTTGCGGGAGGGGCGCGGCCTGGTCACGTGACGCTCGCAGCAGCCCGGCCCCGGTCACATGGGCCGCGGCCACTGCGTCAGTCCCAGTCCTGGCTGCGGGAGTCGAGTCGTCGTCGCCGCCGCCGCCGCCGCCGCCGCCCCCGCCCCCAGCGGACGGGGCGGGGATCTCGGTGCCAGGGCCCCGTCAGTCCGCCCCCGCCACCGCCTCAGTCACCCGTCCGGGGCTCGGCCGGGCCGTCATGGAGCGGGGCGGAACCCTGGCGTCCGCCGTGTGAGGTGCGCCGCCTCGGCTCCCCGTGGCCTCCGGATCCGCCGCTGCCCCTCGCCCTAGGCAGCCGGTCGCCGCCTCCTGGGCGGGCCCGAATGCGCGTCCGGTGAAGGTGCAGGCCGGGCGCCGCCGCCGCCGCCGCCGCCGCGGTCGGGAGATGGTTCGGGCCTAGCGGAGCGGGGACTGGAGGTGAGAAGCCGACTGACTGACTGACGTCTGACTGAGGCGCGGTCGCGCCGCGGGGATGGCGAGGCTCGGGCCGCTGACGCTGGCGGAGACCCGCGGGGCGGGGGCCCACTCAATAAGGCTTCGCCCTCCGTCTTCTTGTCCCATTTTTCTCTCCGAAATAAATTTCAAACAAGAAAGATAATTTTTTATTTTTAAAGGCGAACCCATCCCATCCGACATTCCGGATGCCCATCATCTGGCCGTTTCTTTTTTTTCCCAACCCTGTCGTCCCTTCCTCCATTACCCCCTTAGATTCAGTCGACGGATTTATCCTTTAAAAAATTTATCCTTCGTCCAACTCAAGTCATTTCTAGTTAAAGAGAAAACAGGCCCAGATTCTGGCTATCATTTCTCAACTAGTTCTCGCCTTCCTTCTCGCGATCCTGCGCACCTCCCCCCACCCCCACTCTCCCATCTCCCCTCCACCGAAAGAAAAAAAAGGAGGGGGTGGGGTGGGGAGAATTTCCGTCCTTGATGGTCGATGGGGTTTGAGTGAAAAAATAGGAATCTGGGTTGGAATACGAGAAACCCTCCTTCCCACTCGGAACCGGCCTGGTACCTGGCGATCGCAATGGCCGGGCTTAGGGTATTGATGTTTAGGCCTCCCCAGCTGCCTGTGCGCAGGGTTAATCTCGTAATTGACGTCAGTGCTTTGTTCCTTCCACTTTGCTGTTGCTTCCACTCTCTGAGAACGGATCATGGAGTATAGTAGTCCTGGGTGTTTGTGGGGTCTCCTTATTAGCCTTTTCGTTCACGGATGACAGCTTTACAGGGAGTCGAGAGTCCTGATCTGAAAATGGTTGTGAGTGAAGTTCGAACCAAGAATTCGATTCAGGGTTCTCCCGAGTTTCGTCAGTTGCCAGTCAGAATTCTGCTTTTTCTTCCCTGCTGAGGTTTTAAACTGAAGCTAGCCCCCTTTCCAGTGCCGGAATCTAAGCCCTAGGTGCCCGTGAATAGGCTGTTTGTGTGACATTTAAAATGTGTGCTTTTTGTGGGGCCGAGGGGGGGGGAGGTTCAAATTGTGAAAAGCTTAAAGCTTTGTTTTCATATTGATTCTCCGAAGCTTTATAAAATCTTTTGTTTGGACGGTCCTTTTAACTTACCAATATTGAAATGTTTGTGAGATCCTTCTTAATTCGAGATTTGATGAGAAGCTGATGTGGACCGAGAGGAAGCCTAGACTTGTCGTCTTTGGTCACATATGCATAAAGAAGTGTTGGCAAGTGGCCACTTGGTTTTTAACAAAGCTGGCTTCTTCAACTTCTTCAGGTTTATGTTCCTTATTATCACTACCTTTCTCAGCCCTCAGTCTCCAAACAAAAAGTCTCAAAAAGTTATTTTTTAAAAAGTTATTTTCAAAAAGTTGCCTTTCATGATGAACTTCCTGAAAACCTAGAAGCAGTCCTTTTTTTTTTCTTTTTTCTTTTTTAATTAATACCAGCAGTTATCATTCAGTTTGTGGCCATCTACAGGCTGATTTTTTTTGTTGGCTCTGTAGGAACAGTAGGCACATTTTAAGTAAAAATTTGCTTCAAGTGGAGACAAGGTAGGGTGTCTTGAGAATAGCCAAAAGCCAAATCTCTACTATTTGGTTGGGGTGGGCTTAGCTGTGTGTGATTCAGATTGATCTGAACAGTTTGGGGGTGTAAGGTGACTTATAGTGCTTGAAATTGTGTGATTAATTCCTATGAAGAGAATGTTTTTATTTTAGTTAATGTTCTGTGTTATAGTTTTACATTCGGATTCATGTAGTACTGTATCTCTTTTGGAACAATGAATCCACTTGCATGTTGTAATGTTCTTAAAGATCTATTGTAGTGTCTTCGGAACGAGTTTATTCTAACTCTTTATCCTCTCCAGTATTTATGTAGTTAGATTGAATTGGTAGTATTTTGAGGTTGAAATTGTTTATCCGATCTAAGATTTTACAGATAATCTAAAGTTACACGAACAAGTGATCATTATCTGAAAGGGGAAAAATGGGGATTAGGTTCAGAAAGTGTCATGGAAGATGAAGACTGCTTAAAAACTATGGATCTACTTTTTTCCGAGGTGGTAAGGTAGCAGTCATGGTTTTATGTGTACCTGAAAGGAACAAAGAAAACAGGTGTTTAACAGGTATTTCTTTTTGACTACTTATTGGCTTAGAATGGAGTTCAAAATGTATGGAAACCACCCCCCCTTTTTTTTTGTAGTAACTTTCATAACCAAAAAAAAGAAGAAGGTTTTTGTTTTCTTTGTTTTTGAGACAGGGTCTCATTTTGTATCCACAACTGGATAGGAATTTGCTGTAGACCAGGCTGGCCTTGAACTCATAGAGATCTACCTGCCTCTGCCTTGCCTTTTTTTTTTTTTTTTTTTTGTTTTGAGAAAGGGTTTCTCCGTGTAGCCCTGGCTGTCCTGGAACTCACTCTGTAGACCAGGCTAGCCTCGAACTCTCGAACTCAGAAATCCGCCTGCCTCTGCCTCCCAAGTGCTGAGATTGAAGGCGTGCGCCACCACTGCCCGGCTTTGCCTCTGCCTTTCAATTGCTGAGATTAAAGGTTTGTGCCACTATACCCAGCTTGTAATTTGGCCTCCTCAATACATTCTATATTCCACAAACATTCTAGATAAAAACTTTTGCTGCATGTTATAGATAAGGTTTTACAGCTTTCTATAACCCTTATATTTTTACTGTTTCCTTTTTTATTTCCTCTGATAAATTGAAACAATGAATTTATTTCTGGGAGAGTATTTGCTAGTCTGTTGCTGTGAATACATTGTAGCTAAAGGTTCAAATCTGAGTAGCTATACTTCTTGTTACTTTGTTACTCTATTAGCCATCTCTGTTCATTTGGAGTGACTCTGGTACATGGAATAGCAATGATAAATATTCATCTTATTAACTCTTGCCTTACCACCTGATCCACTTTGTCTTGATGTTTATTTCCAGTGGCAGTTTTTGTTTTGTTTGTTTTGTTTGATACAAGTCTTCTGAGTCACTTTAACTGGCCTCAAAGTTTCAGCTCTCTTCCTGTCTCAGCCTCTTTCTTGAGTTCTAGGATTGTAGACACATACCACCATGCCTGACCACACCTTGAAAATGTTAGTGATACTGACGCACAGAGAGAAAGGGAGCCAAATAAATTTAGTTCCAGTTACATTTAGGTTTATTTTAATGTTGGAATTAGCTTTTTACCTTTTTTTTTTTTTTTGATTTTTTTTTTGAGACAGGGTTTCTCTGTGCAGTCCTGGCTGTCCTGGAACTCACTCTGTAGACCAGGCTGGCCTGGAACTCAGAAATCCACCTGCCTCTGCCTCCCAAGTGCTGGGATTAAAGGCGTGCGCCACCACTGCCCGGCTTAATCTTATTTTTAAATTTAGAAGTTTTTTTTTTTTTTTTTTTTGAGACAGGGTCTCATATAGCCCAGGCTATCCTCAAACTGGATGTATAGCTGGTGCTGGCCTTGAGTTTCTCTCTCTCTCCTCTCCCTCTCTCTTTCTCTTTCTCTCTTGCTCACTCTCCATTTCTTTTTGCTTTTGTTCTTTGTCCCCCCCCCCCCCAGTACCCAGTAGCACAAAAATATATTTAGCAAAAGTTTCATATGAAAATGTCCATGACCCAGTTAGACAGGCCCTTTGGGGAATCTCTTGGGACCCTTTTGGACTTCTCTGTGAAAAGCCATTGTTTAGACTCTTTCCAAGGCATCTGCCATGATGCTGGTGGTGTCTCCTTGTATGACCACCATTCTGATGGTATCCTGGTGTCTACTAGTTGTTATCTCCGCACACTCAATCACAAGATTCCTAGAAGGGCCTGATAGTACTTCTTGTACATGTCTGCCAGCATTAACTTCAATGGTGAGTTCTTGTTCTTCAGTTTGGGAGGGTGGCTCTTGTTTATGGTAATTCATGGTCTAGCAAGATGTGGAAGGACCGACTGGCCTGACCTTGAATTTCCCATCCTCTTGTATCTACCTCTTAAATGCTGGGATTACTGTGAACCTCCATGGTTTAAGATTTATGGAATTTTTTTTCTTTTTACATTTTTTAAAAATTTGTTTTATCTAGACAAGGCCTCACTATATATCTCTGGCTGTCCTGGAACTCATGGAGATCTGCCTACCTCTCCAGTGCTGGGAATATGAAGATATTTGTTACCAAGCCAGGCTTTTGAAATTCCACAGCCTGGGTTGTCTTGAATGTATCCCTTTGGTTTTATACAGTACGTTTTTCTGGTCTCTGTATTTCCTATATATTGTAATTATATGAATAAGCTAGATTTAGCTCATATTAGAAGTTTTTTTTTCTTGGTGGCTTTTTGAGACAGGGTCTCAAGTATAACCTAGGCTGACTTGAACTCACTTTGCAGCTGATGATGACTTTGAACTCTAATCTTCCTACCTGTGTCTCCATGTGCTGGAAATGACAGGTGTCTACCACTGATTTCACTTTTGATGGGCAAAAGAGGTAGTGTGCACTACTTCTCTCCTGAACCTTTAACCCAGTTTCTCACTCATCTACCAGTTGATTACCAAGTCCTGTAACCCTGTGTGCCCAAACTCTGGTCACTGCTTAGTCCCTTACTTCTTACCATACTTGATATTATCTTATTTCCTCTGTACTGTTGTTTCCTTCCTTAACTTCTGAAACTGCTGTTGTTCCTTAGCAGTTGCTCTCCTTTAAAAAAAAAAAAAATTACTCCTACTCCTTTGCAGACTCTTCATTCTCTAATTAACCCTTTGATTTTGGTAAGTCTGGAATTTTTTTAGATAGCTTTATTTATTTATTTATTTATTAAATATATATGAATACACTGTCACTGTCTTCAGACACACCAGAAGAGGACATTGGATCTCATTACAGATGGTTGTGAGCCACCATGTGGTTGCTGGGGATTGAACTCAGGACCTCTGGAAGAACAGTTGGTGCTCTTAACCGCTGAACCATCTCTCCAGCCCTGTAATTTTTTTTTTTTAAATTTATTTTAACATTGATTTTCTGCCTCCATGTATGTCTGTGTGAGGGTGTCAGATCCCCTGGAACTGGAATTAAAGACAGTTTTGAACTGCCATATGAGCACTGGGATTTGAACATGGGTCTTTTGGAAGAACAGCCAGTGGCCAGTCCTTTCTCCAGCTCTGGTATAATCTTGGACTTCTCCATTTATTCTTCTGAGTTGATCACTTTTGTTTGTTTGTTTGTTTGTTTGTTTGTTTTAGTTGTTGCTAGCTTTCCATTGCTGTGACAAAATGTCTTGAGTTAAACAACTTAAAAAAGAAAATGTTTTGGGGCATGTTGGTAATATCTTTAATCCTAGCATTTCTGGAGGCAGTGACAAATGGATCTCTGTGAGTTTGAGGCCTGCCTGGTCTAAATGAGTGTTCCAGGCCAGCCAAGGCTACATGGTGAGACTTTGTCTCAGAAAAAGAAAAAAGAAAAAAGAAGGAAAGGAAGGTTTGTTTTGGTTCAGAGTTCTAGAAGTTTCAGTGCTTATTTTTTTGACTGTTACATTTGGGACTGTGGTGAGGAAATATATCATAGTAGCTGGTCAGAGTGTCAGAAACCAATCCACCTTATGGCAGCCATGAGGAAGAGATAGGAAGGGAAAGAAATGAAAGGAAGGAGGAGGAAGGGAAGGGAGGGAGGCCCACAAAGATTTCCCTAATGACCCAGTTTGATTTCACTAGGCCCTGCCTGCTAAAGCCTCTACCATCCCCAGTGATACAGACTGGGGATTAGACTTTTAGTCACCAGAGAGCCTTTGGGGAGTGCCTAACCATATCATCTTATCAAGAACTCAAGAATGGTTTCATCCAAGGGGTTTAAAATGTGTTCGGGAGTAGTTCTTTTTCTTTTCTTTTTTTTTTTTGTTTTTTGTTTTTTGTTTTTTGTTTTTGTTTTTCGAGACAGGGTTTCTCCGTGTAGTTCTGGCTGTCCTGGAACTCACTGTGTAGACCAGGCTGGCCTCGAACTCAGAAATCCGCCTGCCTCTGCCTCCCAAGTGCTGGGATTAAAGGCGTGCGCCACCACCACCCGGCGAGTAGTTCTTTTTCATTTGAGATGTATTCCGTTTTCTGTTGCTGCAACCTGAATTTATCAACTGAATTCAAAATGTTAGATTTCCTGTTATAGTGAGAATAGGCTAACTCTCAGTCCCAAATCCATTTTCACATTGTCTACTTTAGTGATCTGTCTTGTATTAACATACAGCTACATCACATGAAAGAAATGGAGTAAAAGGCATTCACTCTATTATACCATTTATTTCTTGTCTGTCTAACACACATATACAATACTACTTTTTCCCATATGGAATAAATTTTTAATATATTCTGACTACATGCATCAGCAAACAATTTCATTCTTTTCTAGGCTGTTACCCAAATTTAACTTAACAAACACATTTAAAGGTTACTGTCCTCTTAGATACTGATGTTAATATCCTCTTAAAAGTTTATTTATGCCAGGCAGTGGTGGCACATGCCTTTAATCCCAACACTTGGGAGGCAGAGGCAGGCGGATTTCTGAGTTTGAGGCCAGCCTGGTCTACAGAGTGAGTTCCAGGACAGCCAAGGCTTTACAGAGAAACTGTCTCAAAAAACCAAAATAAATAAATAAATAAATAAATAAATAAAATAAAATAAAATAAAATAAAAAAAGAGCCTTGAACTCAGACTTACAAGTCTGAAAACTGTGAGCTAAAATGATAACTGTAATTATTTCTGATATAGCTGATAAGCAGTAGTGGGGGGAAAACTTGTTTTGTTGGGTTGGGTTTGGTTTTACAGTATTGAACTCAGGATTTATATATGGTAGGTAGGTCCTCTTCCCCTGAGCTACCCCTACATTTCTGAAATAAACTCTTTCAGGAAAGGGATTAGGTATTATTCTCACACTGGTATATATACACTGATCTTGATGTTACTGGATACATGGTAAGAAAGCCACCTGATATAAACAGCAAGTTTTTTGACTTTCTTGCAAATACAGTGACTTCTTTGGTTAGTCAAGAAAGAGTTTCTGTTCTGTCAACTAAAAGATTTTCTTTGCTTTTTCGTTTGCTTTTGTTTTGTTTTGTCTTACATTAAAATTAACACTGAAAAGATATTTGGAAAGGTTAGGTGAGTACAGTTCTATCTGATTTTAGTAGTTAGCTGAAAAGGGTCAGCAAACTATGGCCAGTAGACCCAATGTAACCTACTGTCTGTTTTTGTGCAGCCTATGAGGTAATAGTAGCTTTTATATTTTTATTTTGTTTTGTGTTTTTAAATAGTAGCAAAGAGTCAAAAAGAATGTTATTTGGGAAGAGAATATTATAGTGAGCTCAAATTTCAGTGTCCATAAATAAGATTGTATTGGAACCCAGTCAGCCCATTTGTTTATGTATTGTCTGTGGCTGAGTTTTGCTGTTCTGAGGACAGAGTTGAGTAACTGACTATGGACTGCCAAACCTAATGTACTATCTGGCCTTAAAAAAGTTTGGTGATTCTTGCTTTAGCAGATCAAATAGATTATAATGGACATATGGAAATGGCTCTAAGTTACAAGGTCCCTAGTTTACTGTAGTGGCTGTTGGTGGTTTTGTTTATAGGATATATATGCACACACATATACACATATACTATTTGCACACATAATATGCATCATGTAATATTGTAGATATCTTACATAATATGTAATATTGAATATAATATTTAAATTGAATAGTATATATAAAATTTATAACCATGTAGCATAATAGGCATTACTATACCATATACCATATAAAACAGGTAGGGGCTGAGCATTGTCTTAGCTATATGCTGAATTCTTAGGGTAAGGGCATGGTACAGATGTCTGCTTTTAGTACAGCTCTGTGAATTGGGTGCAATCCAGAAAGACTGAGGTTGCTATAAGGCTAGAAGTGGTCAGATCATTATGTGCATATAACTATTTCATCTCTTTATACCTTCACCTCCAAATTCTTCTCTTTTCTTTGCTCTGGGGAATGCCACTGCTGTCATTTTTTCCTATAAATTGTCTCTCTTCTGTCTTACTTCTCATGTCTGATTGTAATCCAAGATTCTACTTCCTCTACTTCCTTAACACACTTGAATTCAACCCCTTTTCATTTAAATTAAGTTTTCATTTCTTAACATTTCTTTCTGTTTTTAAAAGTTTATTTTTGCCTAGCAGTAGTGGCACATGCCTTTAATCTCAGTACTTGGGAGGAGAAGCAGGAAGATCAGTGAGTTGATACACAGAGTGAGTTCCAGGGCAGACAGGGATACACAGAGAAACCCTGTCTTGAAAAACAAAAGTTAATTTTTATATGTATTTATTAGCATGTTATCTAAGACTTTAAGACTTTATAGTCTCATACTCCCTCAGGGCTTCTTCTTTTTTTTTTTTTTTGCCATGTTTAGATTTAGTTATTTATTGTGTTTGTGATGTCTTAGTGCATTAAACTAATGATTTTGTAGTGGCTTCTGGGAAGGGTTTGGATAAAATTGGATTATGACATGGAATGTGTTACTTATTGCAGGTAGAACAAGTTCGAAGGAACCCTAGTATAGCAGTTCGTGACATGTTTTTGATGTATGTGGTTATTGGTCATTTTTGTAGTTAATAAACTTTGAAACAATTTGTTACCACAGAGTGTTAACAAACTTTAGCAGTATACTAGAAACAGTCTGGCTCTTACTCATAAGTGAAAAAGTGGAACTCCCCGAGTCACAGGTGAAGCCTATTTATAAATTAGTGTTTAAGAACTGCCAGCTATCCTGGCATGGTGGTACAAGCCTAAAATCGAAGAGGATGAAGTCAAGAGATTAGCAGTTCAAGGCCAACTTGAGCTGTGTGAAACTGTCTCAAAAAACAAACTAACTAAAACAGACTAAGAATTACTGCCAAAGCTGGATTGGAAGGTAAAAGCCTAGGATTCTGGTACAATGGGAGGCTAGAGCAGGATGATGGTGAACTTGAGGTCAGCCTAGACTAGCAAGGCTGTCCCAACACCATAATAAGAAACCTTAGAAGCTGATACAGTACCATCAGATTAGATTTCCATGAACTAGCATATAAAGGCTTACAGTTATTATTTCAGTTGAGACAGGGTTTCTCTGTGTAACAGCCCAGGCTGTCCTGGAACTCACACTGTAGACTAGGCTGACCTTGAACTCAAAGAGATCCACCTGCCTCTGCCTCCTAAGTGCTAGAGTTATGTACCACCATGCCTGCCTGCCTAAGGCTTATAGTTACTAAACCTGTTTAATGTAACATTTATGCATGTTAAATATTAGTATTATTGAAATCAAGTTAAAAATTATGGAACCCAGAGCTGGGAATATAGCTCAGTGATAAATTACCTTCCATATCATATATCATATATGTGTGTGTGTTATATATAAATATTAAAAAAAATATATTTACTGAGTTTGAGGCCAGCCTGGTCTACAGAGTGAGTCCAAGGACAGCCAGGACTACACAGAGAAACCCTGTCTCGAAAAACAAAACAAAACAAAACAAAAATATATATATATATATATGTATGTGTATATATTATATTTAAATATAATATATATTGTATATAACATTTAAAAAATATAAAATCAATCCTAAATCTACATATTTTTATACTTAAATGTTGGTCTAGTTTTTGCAAAACTCATTTGTTACATGCTTATCTTAAACTTGGGCTTGAGGTTTAGTTATATAAGCTATAATGATGAATTTATGGCTATTTGAATATGTATACTATCTTTAATCACTGAAGTCAGCACTTAGACTCTGGGATAGTATCCTTCGCTGTAAGGTTTGAGAGACAAGCCGGGCGGTGGTGGTGCACGCCTTTAGTCCCAGCACTTGGGGAGGCAGAGGCAGGCGGGTTTCTGAGTTCGAGGCCAGCCTGGTCTACAGAGTGAGTTCCAGGACAGCCAGGGCTACACAGAGAAACCCTGTCTCGAAAAACCAAAAACAAAAAAAACAAACAAAAAAAAAAGATTTGAGAGACAAACTTACTGGTCAGTTCAAGTCCTGAATGTTCTCATCTCTGCTCCTCAGACCTATTTTCTAACTACACTTGGTCCACATCCATTCCCTGGGTATGCCTTTCCTCCCTGTTCTTCATATCTGTTGCACAGGTTCTTTGCCCACAACTCATAATGCCTTCTTTTTTCCTCCTGCCTTTAATCAGGCTAGCTGTAACCAAAGATGCTAGCTAGCTTTCATCTCAAAGATGAAAAGAGCTTTTATTTCTTAAAGTTTTAGTCTAGTATAGTATATGGTCTAGTATATGCACTAAGTAGTCATTGAATTAAGTACAGGATGAGCACTGCTTATATTTCTAGGCTGGGGATGTAGCTTAGGTGGTGGAGTGCTTGGTGCTCACCCAGCAGCATGTAAACTAGGGTTGGTGATTGTGTCTGTAATCCCAGTTCTTCCACAGTTTTGAAGTGAAGGCAGGAGGATTAGAAATTCAAGGTTGTCTTAAACAATAAATCTAGTTTAAAGCTAGCTTGGATTATATGAGACCCTATCTCAAACAGTCCACATTTATCTGCCTATGTATGTGTGTATGCATCTATATATATGTGTTTCCTTTTTTTTTTTCTTGTTTTGAGACAGGGTCTCTCTCCATAGCCCTGGCTGTCCTGGAACTCATTTTATAGGCCAGGTAGGGATAAAGACATTCACTACCAGGGCCCAGCAAGCATAGGGCATTAAGGAAAAGTAAAAACTGATTATTTGTGTTCTTTTTTATTTTTTCCTCTAAACATAAACTCTGCCAACTTTGAACTTTTTTGTTGATTGTCCTGCCTTGCTTCTTGAGTGCTGGGATTACTCGTGTGTGACGTTACACCTGACAGTGCATGTAATTTTATTGTGTACAGATGTTGGTTTTCTATTAGGTATAAACTTTCAGAACAGTTGCCTTAAAAACAAAATTTTCTAATTGTTATTGTCAGTGCTTTTATTGAATAATAATGATTTTAGGAAAAGCCTTACCTTTCACTTTTCTCAGATGTCATGGTAGAGAAGAAGAGTGACATGGTGTTCTGAAACCAGCTTTAGTGAGTACTCCTGACATTGTCTTTTTGAGACAGTAATCCTTCAGTTGTGACTTTTTTTTTAAATTTTTTTTAAAGATTTATTTATTTTTTATACATATGAGTACACTGTGGCAGTCTTCAGACATATCATTAGAAGACATTGCATTCTATTATAGATGGTTGTGAGCCACCATGTGGTTGCTGGGAATTGAACTCAGGACCTCTGGAAGATTAGTCAGTGCTCTTAACCACTGAGCCATCTCTCCAGCCCCAGTTGTGACTTTTATAAAAATCACAATTTGTTTTGAGCTTCTGTATGCTAGTCACTTAGTTAAGCATTGGAGGAAAGAAGGTAGACATTGAAACGACAGCCATGTTAGTTGTTCTCCGGAGCCTGTGATACGGGAATGGGTTCCTACTAAGGAGATGGAGTAATAGCAAATATAGTAACTCTACTGGAGGGAAGTACTAAGTGTCAAAGAGATACAAAGAAATGCTTTGGGAATTAAGTGATGTTAGTGACACAGAAGTCTTCGAAGGTTTGTAGAAGCAGTGGGTATGTGGTCTTTGTGGTGAATGTATTGGAAACTGGGAGGGTGAAGGATGTTCATCTCAGTAAAGAGAACAGTCTGAGTACAGACATGGATCTGAATGTGTGTAGGTTATTTTCAGACTCACACATTTTACTTTTGTTTTTATTTTTATTTTTATTTATTTATCTATTTGGTTTTTCGAGACAGGGTTTCTCTGTGTAGTCCTTGCTGTCCTGGAACTCACTCTGTAGACCAGGCTGGCCTCTAACTCAGAAATCCACCTGCCTCTGCCTCCCAAGTGCTGAGATTAAAGATATGTACCACCATAAAGAAGAAAAGTATATTTAAATGCTGATGGATAGGATTAAAAGGGTTCAACAGAGAGTAAGAAGGTGAAGTTGTTTCATAGATGGTAGGAACTATTGAAGATCCAGAAGATAGCAAGTTGTGGGAGATGGTTTTTGATAGGAAGAACTATTTTATTTTATTTTGGTAACCAGGAGGAAAGAAGAGAATAAGCTCAGATGATGACACTTTGAGAACTGATAGGAGATAAGGTATTGTTTCAAATTTTGTTGTTTTTTAAAGGCAGGGTTTCTCCATGTAGCCCTAACTGTCATGGACCTGGCTCTGTAGACCAGGCTAACATTGAACTTAGAGATCCACCTGCCTTTCCCTCCTGAGTGCTGAGATTAAAGGTGTGCACCACGACACCTGACCCCTGTCTTTTATTTTTAATATTCTGTTTCTTGTTCTTTGTCTCATAAGAGAACGTCATTTGTGGAATAAGTTAGGATTAGGGAAAATCATAGGACTCAATCGGATATTTTTTGAAATAGGAAAGAGAAAGACTATGCAACTTTGAGGAAGCCTTGAGAGTGATTTATGAGACAGGATAATAGAAAGTTGAAGTGACAGACATTTGGTTAAGAGCTGTGTGTGGTGGTATAAATCTATTTTCCCAGCAGTTGAGAAGTGGAAGCAAGAGGGTCAGGCGTTCATGGTCACCCTGAGTTCTGGAGCCATTTTGAGAACGGCCTGGGCTACATGATACCCCGACTTAAAAAAAGGAAAAGAAAAAGAAAGTTAGTTTTGATTAAAAAAATAGAAATGGCATGCTATAACTCAGTGGGAAAGTTTCCCAGGACTGGAAAAGGAGGAGGACAGGCAGATTTCTGTAGCTCTCTGTTCAGTGAGACATCCTGGCTCAAAAAAATAATGTAAAACGCAATTGAGAAAGTCACCCAGAATTGACCTCTGACCTCCATAGGCACACAAGCACATATCCACAAAATACAACACGCACAACTGCAAAATGCTATAGAATCATTATCTTTATTTGAATAATTTTTACTGTATTTTACATCTGAAGGTGAGAGACTAGTGGTAAGCTCAGTAGTGGATTTTTTCTTTTTTCTTTTCTTTTTCTTTTCTTTTCTTTTCTTTTTTTTTTTTTTTTGCTTAGCATTACTGAAGCACTAGGGTAATTCTCCAGCACTGAGAAGACAAAAGAAACTAAAAACTGTACAACTTCTCAGCACTGGCTCTTGAACAAGAGCCCTTCTGTATAAAATACTGTCTTGGGACCTAATGTTTTGTTAGTTTGGCTTTGATCTCCAGGTGTGCGCTCTTTGTTTCCTTACCTGGTAGGAAGTGATCTCTTCACAAGTTCTCATGGGTAGAGAAATCCTGCAAATGAGGCCAAGAGGGGTTTTGGGTCCATGAGGCTTTGTGCTTTAGCATAGTACATTGTGGTAAAGTTAAAGTCAAGTAGCAGTTGTTTGAAAATAATTGAAATATCAGCTCAAGTCTCATTTTGACATTTGGAATTTAAACCATCAATAATCTGATAGTTGAATGACCCTTTTTTTAAGTAGGATAATTGTTATAAGATAGTAATGGGGGTGAAGACATAACAGATTCTGATCTTCACTTGAAAGGGCTATGTTAAAGCAATACTTTACTATTAGACACAAAGTCTCTCTCTATACGTAGCTGTCCTGAAACTATGTTTGCCATGCCAGCTGAACTCACAGACATCCACCTGCCTCTGCTTTCTAAGTACTGAGGCTTGCACTGACATGCCTGGCCCAACATTATTTTAAACTATTTAAAAATTTTAACTTAAAATTTATAAAAAGCTATAAAATTAATATCATTATAAAAATAGATTATTTCTGATTAGTTGGGAGTGCAAAGTTAGATTTTTATTTTTACCATATGCTTCTTGGATTCTTCTCAATTAAAAAAGCTTATTTTGGTGGTTAGAATGATAGCTCAGTGATTAAGAACACTGTCTGCTCTTTCAGAGGACTCAAGTTCAGTTCCCAGCCCCCACATGGCAACTTCACACCAGTCTATAATTTAGTTCCAGGGGTCAAATGCCCTCATCTGCTTCATAGGATCCTACTTAGATGTGGGCACTTAAGCTTACACACCCACACACAGAAACACATAAAAAAAAAAAAGAAATAATTTATTCTTTGGTAATTTCATACATACACACTATGTGATTCTATACATAATGTATTTACCCCTGTTGGATTAATTATGGGAAAACACACATAATATAAAATTTTACTATTTTAGTCACTTTATGTATAGAACTCATGGTATATTCACAGTATTGTACAACCATCAGCACTGTCATTTTCTAGAGTTTTTCATCATCCCAGGCAGACATTCTGGCTCACTATAAAATGGTGTTTTCCCAGTGTCCTTACCTCTAGCCTTCTGGTTTTTATGAATTTGTCCATTCTGGGTATCCTGTTAATTGGAATTATATGACATATGTCTGTTAGAGTCTGCCTTATTTCACATAGCCTAATGTTTTCAAGGATCATCTTTTTTGTAGCAAAGTTTCATTTATTTTGTGACTGAAGATATTCTATTCTATGTATATGTCACAGTTTGCTTATGTTGATGAACACTTGCCTTGCTTCCATCTTTTGATTATTGTGAATGTTGGTGTACAAGGATCTCAGTGTCTACTCTCCATTTCTTAGAGTGTATACCTAGAAGTAAAATTACTACACCATTTGGTAATTCTGTAAAAGTTTTTAAATTTTTAAAAAATAATGTTTTGTGTATATGAGTATTTTGCCCACATGTGTGTATATGTACCACAATATGTGCCTCATGTTCATGGAGGTCAGAAGAGGGACTGGATCCCCTGAACATGGAGTTCTAAATGGTTGTGGATCTCTTACGTGAGTTCTGGGAACTGAACCTGGAGCCTCTGCAAGATGGGCAAGTGCTCTTGACCACTGAGCTGTAGCTCTCTTGCCCTCATATTAAAGTTTTGTTTTCTTTGTTCTTGATTTTTAGGTTTTATTTGCTTTTATGTGTTGACCAGAATGTACGTCTGTGTATCATGTGTGTGCAGTACCTGCAGAGGCAAGAAAAGGACATTGGAGCCGGGCGGTGGTGGCGCACGCCTTTAATCCCAGCACTTGGGAGGCAGAGGCAGGCGGATTTCTGAGTTCGAGGCCAGCCTGGTCTACAGAGTGAGTTCCAGGACAGCCAGGGCTATACAGAGAACCCCTGTCCCGAAAAACAAAGAAAAAAAAAAAAAAAGAAAAGGACATTGGATTCCCTGGAACTGGAGTTACAGACATGTTAGATGCCATGTGGGTCCTCTGGAAGAGCAGCTAGTATTCTTAATGGCTGAGCCGTCTCTCCAGTCCGTGCGCTAAAGGTTTTGAGGGCTCACTAAACGTTTTTTCCATAGTGGCTGCTCCATTTGTGTGTTCTCACAGCAGTGCACAAGGAACACCAGTTCCTCTGTATCTCACCAGCACTGTGGTGCTTGAATGAGAATGGCCTCCAGAGGCTCACAGATTGAATCCGGTTGGTGGAACTGTTTGGGAAGAATCAGGATATATGGTTTTATTGGAAGAGGTTTCTCACTAGGGTGGTTTTTGAGGTTTCAAATGCCTAAGCATTTTCTAATTACCACTCTTTCTCCTAATTGCGGATATGGAGAAATATAAGCTTTTACCTACTGCCTCAGTCCCATGCCTACCTTTCTGCTGTCATGCTTCCTACCTGATGGAACCATGAACCCCAAATGAAACCCTTCTTTTATAAGTTGTCTTGGTCATGGTGTCTCTTCATAGCATTAGAAAAGTGACTAAGACACTTAACTGTTTTTTTTTTTATTTATTTATTTTATATATTTAGTTCTTTGCTTGCATGTATGCCTACATGCCAGAAGAGGGCATCAGATCACAGTATAGATGGTTGTGAGCCACTGTATGGTTGCTAGGAACTAAACTCAGGACCTCTGAGGGAACAGCCAGTGCTCTTAACCCCGAGTCATCTCTCCAGCCTCCTTTCTGCTTTTATTTTTTAAAAGATCCTGAGACGGATTGCATCATGCCCATTTTTTTTCTTAATTTTTTTGTTTTATTTTATGTGTATACATGCCCGTGTGTTTTGTTAAGTGTACTATGTACATGCAGTGCTCAAAGAGTGAGACTCTAACCTTTTCATATCATCCAAATTAACAAGATGTCCTGTGCTGGGCTGATAGGCTCCAGACAATTATGTGGTGGTGCCTTTGGGAAACCCCAGAGCACAGTGGTCAGGGTTCACATTGACCAGGTCCTACTGCATGCACCAAGCTGCAGAATGCGGAATCTGTGATTGAGGCTCAGTAAAACCAAGTTCAAGATCCCAGACCACCAGAAGATCCACATCTCAAAGTAGTAGGGCTTTACTAAGTTTAATGCAAATGAATTTGAAGACATGGTCACTGAGAAGTGGCTCATTCCTGATGCTTGTAGAGTCAGATATATCTACAATTGAGGTCCCTTGGACAAGAGGCAGCCCCAGTACTCCCTTCCATAGTGCTCTCCTGTACTCCACCAAATCATGTTCAGTAAGAAATCTCACATCGAATCTGAAAAAACTAAAAGGAAATAACTTGAACACAATTTGAAACACTTAGAATCAATCTCACTCTCTCTCTCTCTCTCTCTCTCTCTCTCTCTCTCTCCATGTATTATTGTTCAGAAATGTTTTGTCTGTGTGTATGTATGTACACTCTGTGCGTGTTTGGTATCTGATGAGACCAACAGAGGGTGTCACATTCCCTGAGCTGAAGTTAAGGACATTTGCAAAACACTGTGTGGATTCTGGGAACTGAACCTTGGACCTCTGTAAGAACACTGGTGCTCTTAACCAGAGCCTTTTCTTCAGTCCCAAGAATGTACTGGTTTTACTTATTGTAAATAAGTGAGACATGTTTTCTTGGTCTGATAGACTTCTGTTTTCCTTTTTTTCTCTCTCCCTCTCCTCCCACCTCTTTTTTGTTGTTTTGTTGGTTGGTTGTTTTTTGTTGTTGGTGGTGGGTTTTTTGTTTGTTTGTTTTTGTTTTTCGAAACAGGGTTTCTCTGTATAGCCCTGGCTGTCCTAGAACTCACTCTGTAGACCAGGCTGGCCTCGAACTCAGAAATCCGCCTGCCTCTGCCTCCCAAGTGCTGGGATTAAAGGCGTGTGCCACCACTGCCCGGCCAGACAAAAGTCTCTGCTGTTCATAAATAAATAAGCCATTCCTCTTGGTTTATTCTAGTGACAATATAGTATTATCATGATTGCAGAAATGACAATCCCAATTTTTTCCTTTTACTACAAATACATTTTCCTTTTTAATACAGTTTTAGTTTTACTTACTAACACATGCTAATTTTAGATTCTATCACTGAAAGCTTCGGTTTGCCATTGAGACATTAATTGAAATATTAATATATTTAGAGCAGAAATGTCGTTTTTTTAGGGAATCTAGAACAACAGCAAAGCTGAGGTCAAACTGCCATAAGGATGGACATCAAAGAAGCTGTGTTTGGGACAAAAAGAAATCAAGATAAGGTAGATGCAAAGTAGAGAAAAAAGCTGGACATAGGGGTTTGAGTAGTAGGTGGGAGTGGGTTATATGCCACCAAAGGTATGCCCAGTTCCTCTGTGGAGAGGAAATACTGACAAATGGTTTTAAGTAGGAAATCCTTTCCCTCTGAATGTACACGTTTTAGCTCACTTTCAGATAACAGAGTATTTGAAAAACTGTCATGTTTAGGGTAGAGGAGTTGAAGAATGCTTGCCTAAAATGGGCAAGGCTCTGGGTTCAATTCCTAGCACTGGAAGAAAAAAATGAGGTTGTTTTGATGGAGTAGTGGTTTCTCATATTGTAGCAGATGTTTTCTTTCTGAGTGACTGTCAAAGATGATAATGCATAGTGCCAGAACCCTGCTTCAGCACGAAAGAAGGCCTGGTAACTACCCAGAAGTGGACAGAAATTTTAATCTCCATTTGGAGTGTTAAATTGACAGTCAGTACAGAATGTTCAATTTTTATTTTTGTGATGTAAAAATTGTGCTTCTCTTCATAGCAACATGAACCGTGAAGACCGAAATGTGCTGCGCATGAAAGAAAGGGAAAGGCGGAATCAGGAAATTCAGCAGGGTGAAGACGCCTTCCCACCTAGTTCTCCTCTCTTTGCTGAGCCGTACAAAGTTGTAAGTTATCTTTCTTTGAATAGTTTTTCACCCTACTTACATGACATTTGTGCTTCTAGAATTTTAAAAAAAGATTTATTTGCATGCATGTGCCTTTTTGTGTGTGTGTATGTGCGCGTGCGTGTGTGCCTGTGTGTGTGTGTGTCTTCCAGGAGTACTCTCAGGTCTTCACAGAGGACAGAAGAAGATTTCAGGTGCCCTGAATCTGGAGTTACAACCATCCTATGTGGGTGCTGGGAATCAAATTCAGGTCTTCTGGAGAGCAATACATACTCTTAACCATTGGGCTATCTCTTTAGCCCAGTGCATGCCTTTAATTGAAGCATTCTGTGAGGTGGAGACAGCCTGGGTCTCTGAGGTCAAGGCAAGTCAGACTGCATAGAGCAACTCTGTCTCAAAAGAATTTTTTGGCCAGTAGTCTACGTTCTCTACTGTTTTTTAGGTATTCTATATTGTTTGGTAATAACATCAATCAAAAGATACTTTCACAGATGCTGTGTTTCTCCTTGTTTCTTTTTTTTTTTTCTTTTTGTTTTTTGTTTTTGTTTTTTGAGACAGGGTTTCTCTGTGTAGCCCTGGCTGTCCTGGAACTCACTCGGTAGACCAGGCTGGCCTCGAACTCAGAAATCCGTCTGCCTCTGCCTCCCAAGTGCTGGGATTAAAGGCGTGCGCCACCACTGCCCGGCTTCTCCTTGTTTCTTGCCTTTGCTTATTTAGTAGTTTTCATTGACTGTTGAGATGTTTTTTATCTATGTTCATCTGTGCTATCATAGATTAAATTCTCTGATATATCCTCTAATGTATTTAATCATTATCAGTTACATTGGAGTATGTTCTTGTAGGATTCAATAAATTGAAGGGGAGCTAAAGAGATGGCTCAGCAGTTAAGAACATTTCATTTGTTCATTTTGTGTGGGACCCAGTTAGGGAATCTGATGCACTCTTCTTCTGATCTCTGCAGATACCAGGCACACACGTGATGCACATGCATATATGTAGACAAAACACTCACACATAAAATGAATAAATAAATGAATTAGAAAAACAAAAAACAAAAAAACCAGGGTCTTTTTATACAGCCCTGGCTGTCCTGGAACTCACTATGTAGAATAAATCTTTTAAAAAATTAAGAAAAATAAGTTGGATCAATTGCTATTTTAATTTTAAAAAAAATTTGTTTGTTTTGTTTTTATTTTATGTGTATGAGTATTTCTACTCCCAGTATGTCTGTATACTACATGTGTGTATTGCTGGAAGAAGCCAGAACAGAGCATCACATCTGGGACTGGAGTTAGAGACAATTATTAGCTGCCAAGTGGGTGCTGGGATTTGAACTCTGGTCCTTTGGAAGAGCAGCTCTTAACCGCTTAGCGGTCTCTCTAGCCCAGCCCCGCCCCCCCCCCCTTTTTTTTTTTGGTTTTTTGAGACAGAGTTTCTCTGTGTAGCCCTGGCTGTCCTGGAACTCACTCTGTAGACCAGGCTGGCCTCGAACTCAGAAATCCGCCTGCCTCTGCCTCCCAAATGCTGGGATTAAAGGCATGCACAACCACTGCCTGGCCTCTCCAGCCCTTTTTTAAAAAAGTGTGTATCCCCAGCTGGCCTCAAACTCCAGATCCTCCTGCCTTTGCCTCCTTCAGCAAATCCTACTGGCCTGTACCACCAGTACCAGCTTGATTTCTTTCTTTCTTTCTTTCTTTCTTTCTTTCTTTCTTTCTTTCTTTCTTTCTTTCTTTCTTTTAGTTTTTCGAGACAGGGTTTCTCTATATAGCCCTGGCTGTCCTGGAACTCACTCTGTAGACCAGGCTGGCCTCGAACTCAGAAATCCATCTGCCTCTGCCACCCAAGTGCTGGGATTAAAGGCGTGTGCCACCAC
>NW_021604703.1:2982090-3001864 GCF_004785775.1 Grammomys surdaster | reverse complement strand
TCTTTAGACTTTCTTTTGTATTTTAGCATGGTTATTTTCACATACTTTTTTGTGGGCTTTTTTTTATTTCAGATACTTTTAATAAAATTTTTTCACTGTGAGAAATATATATGTGGGCTGAGAGTATATGTGGTAGAGTCAATGGTAGAGTGTTTAACCAGTGTGTAAGTTGTGTTCACTCAGCGTGTGAAAGGTTCTAGTTTTTTGTTGGTTGGTGTGTGTGTGTGTGTGTATTTGGTGATTTTTTTATAGATGTTAACTTTAATATAAACAGTGAAATTTATCTTTAAAAACACATCTTCTGTCTGAAGATTATCAAGTGAGTTTGGAAGAATATTTGGTTTCACATTATACTAATTTTATATTCTACTTTTTCCTTTCCTTTTTTTTTTTTTTTATTTGCTTGTAGACTAGCAAAGAAGATAAGTTATCAAGTCGGATTCAGAGTATGCTTGGAAACTACGATGAGATGAAGGATTACATCGGAGACAGATCTATACCAAAGCTTGTTGCAATCCCCAAGCCTGCAGTACCAACGACAACAGACGAGAAAGCAAACCCAAATTTTTTTGAACAGAGACATGGAGGATCTCATCAGAGTAGCAAATGGACTCCTGTAGGACCTGCCCCCAGCACCTCTCAGTCTCAGAAACGCTCCTCTGGCTTGCAGAGTGGACACAGTAGCCAGCGGAGCAGTGCAGGTGGGAGTGGTGCTAGTAGTAGTGGCCAGAGGCATGACCGTGACTCCTACAGCAGTAGCAGGAAAAAAGGCCAGCACGGGTCAGAGCACTCCAAATCTCGATCCTCAAGCCCTGGAAAACCCCAGGCTGTTTCTTCATTAAGTTCTAGTCATTCCAGGTCTCATGGGAATGATCACCATAGCAAGGAACATCAGCGCTCCAAATCACCTCGGGACCCTGATGCCAACTGGGATTCTCCTTCCCGAGTACCTTTTTCAAGTGGGCAACATTCAAGTCAGTCTTTCCCACCTTCTTTGATGTCAAAATCTAGTTCAATGTTACAGAAACCCACTGCCTATGTACGGCCCATGGATGGACAGGAGTCTGTGGAACCAAAGCTGTCCTCTGAGCACTACAGCGGCCAGTCTCATGGTAATAACATGACTGAGCTGAAGTCCAGTAGCAAAGCACATCTCACCAAGCTGAAAATACCTTCCCGACCTTTGGATGTAAGTCTCACACTTACAGTGTTTAGCAATGTATCTGAAAAAAGTAATTCATAGAGATTTCAGTGAGTTGTACCTGTCTTTTTACTTTAATAAGTAAGAAATATAAAAATTTTAAAAGCTTAAGAAGAAAAGGTTTAAAGAAGAACTTGGGAATTGACCCCCAAGTGGATCCATATTGCTGCGCACTTTCCTTCTTGCGTATTAGAGAAATGTCATTCATACTTTTTCAAGTATTAAAATGACAAGTCAAACTATAGACTAAAAGTAACATTTATCAATAGCTCACGCTTCCTCCTTTTGGTTTTATGGGATAGTATATATAGCTTGTTTCTTTTTACTTAAAAAGAAAATTACCTTTGTTATTATAGCATTGCAGATACATGCAGGTCATGGTTTATGGTGACAAATGTTGAAACTTTTGAATCTACAGAAATGATAATACTGTGTAGTTCCGATGCTGCTTTCCCTTGCTCACAGCTAAAAAGCTGAGACAGTCACTGTAACTATGTATAAAAGTTGACATTCAGAGTAACCAGAGAACTAAGTTGAAATTGTTCTTCTTTATTAGCATATATTAAACTGTCAGAATAACAGGTTTCAGTAAAACATTGTCAAATAGGCAAGATTTATTTTGTTATTTTATGTGTATGAATGTTTCTCCTGTGTGTATATCAATATACCTTTGTGTATCCTGGTGTCCATAGAGGACAGAAAAGGGCCTCAGATCCCTAGGACCTGGAGTTATGGATGTTGTGAACTGCCATGTGACTGCTTGGAATCAAACCTGGCTCATCTGAAAGAATAGGCAGTACTCTTAACCACTGAGACATTTCCCCAGCACTTCAAGGTTTATCTTTTAATGTAGTTTATACAATAAAAAAGTTGAAAGAAAAGACAAAAGGCATAGCTCAAAGTTTAGAATGGCAGAAGAAGGAATCACAGTTACAAAAAATGTTGATAACATTTAGGAATCTTGAGTCAGCAAGATAGCTCAATGGATCAAGTATAAACCTGACGATTTGTTCAGTACCTGGATCCCACAGTGGAAGCAAACAACCAACTCCTAAGAGTTGTTCTCTGAACCTCTGCTCCACATGGCCCACTCTTACATATACACATATACACCACACACAAGTACACTAATAGAATTAAATAAAAAAGAATCTTGGGGCCTGAAGAGATTGCTTACTGGTTAAGGGCACTTTCTACTCTTACAGAGGACTTGTATTGCTTCTCAGACACAGAGAGGTGATCCTTTGTTCTTTCTTCAAACATATCAATTTTGGGGCTAAATTTGAGTTTAGTTTTTTTCTTTTCTTTTTTTTTTTTTTTTTGTGTGCCTTAAAATTATCAGTCTACCTTCTACAGTTTATGAAATGCTAGGTAAAAATGTGTATTGTAGTCCACATTACTAATCTTCCAAAAGTTCATTTTACTAAGTTTGTGAGGAACTATGTCTCTGTGTCATACTATATTTTATATATGAATAACTTTAGACATTTTTAGGAAGTTTGATTACCTAAAAAAAAGTTACATTAAAAAAATTGTAAGAGTTGGAGAATGGTGGTGCACACCTTTAATCACAGCACTTGGGAGGCAGAGGGAGGCAGATTTCTGAGTTCAAGGCCAGCCTGGTCTACAGAGTGAGTTCCAGGACAGCCAGTGCTACACAGAGAAACCTTGTCTTGAAAAAAACAAAAAACCAAACAAACAAACAAAAAAGAGTTGGAGAGGTGGTTCAAGGGCCAAGAACAGTGGCTGTTCTTCTGGAGACTCTGAATTCAAATCTGAGCACCCATATGATGGCTCACAGGTGTCTCTAACTCTAGTTTCAGTTAGAGGGATCATAGTCCCTCTTCTGGCTTCCACAGGCACTAGGTAAATGTGTAGTGCATAGACCTACATACATGCAAAGTACTATACACATAAAATAAAAATCTAGGGCCTAGAAAGAGAGCTCAGTGGTTAGGAGCACTGGCTGCTCTTCTAGAGGAAGAGGCCCACCAACTGTTTAGAACTCCAATAGAAAATTTAGTGCCTCTGCAGGACTAGGCAAGCATATAGCATATATTTTTTTTTCAGCCAAAACTGTTACATATATAAAAATAATAAAAAGTTTTAAAAGTTTAATCTATCTCAAAAATTCTAGCTAGTGTTCTGACTTAAAATAATGAGATCATAATAATTCCTCAAATTTTATGTTGCTGGGTGGTGGTAGTGGTGCACGCCTTTAATCCTAGCACTTGGGAGGCAGAGGCAGGCGGATTTCTGAGTTCGAGGCCAGCCTGGTCTACAGAGTGAGTTCCAGGACAGCCAGGGCTACACAGAGAAACCCTGTCTCGAAAAAACAAAACAACAACCAAAAAATTATGTAATTTCTAATGTTTTTAATATGTTTAGTAAATACTAAAAATCTAACAACAAATTACTTCAAATCTAATGTCTGTTTTTTTTTTTTTTTTCTCTTAAGGCATCAGTTTCTGGTGATGTAAGCTGTGTGGATGAAATACTTAAAGTAAGTGTCTTTTTAATTATTTTGATAATGTTTAATAATGATAATAATTTAATTATGATGCCTATATTACCAACTGTTTCATATTCCTAATTCCTTTGTAACACAAATTGCTTATATGTGTCACTTGATTATGTCGTGTCCATCATAAATAAATGACTCTTCTAAGGTTCTAGTCACATGCTTTGTTGACTGTGTGTAAGTAAAATAAATCCTAATTTTACTCTTGAAAAGAGGAAGAAACAAATTACAACTACATTTCTTTAGACTTATCAGCTAGTAATTTAAAGGCCTTAAAAAAACCAACTCAATAGATACCTAGACATTGATGACAGTAGTTTGGTTTGTAATTCACCTGTGCATTCTGATCAGATGCTATAGTAAAGCTGTCCTCTTAAGTATTGATTTGGAGTTGTTATTAGACACAGTTTTGGTTATTTATGATAACCAAAAAAGTGCATTCTTCTGTGGGAAGAAGGAAAGAAAAGTTAGGGAGTGACAGTTACTGCTTTTTTGCTCCTAAGAGAAAAACATCAGTCACACATAACTTGTACTACTTTTTGGAAGCTACTGAATTATTGTCTGTACTTGGGTTATGGCATTTTCCTCTGAGACTGCCTGTCTTAGCCTGTTTCCTATGATCTGTTCTCACCATTGGATCTCCCACTCCTTTCTTTAGCTGCTGTAGTCTCCCTTTACCATCTTGCTGAGCCTGTTTTCCTCATGTCCTTCTCTTGTCCTCTGACTGGAGTATGATGCATATAAGAAGTCATGCTCTTTCTTTCTCTCTTGTCTCTGCTGTTTGAGAGTTTTACATTTTTCCTTTGGGAACTTTGTTCCTTCCTTGTCACTGTGCTTCGTTGTTTGGTTTCCTGTCTGCCTTTCCTACTTCCTTTGGTACGACTATGGCTTCTCTTCTCTTTCCTAACCCTTTCTCTTTCTTTTTACACTCTTCCTTCCCCCTTGTCTACCATCGTTAACTTTATCAGATGACTAGCTATTCAGTCCTCTCCTCCTTGATCTCCTATAGGCTTTGGTTTACGTCTCTTAGGAATTCCTTAGTCTGTTTGTCCATATTTATATGTCTTCTACATATTCTGTCTAACTGTTAAAGTAGGCTTAGACTTAAAATTTCTTTGAAAATATGTATTCTTTCCATTTCTTCCAACTTGAGCTTCAGTAGTTTAAAAAAATCCTCACTTGGGCCAGTAAGATGGCTCAGCAGGAAAAAGTGTTTTTCGAGCCAGCCTGATAATCTGAATTCAATCCTCCAAGGTCCACACTGGGAATATCGCACACTCTCCCTCCACATGGCACTCTGACATCAAACTTGTGCCGTAGCCAATGCCCACACACACTAGTTTTTTTGTTTTTGTTTTGTTTTGTAGTACTTAAAGACAAGGTTTCTGTATGTAGCCCTGGCTGTCCTTGAACTTGCAGTGTAGACCAGGCTGGTCTTGAACTCACAGAGACCTACCTGCCTCTGCCTCCTGCATGCTGAAATTAAAGGTGTGTGTCAGCACTGCCTAGCTCACAGAGTGGTAGTAGTAATAGTAGTAGTACTGATGAAACATCACAATAGTCTTGATTATTTTTGTTTCGACCTTTAAGATCTCCCAGCTGTCTTTTATATCGCCTCACGTCTTCTCTTAGTCCCTGGCCTTCGTAGCTTGACTCTTTTGCTAGAGGTAATCAGTGACTCATCTCTCTCGAGACTGAGATGGCTAAGACCATTATTCAGAGGAAGAATGTGATATCTCAGACATCCCATAGCTAGTCCTCAGCTCTCCTGCTGCTGACTGACCACTTTGCCAAACTAGTTTCCCTGAGCCGTACCTTTTCTTTTTTAAAAAATAGGCTTTCTTATAGTGTGTGTTAGCTTTGAATGAACTTCTGTCCTCTTGCCTCACCTTGCACTGGTAGTAGAGGCTTGTAATTCCACAGAAGATTTTATCATTTCCTTAAAGTAAAATTCCTTGAAACACTACTCTCCTTTCTCTGTATAATAGTACATACTTAGTTGTCTTCTATAGAATCCCAGGGAAATTTTACTTCTTCCTATGTCAGGCCACTATTTTCTCCTTTAGCTCCCCTTCTCCCCCCCAAACTTATTTATTTAATTGATGTCTTGTCTGCATATATGTTTGTGCACTGTGTGTGTTTATTGCCCAAATAAGTCAGAAGGACCTGTCAGATCCATTGCAGTTGGAGTTACAGACAGTTGTTAGTTGCTATATAAGTGCTGGGAATTGAACCTAGGTACTTTGGAAGAGCAGCCAGTGAGTGGTGCACTTAATCACTGAGCCATCTCTTCAGTCCCAAGCATTCACTTTTTTGTTTTTGTTTTGTTTTTCGAGACAGGATTTCTCTGTGTAGCTCTGGCTGTCCTGGATCTGTAGACCAGGCTGGCCTTGAACTCAGAAATCCACCTGCCTCTGCCTCCCACGTGCTGGGATTAAAGGCGTGTACCACCACTGCCCAGCTAAGCATTCACTTTTTTAAGACACACACACACACACACACACAGAGAGAGTCTTGTCCATAAGAAATGCTAATGTGTATGTGTTTTGTTACTATTCTTTTGTTTGGCTAGCTTTTAGGGTGGTGTGTGTGTGTGTGTGTGTGTGTGTGTGTAATTCTAAGGGAACATACATGTTTCTCTCTGAAGTTTTATCAGTATATAGAACTTTAGTACTGGGAAGACTTTCTTTGTCTCCTTGTTCTTACTAGATAGTTAGCCTACATTTTTTTATGTATAACCTTGATACGTGGCCTTGAGTGTTTTAGTGCCCAGCCAGCTTGATTGTTGAAACAGTTAACAGTTGCACATATTTTGGTATTTGGTTTGTGAAATGCCAGTACTAGAAGCCTGAGGTGCAGAAGTTTCCTTGTTGCTTTCATAGGTTTTTGTTTCCATTCAACTTGCAATCACACTGTTTCTAGGAACTCTATTGTGAATATAAGGAAGAAATCTGTTAAAAAGAATATATATTTATTGAAAAAAAATTCCCTTGTCAGTATTCACCTATTATGTGTCAAGTGTTACCAGTGTGGCAGTGATACTAGTTGTACTATTTAAGCTGACCTTCTAGAGCTGGGTATAGGAATTAATACAGGAATTTTAAGAGAATAGAGAGCAATTACATGCAAGTGGCTAGTGCTTTATTGTTGTTATTGGTTTTTGTTTTTCCACATTTTTTTATTAGTTCTTTGTATATTTTGTATAATGTATTTTGATCATGCTCATTTCCCAACTCCCCCCTCCCTACCCACTCAACTTTAGGTCTTTTTTCTTTTTCCCAGCAAGTCCAGTTTGTGCTGCTCATATATTCTTGGATATGTGGCTAACCACTGGAGCTTAGCTGACCTACCAAGGGACACGCCCTTAAAGAAAACTGACTCTCTATTCTAGCTCTCTTTTGTCAGTAGCCCCTCAGCTCAGGATGGGGCTTTGTGGCTACCTCCCTCTCTGCCCATGCAAGAGGCTGCTTATAAGAGCTTGTAGTAGACACTGTTTCTTCCCGATTCTGTCATTCTGTTGCCCAAAGGTAGCCATTGTTATGCATCCTTCCAGATGCTTGACTTTTCATATATAAATATTTACTAGGGTGTAGAGTGTGATTTGTGTTTGACACTAATATGCTGTGGATATCATTTCATATCATAGTTGAATTTCTCATTTTAATATCTGTCTGGTGTTCCATTTTTGTATGTCTGCTAATTTGTTTAATCAATACTGTATTGTTGGATATCAGAGTTTTTAACATTTTTTTTAATCTATGAGTCCTCGGAATCTTTTAATATATGTTTATATAACTGTGGTTATAGCCACAGTATAAATTTCTAGCTATCACAAGTCAACTTTAATTTACCTAATGGCTGAGTTTGAACAAAATGCTGGAAATAAAATACACCCTTATTCTAATTGATACCTCTGATATACACATTGATCCTCTGATATACACATTGTTATGTAGATTTACTTGGGCCTTTTTCCCTCTTAGACAGGGTGTCATTAGCCCAGGCTGCCTTGAATTCTTCCTTTTAAGAGTTAAGATTAGAGGCACATGCCACCATGCTCAGGTGTTTATAGCATGATTATATAGAAGGCATTGAATAAAATCAGACCCAGGGTCTTTCTTGTTTTTTTTCCTAAGAATGCTTTTGAAATCTCTCTTCTGTTTCTTCACATGACCAAAATTTTCAATCAGCTTGTGAACTCTGAGGTCAGACTTCCTATAATGAAATTCTGTGACCATTATTTACTAAGCATGCAATCTTGAGTAAATACTGTTGACCTTGTGCTTCAGTTTCACTTTAAATAGAGTTAGAATAATATTTACCTCAAGATTTGAAGAGAAGCAAAGCATTTATCATAGTTTCTGATCTATTAATAGTAAAGATTAATGTTAGCTGCTTTCCTTATTGTCATCCTCTTCCTTCCATTCCCACAGCAAGATCTTTTCTGAGTAGCATTACCTAATGTGAGTTTGTTAGGTATGGTGGCTCATGCCTCTAATCTAGCACTTAGGAGGCAGAGGCAGGAGGATCAGCACAAATTCAAGGCTTCTTTGGTGTACACAGCAAACTAAGGGAGCCTGGGCTACAGAATAAGACCCTGTTTCAAAAAACAAGCAAACAAACCTCTCAGACCTTGTATTTCATTACAGGCTGATTTCTATAACTGTCCACAGATTTCATAATTCTACCCACAGACCCCTTAAAGTCAGAGAGGATTTGTTATTTTCTGCCCCATTGCCCGCTGTACCACTTGCACACAGTTGTACTTTATTAATATCCACTGGCTCATTATGCATAGTTTTAGAAGATTGATTATAAAACCAGTATTTGTAAGTAAAATCTGGTTTTTAGCTGTATAGATTTGTAACCTTGTCCTGGTTGAAAACAAACTGTAATAATTACATTTCAGGAGATGACGCATTCATGGCCTCCCCCTCTAACGGCTATTCATACACCATGCAAAACAGAACCTTCCAAATTTCCTTTTCCAACTAAGGTAAGTAAATAAAATGTGTCTTTGATGTAAGAAAACTCTAAATGACTCAACTAAAATTACATGACTTCAAAATTGTCTTGCCATTCCCTGCTGGGAAACACAATAAACAAATAAAGAAATAATTTAAGTAGTAATGATTTATATGAAGAAATTTTAAAATAATAATATAATTCAGAGTATCTTTGACTGAGAGGTACATAAGAAAATTTGGAAGGCACTATGGGAAGAGAGTTAGAAAAAAGGCATTGTTACTGCAAATTCACGGTATTCTAGACTGAATGTGGCTAGGGCTATGCAGGTTGTTTTCTGAGTAGCCTTAGAACCTTGCCACAAACATAATTACATCTTATGAAAAAGAGCCCTCACACAACTGTTTTCAGCCCATCTAAACTCTCCCAGATTAATTTTTTAAACATGAGTTTATATGTAAACAATATAAAAATATGAAAAAACAATATAAAAATACTGGGTGTGGAAGCTCACACTTGTGATTCCCCAGAACTATGCAAGCAAAGACATGAGGATCAGAAGTTTAAGGCTAATCTGGCTACATTCAGAATTCAAAAATCCCCCTCCTCCACAAACAACCAGACAAAAATACATTCTTACATAAAAGTTTGTTTAGGACTCCTAATACCAACTCTTCCCATTCTTGTTTTCTAGGTCATCCAATTTCATTGTCTTTGAAAACCTTTTGCATGCATGTGTACAACTCATAAGTGTGTGCTCACTCCATATCAGTATGTTATTCAGATAAACTGTTCTCTAGCATTGGTCTATGAGCAGTGGTCCTGGAGCCCTTGCCATGTTGTTTACATAGAAGGAGTTACTGCCTTTCAAATTCATCTAAAGTATAAATTATCTGACTTTATTTAGCCATTTCTCTTTAGTGTTTATTACCATCAGTTTTCAGTACTATAAAGGTGTGTGTGTGTGCGTGTGATGTGTGTGTGTGTGATGTGTGCTATGAACTGGTTCCTTCCACCATCTGGTATCAGGGACGGCACTTAGATTGTCAGGCTTGGCAACAAACACCTTTTCCGTTGAGCCGTCTCACAAGCTCTCAGTTTTTTGTTTTTTGTTTTTTTTTTTAAAGGGCAAATGCTAGTTTTGAGTGTATGTATATGTTTGTGTGTGTATATATGAAGGGGTGCACATCCTGTGCTTTTGAGTGTGGAAGCTGGGATCTACATCAGTGTTTTTCTCTATTGTCTTTTTTTTTCCCCCCTGTGACTGTGCTTCTCTGTTTAGCCCCAGCTCTCCTGGAACTTGCTCTGTAGACCAGGTTGGTCTTGAACTCAGATATAACTGCTTCTGCCTCCCAAGTGCTGGGATGTATGCCACCACTGCCCAGCTGTTTCTTACTTTTTGGCACAGTGTTTTGTGTAGCCCAGACTATGAACCCTGTATAGCTTATAATGATCTTGAACTTGTTTTTAAATATATGCTTGTGTGAGTACCCATGTATGTCCAGGTATACACACCCATTCATGTGTGTAGAAGGTAGAGAGAGACAGCTGATGTCCTCTTCCTATATGGCTTTCTGCCTTACACCCTGGATATTGGCTTTCTCTGAATCTCGAGCTCACTATTTTTCTCAGAGGTTAGTAGGCAGCAAGCCTCAGTGATGTTACTGTGGTCATCACAACCATCCTCGCGCGCGCGCGCGCACGTGTGTGTGTGTGTGTGTGTGTGTGTGTGTGTGTATCTATCTGTGTGTATCTGTGTGCATGCACGCACTGGAGATAGAACTCAGGCCCAAGAAAGCAAGCTGTCTTCCCTGTTGTTGAGTATATCATCAGTCAGTCTTTCTTTTTCTCCTAGAAAGCTTTTAATGAAAATAACAAAATTTCTTTATCCATTTAGTTGTTGATGAATATGTTATCTCCACTTTTAGGCTGTTAAATATCTATAAACATTATTGTGTATATTGTAGACTTCTGGTTTGTTTTTTTCTCATTGGTAAATGCTAGTGATATGGTGAAAATAATTGCTGAATTGTGTGGTAAATGTATATTATTACACTTATAAGATGCTGAGCACTGTTCTTTAGAGTAGCTGTAGCATCCTTGGCTTACCCTTCCCTACCAGTCAACAGTGTGTGGTAGTCTGCTTGTTCTGTCTCTGCCTCTAGCTTAGTTAGTATTGTTGATCTATTTGCTTTTACTCATTTTAGCAGGTTTATTAGAGGTATGCCATTCTTACCTTAATTTATACTTCTGTTAAGACTGGTGATATTGAACTATCTTTTTTCTTGTGTTTATTGGCTGTTCCTCTATGGGTTGCATAATTACATATGTTTGGAGTCAGACGTGTTTCAGACTTTAAATTTTAAATTAAAGGTGCTTTACTAAAGTATGAACACAAAATTGATTTATGTTTTATATAGACCTTATACATACAGCTTGAAAATAATTTTGTGCATCTTTATTTCACTGGCATTTTGACTGTATCCATCATAGAAGGTTAGGTGACTGTATCCATCATACAAGATTAGGTAACTGTATTCATCTTATAAGGTTAGGCAACTGTATCCATCATAGAAGGTTAGGCAACTGTATCCATCATAGAAGGTTAGGTAACTGTATCCATCATAGAAGGTTAGGTAACTCTGTCATATAAGGTTAGGTAACTGTATCCAACATATAAGGTTAGGTGACTCTATCTGTCATATATAGGTATGTAATTTTCCTTAAGTTGCTTTGGTCAGGGATTTTGTCACAGCAAGAAAAATCACCAATGTCAGGCAGTGGGAGCACATGACTTTAATCTCAGCACTTGGAAGGCAGTGGCAGGTGGATCCCTGTAAGTTTAAGGCCAGCCTAGTCTACAGAGTGAGTTCCAGGACAGCCAGGGAGGACTACACAAAAAAAACCCTGTCTAGAAAAACAAAAAACAAAAGAAAAGTCACCAATGTGATTAACAAATATGAGAATATGAAAACAAAGACTGAGACCAACGAAATGACTTAGTAGGTTAAGGTGCTTGCTATCAAGCTTGATAGATAGAGTTTGATTCCTGGGATCTATATAGTGGAAGAAGAAAACTGACTCCCAAAGGTTTCCTCTTTTTAGTCCTGGCTGTCCTGGATCTCACTATGTAGTCTAGACTGGACTTGAACTCGGAGATCTGTTTGCCTCTGCCTTCCAAGCACTGGGATTAAAGGTGTGTGTCACCACTGCCTGGCACAAATTGTCCTCTTATCTCCACATGTACAAGATGGTTTTGTGTGTACATCTGCACAAAATAAATAAAAATGTTAAGATAATTTTAAAAAAGGACTGTGAGGATTTATCCTTTGTTTTTACTAAAAAGTTTCAATTTCTTCCCTTGATAGAAGGGTAACCACTCTATAGCTTTTCATTTCTCTGTATCCACATCTCCATAGTCTAAGCTAGCATTATCCCTCTTCTGGACCATGGAGGTCTATGGTCTAAAATGTTCTAAAAGATGTGCTTCAGAGCCCTTCTAACACTACTGCTTAGAACCAATAGGATGAAATAAAGAATTATGCTCCTGACTAAACACTGTCGGTGCACCTTAGTGAACTTGGTACAAACATCCAAGTTCTTGTGCTCACTAAGAAGATGTCAGATCACCTGGGTCTTCTGTTGGTTTCTTCAGTATTCTCTCAGAATCCACTTGTCTTCATACCATTTACTCACTGTTTTCTTCCTCATGCCAGTCACAGCCAATTCTCTTCATTGTTAAAACACAAGTTTCTCTTTATCTCAGGCACCTGCCTAAGGTTCCTGTTTATTGTTGCTCATTTTGTGTATTGACTGTGTCTAGGTGCTACAACTTCAGCTTTTCAAAAGCAAGTACACAGCAGCTTTTTGTTTTATTTATTATTGTGCTCAGAGTCTGTGTATATGTAGGTCAGAGATTGTCTGTCTGTCTGACTATCTATCTATCTATCTATCTATCTATCTATCTATCTACCTATCTATCTATCTTTTATTGAGACAGGGTCTCAATGTAGCTGTAGGTAGTCTTGAACTTTCTATGTAGACTTGCTGTGCTGGAACTCAAAAGAGATCTGTTTGTCTTTGCTTCTAGAATGCTGAGCTTAAAGGTGTGTCCACTGTTTTTTTTTTTTTGTGTGTGTGTGTGTGGTTTTTCGAGACGGTTTCTCTGTGTAGCCCTGACTGTCCAGGAACTCACTCTGGAGACCAGGCTGGCCTCGAACTCAGAAATCCGCCTGCCTCTGCCTCCCAAGTGCTGGGATTAAAGGTGTGCGCCACCACTGCCCAACAACCATTCTTTTTCTTTTTGAGTGAATTTTGGTAGTTTGCATCTTTCAAAGTGTTTTTCCACTTTATTTCTTTTTCTTTTTTTTTCTCTTTCTCCTCCTCTCTCTTTCCTTTATTGAGATATGGTTTCTTAAATCCCAGGCTGGCTCCAACTTGGTATGTAGCTGAGAATAACAAAGAGCTCCTGCTGATCCTTGTGCCTTGACCTTTGAGCATTGGGTTTACAGTCATTACTAGCATTGTGTGAGGCTAGTATAGAACCTACGACTTTCTGAATGTTAGATCAGCTCTCTACTAACTGACCTGTGTTCCTGGACTTCCATTTTGTGTATTTATTGCCAATGATGATAACAAATCTAAGTTTTTCCATAATATCCTCATTTATCTCATTTATTTAGTATTTTACATTTCTTTTTTTTTTTTTTTCCGAGCTACCATGTGGTTGCTGGGCATTGGTTACTCTAAACCTCTGCAAGTCCATGCTCTTAACCACTGAGCTATCTCTCCAGCCCTACATTTCTGTTTTTAATGTTGACAATTTGTTCTTTTCTGATAGCTTTCTAGAGTTTGTTTTATTAATCTCATCAGGTTTTCCCTAGTTTTTCTTTTTTTCATTTCATTTCTTTTCTTTTTCTTTCTTTCTTTTTTTTGGTTTTTCGAGACAGGGTTTCTCTGTATAGCCCTGGCTGTCTTGGAACTCTGTAGACCAGGCTGACTTCGAACTCAGAAATCCACCTGCCTCTGCCTCCCAAGTGCTGGGATTAAAGGCGTGCGCCACCACCGCCCGGCTATTTTAATGTTTTATAGTTCTCAAGTATTTGAGAGATTTTTCCACATGTTACTGATTTGTGGATTAATTCTGTTTGGTTCAGAAAGTCTAGAAACTAAGGTTTACAGATTTGTTTGTGATACTTTTAGAAAATTTCAAGTTTATATCTGTGTAAACAGTAGGGCCATACTCAGAGGTTGTGTATGCTTAGCCCTGAAAAATGGCTTATTGCTCTGGATGGTGGTGGCAGTGGCGGCGGAGGCAGCAATGAAAGCAATGAATGCCTTTAACCCCTGCACTTGGGAAGCAGAGGCAGATGGATCCCTGAGTTTGAGGCCAACCTGGTCTACAGAGTGAGTTCTAGGACAGCCAAAGCTACATGGAGAATGTCTCCCACTCCCAAAAGGAGTTCTTTGCTATTTTAACATTTTTTTAAAAAAATAGCTTTATATAAAAGAATATCTGTATGTAAACAACCTCCCAATAAATGTTAATGGTGCTGGAATTACTGGTTCTGGTGAGAAACTGGAATGGGGTCTCTTTTCCCTTCCCATGTCCCTTTAATTTTCTCTATACTCCTCTTCCCCCAACCCAGCTTCTATGTCCTAGGCTGGACTCAGACTCTCTGTGTAGTCAAGAATGACCTTGAAGGTCTGATCCTCTTGCCACAGTCTTCCAAGTGTTAGAGTGTGTGTCCCACCATGCCTAGCTTATTATCTTTAATCAGTATTAAATAAAGAAGATAAAAATCCCCTTCCTATGTAGTTAGCATTCATTTGTTTGTCGTTCCTTTCTGTTCATCGAGCTTTCTATCTGGTTCTAGTTCTTTCTGTGTTACCTATTTCCTTCAGTACTTCTTTGCTGTGTACCTAAAACAAATTGTGTGTGTGTGTGTGTGTGTAGTGGAAGATATGCTTTGTTACCCAGCAATTCCTGGGGCTCAAATTATCCCTACCTCAGCTTTTCAAGCTATCTGGGACTACAGGCAAGAGATCCTCTTATCTCTGCCTCCCAGGTCTGGAATTAAAGATGTACACCACCATCTCCCACCTCTGTTTGGTCTTCTTAAAACCAACCAACCTCCTTTCCTTTCTTTTTCTCTTCACCCCTCCCTGCCTACTTCAGGATATGGTTTCTCTGTGTAGTCCTGGCTGAACTGGAACTCACTCTGTAGCCTGGCCTCAAACACAGAGATCTGCTTGCCTCTGGGACCAAAGATGTAAGCCACCATTCCTGTGCATGGCAGGAGTTTTCATTTTATAACATAATTCACAAAAATGACTTCTTAGCTGCTTCTCTATTTACTTAGGTAGTTCTTGTGTAGTAAGATTTTGTTACACTTAAAAGTAATAATTTACTGACAATGTAATTAATCTATTTAGTATTATAGTTCAGTCATTTTAATACATTTATTTACATATTATTTACAAGTGCAGCTGTTGTTACAGAAGTGGCACAGACCATCTTTGTCACCTTTGTCATAAAGAAATTCCATGCCCTTTAACTATTTTTTTCCTTACTTCTCTGCCCTAAATAAGTGAAATCTAAGAATATATGGTCTTTAATGGCTATAAACCTATCTAGTATACACTTCTATAATGAAATAAATGTTTACAACTCTGTATAGTACAGATAGCCAATCCATTATCAGAGAGAGGATTTACATGTAAGTTCTCCCATTCTGTAAGTTGTTTCTTCTCCTCCACTTCCTATTTTCTTAATTGATTAGATACAGTCTTGCTATAGAGCCAGACTGGCCTTGAATTCCATTCTCCTGCCTCAGGATCTTTTTTTGTTTTTTAAAGATTTATTTATTTAATTTATGTATATGAATCCACTGTCACTGTCTTCAGACACACCAGCAGAGGGCATCAGGTCCCATTTACAGATGGTTGTGAGCCACTATGTGGTTGCTGGGAATTAAACTCAGGACCTGTGGAAGAGCAGTCAGTGCTCTTAACCACTGAGCCATCTCTCCAGCCCCGTGCCTCAGCATCTTGACACTACAGATATGTATCATTCTTTTTTCACTTTCTTGGTGTGTGTGTATGTGTTTTGAGTTGCATATGTTGTGTATGTTGTGTGTTTTGAATGACCTGGTCCAGGTCCTCTTCAGTGATAGGATCTTTACCACTGCACCACATCCTTAGCTTTCTTTTCATTTTGCTTCCTTTTTGACGAAGTTTTACTTTGTAACTTGGGTTGGCCTGGAACTCACCTAGGCTAGCCTCAAGCTTGAACTCCTCTTGTCTCAGCCTAATTGCTAGGATGACAGACGTGTGCTACTATCACTTTCTTTTCTTGATGATATCCTTTGAAATGTTAAGTTCTTAATGAAATCCAATTCATGTGTTTTTATATGTATATGGTATATTATGACAAGAATTCTCTGCTAAATGCAAAGTCATTAAGATTTGGCACTATTTTCTTTAGCTTTTACATTAACTTTATTCTTTTGGCTGTGGCTCTTTGGTTATCTTGACACAATTTGTTGAAAAGATTATTTCTTCATTGAATGATCCTGGCATCCTTTTTGAAAATTAATTGACTTCTTTTTAACAGCAAATATATATTTAGTTTTATTATTTTGGTTGTTCTTTCCCAGAAAATTCTGTCCTTAAAAAGAAGATTTTTAAGTAGGCTTTTTAATGGATCTGTATATAAGTTTAGCATTGTATCTTACAGCATACATTTTGTACATGAAGTTATTTGGAAAGTTATGTTTCTGTTTTACTAAAGCCTCTCTAGTGCCAGGTTCTGCACTATCATAGAGCTTTCTTTTTCTTTTTTCTTTTCTTTTTTAAAGTATGTGCTCATCGTGGGGGAGGCAGAGACAGGAAGATCTCTGAATTTGAGGGCATCCTTGTCTACATAGAGTTTCAGACAAGCCAGAGCTTCATATTAAGACTCTATCTGAAAAGAACAAGCAAATAAATAATAAAAAGTATGTGACAGTTTGTTCTTTACAATGCTATTGGTTTGTAAGAAACTAGGGACAGAAAGTAGGAAGGGAGTAGAGTGACATGGGAAGCTGTGTTTTCTTTGTAGAGATGGAGTATATTTTGAATTTGAATGTATTATAGATTGCACGGCTATTTTGATTTAGTTTTCTTGTTTGTTTTTTGTTTGTTTGGTTTTTTTTTTTTTTAAAAAAAAAACTTGCCATTGGGTTTTTTTTAAACTTCTTTGTTTTTTTTTTTTTTTAATAATTTTTTTTCAAATCATAATTCATTCACACAGGGGTTATAAACACAGAAAGGCAGGATGTGGAGAAGGAGATGACACTGGAGCGTGGGTGTCCAGGGGGAATACAGATATCTTTCAGAACAGGGTATTGACTGGGTGAAGGTTCAGAGGACAGGTCACTATGACTCTGCCTATGATTCATTTGTCCTTATCTAAGTTAGTATTATCTGCCAAGGCTACCTATTTACAAGGTCTATGACTACTCAGGCTGGTAAATTTCCACAAAAGCTGCCTGCTTACAAAAGCTTATAGCCATCTGTTTCAATGTTTTTCCACAGAGACCCAAGACTTGGTGTTAGTATACATGTATGACAGGCTTATTGCTGATTTTAGGCCTATGGCTGATTTTAGACCTTCAGTGTGTAAGCAGGGCTGCCCCTGACATCTCCTCCCTTCTCTAAGTATAGAAGGGCTGTGGCGATTCTAATCTTGCGATGGTGGGGATAGAGGCCTGACCTCCAGTAATTGAAGGGGACCTTGTAATGGCTCCGGTACCCCTGTCGTTGTCCAGTGAGGCATGAGGGCCATACCCGTCCTGATGTCTTTTTCCTGGAGAGGGGATACTTTTGACATCAACCCCTATGCAGTCAGGCTTGTCCCTCAGGGAACCCAGAGAGATATTTTTAACTTTTATTTATATTCCCTTTGCAGTGCTTAGCCTCACAGCCTAAGCAAGAATTCAGATCTCCAGTCAGAGGGGGTTCTGGGTGGCCCCTCTCTGCTTGGTCTAGGGGCAGATGTCCCCTCTTTTAGGTTCAGTGGAGATGGTTTTTGGGAACACCCTGTATAAAGTAACAACCTCATCTTGAGTCTCGTGGTCCTCCATAGCTAACTTATGATAATGTATCTGAATAGGTTTTGCTACCAAATTATTTATCTGTTGTTTCACAGAGTTAGTCAGCCTATTTGAGGCCCAGGGACCAGCAGAAATAAGCAAAAATAACCCAAATAATGGTCCCAAGATCGGAGGAAGTAGGGTTGACAACCTTGGAGAGGCTGAAAACCAATTCTTGTACCAGCACTCAACTTTCTCTTTCTCTCTCTGACTTTTCTCAGGGCCTTCTCTGACCTTTTTCATGCTCTCTTTAACCATCCCTGTCTTGTCTATATAAAGGCAACCTTCTTCTTGAAGGGCTGTACACAGTCAAGAGCTGTACACAGCCTTTTCTATTGTAATAGAGGAAATCAAGTCCAATAAGGGTCTTTGTGATTTTTGGAAGTCTCTTCAGACAGTGAAACAAGGGATTTCTTCAGATTAGTGATGTCAGTCTCTAGCTGTTTGATGTTCTTGTCAATGGCCCTTCAATGGCCCTTCGAAGGTCTGAGTAGTATAAGTTCGGAGGCCAGCATCTGAATTAGGACTTCTTTTTTTTTTTTAAGATTTATTTTTTATTTTATTTATGAGTACACTGTAGCTGTCTTCAGACACACCAGAAGAAGGCATCCAATCTCATTACGGATGGTTGTGAGCCACCATGTGGTTGCTGGGATTTGAACTCAGGACCTCTGGAAGAACAGTCAGTGTTCTTAACCACTGAGCCATCTCTCCAGCCCGAATTAGGACTTCTAACAGCAGATATCACGGGTGATTCATTTTTACCTGAGATGCTGCCCAAGTTAAAGCTCCTGGGAGGCCCTCTTCCTCTGGGTTTTGTGAGGTTGAGTACAGACCTGCCGCCTGAGATCTCTTGGTTGTTTTTTTGTGTTGGTTGTTTTTTGGAGACAGGCTCTTAGATAGCACAGGCTATTCTTTTTTTTTTTTTTTTCCCAGATTTATTTATTTTATGTATGTGTTTACATGGTAGCTCTCTTCAGACACACCAGAAGAGGGCATTGAATCCCATTACAGATGGTTGTGAGCCACCCTGTGGTTGCTGGAAATTGGACTCAGGACCTCTGGAAGAGCAGTCAGTGCTCTTAACTGCTGAGCCATCTCTCCAGCCCCCAACACAAGCTATCCTTGAATTCACAATGTAGCTCAGGGTAACCTTCAATTCCCAGTTTTTCAGCCTCTACCTACCAAGTACTGGCATTATAGTTATAAGCCACAACACTTAGTTTATAGGACTTTGGGGATAGAACCCAGGGTTCATGCATGCTAGACAAGTACTGCATCAACTGAGCTCAATCCCTGGCTCTTTTTTGTTTTTCCTTTAAATTAAGTCTTTTCTTTACTCTGGGATTGAACCCAGGACCTTGAGTATAGTTAGCAAATGCTGTCTACTACTTATTCGCATCTGTAGTCCAAGCACTTTCTCAAGACCAAGATTAAAGATGTATTTTTATAAGTGTGTGTGTGTCTGTGTGTGTGTGTGTGTATACATGGTCTATGCGGGTAGGCTCAGGTACCCAAGAAAGCTATGAGAAGGCGTCTTATCTTTTGAAGCTGAAATTATAATGGGTTGTGATCTGCACAACATGAGTACTAACCAAGTACTGAACTCACATCCTCATCAAGAGCCTACTCTTAACACTGAACCATCTTTCTAAGCCCTAAGACCATACATCTTCAAACTATGTGAACTCACTAGGTCTCTGAATTAGATTATGAGTATCATGGATGTTGCTGAAAAGTAATGGAGACTCTTTGGTGGCCTTGTGCTATTTCTGTAAGCTCTGATAGTCTGTGTACATGGGGCCACTACATTCTTCGAGTTTTTTTTCTTTCATATATATTGAAGGATTTTTATCACTTTGAGCTTTTCTCACTAATAGGTCTTTCTCTCATACCATCACTTTGTATAACTGTCTGCTCCTTTCTCTTAGGAGTCTCAGCAGTCTAACTTTG